>NC_135573.1:25557500-25867142 GCF_965152235.1 Eretmochelys imbricata
GGCAGAGGAGGCCTGGGATTACTTCAAGTCAAAGCTGCAGAAGCTATCGGAAGCCTGCATCCCAAGAAAGGGGAAAAAATTCATAGACAGGAGTTGTAGACCAAGCTGGATGAGCAACATCTCAGAGAGGTGATTAAGAAAAAGCAGAAAGCATACAGGGAGTGGAAGATGAGGAGATCAGCAAGGAAAGCTACCTTATTGAGGTCAGAACATGCAGGGATAAAGTGAGAAAGGCTAAAAGTCAAGTAGAGCTGGACTTTGCAAAGGGAATTAAAACCAATAGTAAAAGGTTCTATAGCCATATAAATAAGAAGAAAACAAAGAAAGAAGAAGTGGGACCGCTAAACATTGAGGATGGAGTGGAGGTTAAGGATAATCTAGGCATGGCCCAATATCTAAACAAATACTTTGCCTCAGTCTTTAATGAGGATCTTAGGGATAATGGTAGCATGACAAATGGGAATGAGAATATGGAGGTGGATATTACCATATCTGAGGTAGAAGCGAAACTCGAACAGCTAAATGGGACTAAATCGGGGGGCCCAGATAATCTTCATCCAAGAATATTAAAGGAATTGATATATGAAATTGCAAGCCCATTAGCAAGAATTTTTAATGAATCTGTAAACTCAGGGGTTGTACCGTATGACTGGAGAATTGCTGACATAGTTCCTATTTTTAAGAAAGGAAAAAAAAGTGATCCGGGTAACTACAGGCCTGTTAGTTTGACATCTGTAGTATGCAAGGTCTTGGAAAAAAATTTGAAGGAGAAAGCAGTTAAGGACATTGAGGTTAATGGTAAATGGGACAAAATACAACACGGTTTTACAAAAGGTAGATCATGCCAAACCAATCTGATCTCCTTCTTTGAGAAAGTAATAGATTTTTTAGACAAAGGAAAAGCAGTGGATCTAATTTACCTAGATTTCAGTAAGGCGTTTGATACGGTGCCACATGGGGAATTATTAGTTAAATTGGAAAAGATGGGGATCAATATGAAAATTGAAAGGTGGATAAGGAATTGGTTAAAGGGGAGATTGCAGCGGGTGATCCTGAAAGGTGAACTGTCAGGCTGGATGGAGGTTACCAGTGGAGTTCCTCAGGGATCGGTTTTGGGACCAATCTTATTTAATCTTTTTATTACTGACCTCGGCACAAAAAGTGGGAGTGTGCTAATAAAGTTTGTGGATGATACAAGCTGGGAGGTATTGCCAATTTAAAGAAGGACCGGGATATCATACAGGAGGATCTGGATGACCTTGTAAACTGGAGTAATAGTAATAGGATGAAATTTAATAGTGAGACATGTAAGGCCATTCATTTAGGGATTAATAACAAGAATTTTTGTTATAAGCTGGGGACACATCAATTAGAAGTAATGGAGGAGGAGAAGGACCTTGGAGTATTGCTTGACCACAGGATGACTATGAGCCGCCAATGTGATATGGCCATGAAAAAAGCTAATGTGGTCTTGGGATGCATCAGGCGAGGTATTTCCAGTAGAGATAAGGAGGTGTTAGTACTGTTATACAAGTGTAAGCAGTGTCAGGATGAGCTCCACCCTGACATCTGGTGGTGAGGTGTGGCAAGTTGTGGAAAAGAACTTCAGGGGCCGATCTCATTTGCATAGGCACACCCACCACGCCTAGAATGAGACCATAGCTGCCCAAATGGTCACTTTGGCTGCTGTGGGATCCCCAGTGTCTCTGTTATTGGGGCAGGAAGAATAAATTGTTATTATCCTGATTATGGGAACTGTGCTTGGAACTGTACGTGGCCTTTTGTTATGATGGAGGGATTCACCATCAACTAAGTAGCACTCGCTAGGCAAGGGTCATGGGTTCCAAAACTGTGTGAATGGAGAGAGGCTGGGGACAAGTATTAATACTTGGTGGCATGGGCCCCTTGGTAAGGGCCTTCCATGCTAATTGCACTTCCTCCTCTCTCCACTGTAGAATATCAGAGCTAATTTTGATTTCATTAGAAGTCTAGTTATAGGCTGCTGAGCTGAATTCACTTTGGGCTGACAGTGCACCAGCACTGTGGCTCCCCTACTACAAGCTGAATTCACCTAAGAGCTGAAATCACTGAGTGTTGTGTTAAGTAGTGGGGGAGCCTGAAGATATATTGTGGAGCAGTTCGACGTGGAGCAGCGTGTGGATGGCAGGAGCTGCTTGTGGGTCGTGGAGCTGAGCGAAGGAGTTCGTGGGGCGGCTGGCGGAGCGGAGCGCAGCTGAGCGAAGGAGTTCGTGGGGCGGCTGGCAGAGCGGAGCGCCGCTATGGGGCGGTCAGCTTCAGATCATGTAAGGTGCCTCTTACCCCCGTCCCATTTCCACCCAGGTTGGGAGGTAAAGCTCCGCAGATAAACTTTCGAACTCTGGGGCTGCCCTGACCAGGGACAGAGACTTTTGGGGCATTGGACTTTTGGGACTTTGGGTGATTTGGGGTTGCTGGACTCAAGAACCAAAGGGAAAAGGGCATGCCCCAATTTGCCTGGGGTGGGTTTTTTTTTTGCTCATGGGTTGTGTTATGAATCCTGTTGGTGGTGTTTCCCCAACATAATGCCACATTGTTTCTCTCTGTTATTAAAAGGCTTTTGCTACACTCAGACTATGTGCTTGCGAGAGGGGAAGTATTGCCTCTTGGAGGCGCCCAGCGGGGGTGGTATATATTTGTCCCAGGTCACTGGGTGGGGGCTCGAGCCGGTTTGCATTGTGTTATTGGAACGGAACCCCTAGATACTGAACCCGGCCCTTGTTGCTGCCAACTCTGATGGGCAGAAGGGTTACACAAGGCACTGGTGAGACCTCATCTGGAATACTGTGTGCAGTTCTGGTCTCCCATGTTTAAGAAGGATGAATTCAAACTGGAACAGATACAGAGAATGGCTACTAGGATGATCCGAGGAATGGAAAACCTGTCTTATGCAAGGTTTCAGAGTAGCAGCCGTGTTAGTCTGTATTCACAAAAAGAAAAGGAGTACCTGTGGCACCTTAGAGACTAACCAAGGAGACTAAAGGAGCTTGGCTCGGTGGGAGCAGACACCTTTTTCTGTGGCCCTTGACCATGACTAAGTGAGAGGTGTATGGTTCTGAAAATTTTTACCCCTCAGCACTTCTCCTTAGGAAATACAGCATTCTTTCCTCTGGGTATGTGTAATAGTAAAACCTCTCCTCAAGGGTGCCCTCTTGGGCCTAGAGGCATTGCAAGGGGCCCTTGTCTCTGGCACTCCCTAGTGGCCATTTTATTGGCCCCGTAATGGCCTTTCTGAGCCTGTGTCTTCTTCTAATTCTCTGTCTGGGTCTTCTGTGGCCTGGCCTTTGGGTCAGTCACATAAAAGTTCAAACTCCTTCCAGGGTAACAAAAGATCCAAATATATCTTCAAACTAAAACTCTTCTTCCCCTTTTGGGCCACTCTAACGTCTTCTTCTTTGCATCCCCTCCTGGGTAAGGTGGCCACTTGCACAGTCACAGAATACTGGACATTCTGGTACTTCCAGGAATGGCGTGGGCCTACCCCAATGATGTAACCCCACTGCCTCAACGTGTCTTCACAAGTATATGTGCAAGGTCACGCCAAATGGAGGACACCATTTTAAAGAGCTTTAAAGTACTGCCCCACCCCCACCAGCATAACCTTGCGTGCATGATGTGTGCAAGGTTATGCTGGGGGGAGGAGGAAGGGAGAGCGGTGTGCTCTTCATTAGGCCATCCCACATCTGAAACCAGACAAAACCACATCTGGTTTTGTCTCAGTACCAGATAATGGACTAACATTAAAAAAGCAAGACTGTCTGGTTTAAAACCAGACAAAGGGCCTCTCTCCTCCTGGGCCTTGCAGAGTTCCTGCTCTGCTGATTCTTGTCCAGCAGGATTCCTTCCCCAGGGATGCGGGCAGTTTACCTCAGGGATCTCTCCGACCCACGCAAGCCCTGTCTCTGTGTCACCTGCACAGGAGCCTGACCTGCTCCTTGTGTGTCTTGTCCAGCCTGACTTCCCCAGGCCTTTACCAGACAGAGAACTGTCTCCTTGTTCCTCTCTCCTGGGTCTCTCCCTCCCTAATTGCACTCTCCACTCTGTTTACATTCTTTTCCCAACGCTTTCACAGCTGGGGTCACCAATTATCATTAAATTGCCATATCACCATCAGCTGGGGCTAGTTGGTAGGTCACAGGGAAGGCTGAGCCCCGCTTGCCTTAAACAGCCAGCCAGCCTCTAACAAGATGTCTGCATGAAACAGTCATACAACAGCCATCTTAAAACAACTAAGTTTTATTAAAAACAGAGAAAATGGAATAGAAAGAAAGAAAGAAAGAAAGAAAGAAAGAAAGAAAGAAAGAAAGAAAGAAAGAAAGAAAAGGCTTGCATTTACACGTCTCAGAAACCAGACAAGGCATTTTCAGCTCAGTTGCAGAGGAAAAAGGAAAGCAAAATAGCTTTAACCCCTTGAAAGTAATCCCATCTCTCTGAGCACTTCCTGTTCAGCCTGCCATCATCGCTTGCTGTCTAGGGAGAGGCTTTCTGTGCTGTGTCCAGAGATCTTTCTTGTTGAGCCTACATTGCCCAGGGTTATTCCTGTTTTCCAACCCAACTGTTTCCAGTTAATTACACACACAACAGGATCTGGACTTCTTAGTTTCTTTAAGGCCTACACACAGTTTTTGTACCCATTTACCTATTTCAGTTAGGTGATATGATTTTTCTTTTTTATTGATACAATTTAATCTGTACAGTCACCATAGCATGGATTCTATATGCAGCGCCATATAAAGATGTCTTACCCCAGGATAGGTTATTTCCCTGACCTTAGTGGAATAACAGTGCACACACTTGGGGGGTCTTACCACTTTAACTAGACCAGTTTCAAAGGGATATCATTAAAAGGTACAAAAAATGTGTGTGGACCAGCACTAAGATATCCTGTTGAGGATACAAAGACCTTTCGTGGTGATTAATAGCCATCTTTTAACTGCTTAGCTCAGGGATCATATTCTGCACATTCTTATCTGCTCAGAACCCAGCTTATCCAGCCTCTGGTTTCAAACCTTTTAATCAATTTCCCTCCAAGCAATTTTTACTCTGCTAAAATATGCATATGAATTCTGGGCCCCACAACTTCCATCACATCTTGTAATCAACTTTTGGTCAATGCCTGTCAGTGCACTGGCCCCCAGATACACACGCCCACTACATCATCTTTGAAAGTGATGCGTGTTGTTCGCAGAAGGCCTGAAAACAAATGGAGCAGCAGGGGAAAGCTGAGCGTGTTGGTAGCAGAAGATGTCCTCTGAATCTGGCCAACGGCGGCACAGACACTTTTTTGCTGTGGTGGAAGCTAACGCTTTGAATACATTAAACGTTATTTTTATTTTTTAAAAGAAATACTTCAGTGCCGCACTATCGCTGGGGCAGCTCCAATGGGGCCAGTAATGTGCTAGTGTAACCCCCTTTTCTTTTTTTTCTGGTGTTCAGCCAAAACCATTATTTCTGCAATGACAGCTGGGGTTTCTCCTTGCTCTGAGTTGATATGGAAACTTTCCCAGACAAGGTGGCGATATAGAGGCTTACATGGCTGCAAACAAGTAGTCCTATTTCAGCACGCTAGAGGGGGCGCGGGAAGTTGTTAACCATGCTCAGCAGCTGGTCTGAAGCTGGCACGGAAGGCAGTGCAGAGGGAAGACATTCCTGCATGTACAGACCCGCATCCTTAGTTAGAAGCTGAAAGCTTCTAACCAAGCATTAGCGAGTTTTATCAGGGGTACAAAACTGGTAGCCAGGATGAGCACCAGTCAGATTCAGCCCAGCTGTGCAGGGAGAAGATAGAGCTGCCGGGGGTAACCCAGTTGTAGCTCAATACAGTTTCCTGTAATTTTACAGGTTTGTTGGACATTGCTGCTCTGCAGTATGGGGTATTTATATGTTAGTCCCAAGAAGAAAAATAAGTATTTTTTTTTCATATAGCAATGGGTTATAGTTAAGGGGATAGGGAAGTTTGCTACTTGCCTTAAAAGATTGCTGCCTTTCTCTTGTTATTCTAAGAAACAAGCTTAGAATTAAGTAAGGAAGGCACATGTATTTGTGTGAATACATATATTGTTGAGACATGAGATATAACCCTGGACCCTGATGGATAGAGAACCAGTCAGATCCAGCCCAGCCCTGCAGAGAAAAGATAGAGCGGCCAGGGGTTACCCAGAATGAATGTGTGGGTTGGATGGATCTCAGTACAATTTCCAGTAATTTTACAGATGTCAGTGGGGTTGAGCCTGGGAAAATGCCATAAAGGAAGAATCAGTAGCCTGAAGGCCAAATGTCTTTGTGAGTTGTATTACATCATTGAACCAAAGACACCATGTGAGCCTAACAGCTACAGAAAATGTCAGCTTTTTCTTACTTAAAGCTGTGTACGTGCTCAATATTGTGGTTGCTGAAACAACTGGTTATACGGTACAATTAAAAGTTTTATCTAATATAATACCCAGAATGATCCTATGTGAAAGCAGAAGATCTCCGATTGTCAGAAGTTCCAATCCCTGTACTTATTTTGTGAAGTTCATATATCTGTATATTAGGATGTAGGCCCTGTATTATACTTTTCCTTTAAAGGAAAATAACAAATCTCTAATTAGTGATGTTAGTATGGTTTATTTTTGGAGTGTTATTCAGAAAAAAATAAATTTGAAACTGCAAAGTGTGTGTGTGTGTGTGTGTGTGTGTGAGTGAGTGTGTGTGTGTGTGAGAGAGAGAGAGAGAGAGAGTTAACGGTCTTATGGTAAAGACTGGTATTAGGTTCCTATAGAAAATCCAGCTGTAGTCTCTCGCAAGGACATGAATTCATGATTTGTGAAAATGCTTTAAGTCAGATAGAGGAATTCTGTAATTGGTAAGTAAACTGACTTCCTTTGATGTAGGTCACACTAGTATAGGCTGGGCACAGGCATTTTTAACCACAATGTCCTCTAAGCCTGCTCAGAGCTAGTCTAGGTAACATGGTTAAAATGCCTGTTCCTAGTCTACACTTTCACTATCTCCAGGGGATCTGCATGGTCGATAGTGCAAATATGGGAGATTCTCCGAATAGTGATAATGCAGGCACAGCCTAAGATGTGATTCATTCCCTGAATCATAGCACTGGTAAAGTCTCAAGTAGCAGAACTCCTTCAAGTAATGAGCAAGCCCATTAATCTGGACTCTCCCCTTTCAGAGACATGACTTCTTTCTTGTGAACAGTTTTCAAGCTGCTTTACAGCTAAGGTTTGTCAGATCTGTGACAGTCTGCTCAGTATTATTGGACAGCGTCAGGAAGGCGAATATGCCATTTTCTTTTGTTTCTTTTGTTAGATTTGACCTGGTAAAGTAGACATGATTTCCTCTGAGACAGATCATGGGGAGAAATCCTGGCTCCATTTAAGTCAATGACAAAATTCCCATTAATTCTGTGGAGCCAGGCTTTTACCCTTGCTCCTCAGTATTGGTGCAATCAAGTGGATAGCCTTTTTCCTCACTATTGAGGACTTTTAATGACTCTCCAGTGTGAACAAGGAGCCTGCTGCTTTAAAACAAGTAATTCATAGAATCATACAATGTCAGGGTTGGAAGGGACCTCAGGAGGTCATCTAGTCCAACCCCCTGCTCAAAGCAGGACCAATCCCCAACTAAATCATCCCAGCCAGGGCTTTGTCAAGCCGGGCCTTAACAACCTCTAAGGATGGAGATTCCACCACCTCCCTAGGTAACCTATTCCAGTGCTTCACCACCCTCCTAGTGAAATAGTGTTTCCTAATATCCAACCTAGACTTCCCCCACTGCAACTTGAGACCATTACGCTTGTTCTGTCATCTGCTACCACTGAGAACAGTCTAGAGCCATCCTCTTTGGAATCAAATCAAATCCCCCCTCATTCTTCTCTTCTGCAGACTAAACAATCTCAGTTCCCTCAGCCTCTCCTCAAAAGTCATGTGTTCCAGTACCCTAATCATTTTTGTTGCCCTCTGCTGGATGCTTTTCAATTTTTCCACCTCCTTCTTGTAGTGTGGGGCCCAAAACTGGATGAGGCCTCAGCAATGTCAAATAGAGGGGAACGATCTCGTCCCTCAATCTGCTGGCAATGCCCCTACTTATACAGCCCAAAGTGCCGTTAGCCTTCTTGGCAACAAGGGCACACTGTTGACTCATATCCAGCTTCTTGTCCACTGTAACCCCTAGGTCCTTTTCTGCAGAACTGCTACCTAGCCATTCGGTCCCTAGTCTGTAGCAGTGCATGGGATTCTTCCATCCTAAGTGCAGGACTCTGCACTTGTCCTTGTTGAACCTCATCAGATTTCTATTGGCCCAATCCTCCAATTTGTCTAGGTCCCTCTGTATCCTATCCCTATCTGTATCCCTCCAGTGTATCTACCTCTCCTCCCAGTTTAGTGCCATCTGCAAACTTGCTGAGGGTGCAGTCCACACCATCCTCCAGATCATTAATGAAGATAATGAACAAAACCGGCCCCAGGACCCACCCTTGGGGCACTCTGCTTGATACCGGCTGCCAACTAGACATGGAACCATTGATCACTACCCGTTGAGCCCGACAATCTAGCCAGCTTTCTATCCATCTTATAGTCCATTCGTCCAGCTCATACTTCTTTAACTTGCTTACAAGAATACTGTGGGAGACCGTATCAAAAGCTTTGCTAAAGTCAAGGAATAACATGTCCACTGCTTTCCCCTCATCCACAGAGCTAGTTATCTCATCATAGAAGGCAATTAGATTGGTCAGGCATGACTTGCCCTTGGTGAATCCATGCTGACTGTTCCTGATCAGTTTCCTCTCCTCTAAGTGCTTCAGAATTGATTCCCTGAGGACCTGCTCCATGATTTTTCCAGGGACTGAGGTGAGGCTGACTGGCCTGTAGTTCCCGGATCCTCCTCCTTCCCTTTTTTAAAGATGGGCACTACATTAGCCTTTTTCCAGTCGTCCGGGACCTCCCCCGATCGCCATGAATTTTCAAAGATAATGGCCAATGGCTCTGCAATCACATCCGCCAACTCCTTTAGCACCCTCAGATGCAGCGCATCCTGTCCCATGGACCTGTGCTCGTCCAGCTTTTCTAAATAGTCCTGAACCACTTCTTTCTCCACAAACGGCTGGTCATCTCCTCCCCATGCTGTGCTGCCCTGTGCAGCAGTCTGAGAGCTGACCTTGTTCGTGAAGACAGAGGCAAAAAAAGCATTGAGTACATTAGGTTTTTCCACATCCTCTGTCACTAGGTTGCCTCCCTCATTCAGTAAGGGGCCCACACTTTCCTTGACTTGATTAAGTTCTTCCTCAAGAAACCATTTCTTTATGTCATCAGTTTTTACATAGCCTATAACCATCCCTTCTGGAGAAGTTTATCAAGATGATCATGAATGGCCATCTCCAGGGGCATCTGGATTTCTCCAACTGCTATAATCCTTAACTTAGGTTTCAAGTCTGCATATAGCACAGATCACAATGAAACATCTGATGGTTGATATCTGGCAATGGAAAAAAGTTATAGTATCCACTATTAGTGGTGGTGGTGTCACATGTAAGGGCCCTAATCAGGGATTGGCACCCTATCATGCAAGACGCTATCCAAACATTTGCTAAAGAAAATTCCTGGCCCAATCAGTTTAGTCCACGCTGATTCTATTGGATCTTTCAAAAGCCTTTAATAAAGCTGTCCACCAGGCACTGCTGATTCTTTTGCAAGACGAGGCAAGGGCAAATGGGGTTACTTGACAGTGAGTCCTTTCCTTCCTTTCATGGAGAACTGACAGACTGGTGACACGTGCTTGCTCATCCTCCTCAAGGTTCTGATCTCTTGCAGGACCTGCAGGGTTCCATCTTGCCATCAGTCTCGTTTAATATGAAATGAGGCCACTGGTGGAGACTGTGCGATGCTGATTAATTGTCTTAGTATTCTGAATTTTGCACTGGCTTCCTCTCTGCCTCTGGCTGCAGTTCAGGATGTTCACAACTACCCAAAAAGCATTAAACAACCTGAGGCTTTGTCTGCACTTTAAATGGTTTGTCAGTAGAGATATAACGGCACATCTGCACTGGGAGGCCCCGCTAGTGAAGACACAGCTTACAGCAGCTGTTCTTGTGCTGGTATAGTTCTTGTGCTGGTACAGTTCACACTAGTTCCTCAGATGAAATAAGCACTTTTTTTGCCAATATAACTGTGTCTACGCTAGAGCTTTTGCTGGCATAGCTATGCCAGTTAGGGGCATGATTTTTTTCCACACTCCTAACCAACATCATTTTGCCAGCAAACCTTTTAGCTGTAGACCAAGCCTGACTGTTGTACTGTTGTATTCAGAAGCAGCCAAGTTGGATCATGTATTTGACAGCTTTTGAGTTATATAAGTAAAACAGCACTGTGACCACCAGAGGGAGCTCTTGTAGAAACATAACAGAAAATGACTTTAGGCTCCCTATCATTGCCCTGGCTGTTAGGGAACTTCTCCCACTTCCTCCATGGTGTCCATTGCACTTGGCAGGATTGCTGTTGCTTGCTTTCATTAGAGTTGAAGCCCAGAGAGCAGAGGCCAGAGTGTTCTCTGTCAGGGGTTCCTGTCAGTGGAATTTGCTCCCACTTGATGAACATTAACACCTGAATTTATCTGTCTTTAAGACAGAATATTGCCTAGCACAGGATGATTGATGGTGCGTGGAAATAAACTGAGCTGCGGTTTTGTAGTGTTTTTTGGTTTATTCATTGCCTGAAAACTTTGGAAAAAAACCCCACAAATAAATATTCTATTTTATATTTGTGCATAAGAATGTCTATGACACACATTACACATGAATGGCTAAACATACTTTTCACACACAAATCATTTTATGTAATCTTTTATATTTTTAGTAAAAAGAAAAGGAGTACTTGTGGCACCTTACAAACTAACCAATTTATTTGAGCATAAGCTTTCGCGAGCTACAGCTTATGCTCAGATAAATTGGTTAGTCTCTAAGGTGCCACAAGTACTCCTTTTCTTTTTGCGAATACAGACTAACACGGCTGTTACTCTGAAACCTATATTTTTAGTGTATCTGTTACTGTAGCATACATGGAAATAGTAACAGAATTCCCAAGTGCCTAAGAGTTTATCTGTCTCCTGATATCTTTTATAGTCAGTAGATTTTAAACAAAGAACACATAACAAAAACTCATTCTCAACAGGTTGTGCACACCCCATCGATAACAGCAAGAGAGATCACCCTCTTTATCTGCCTATCAATGAATATTGCTTTTGTCTTTTCTAGAATAAGCTCCACATACCTTCCTATCTCAGCCAACCTAGTTGTGACTCATATTTTCAAAGAGCACCCACGATGCTGAGTTCGTCTGAAAATGTGATCCCAGCTGTGCTAACCTCACAAATTTGACCCTGGGCCATCCAGATCAAATGAAGAAGAGAGGGAGCATGTGTGTAATTTAATTATTTTTTTTTTTACTCTTAACTGATATACACCTTAAACTTTGAATGTTGAAGAAGGCAGATGTTCAGGGTATTTTCTTTCTGAACTATTCACCCTTTCTAGAATGCAATTCAGATATAAAATAAATCACTTAAAAACAGGGAGATAAAAATAACTTCTGGTAAGCTGCATTTCCATGAAGCTGTGGGTTAGAGGAAATATTGATGTTTAAACAACAGTAGACTAGAAAATCATTAATGGATGCAGCAGTTTGCGGGTGGCGGAAAGGATGCTTCAAAAATAGGATTCCTTGTAATGTACACAGTGAGGAAGAAAGTATCAATAATAGTATTGCCTTACCAAAATAGTCATCCTTGATCTGATTCCTTCTGTTTGAATAAATATGACCTTCGGCAAGTTATTTTTTGTCTTTTATGTGGTATGTCATAGGCTGTAATCAGTATGTATAGAGGGTAGAGACTCAGATAAGCATGGAGATTATTGATTAAAAACACAGCAGCAACTGAGCTACAAGCCCAGGATAGCTACTAAGAATGAATTTCCACTGTGTACTAGGAGTCACAGTGACAGGAGAACCTACACAATGCTCTGAAGCTGCAGAAACTTTATAGCAATATATCTACCTACAGAGCTGAATATAACTGCATGACCTGCAGATTATTTAAAAAATGCTTGGAATAATGACTAGGGCTGTCAACCGATTAAAAAAATAATCACAGTTAATCATGAGATTTAAAAAAATAGTCGCAATTAAAATCGGACTCTTAAACAACAGAATGCCAATGTAAATTCCGCATGGAAACATATCCTCTGGTATGGTGGCCGAAGCATGAAGGGACATACGAATGTTTAGCATATCTGGCACGTAAATACCTTGCAATGCAGTCTACAACAGTGCCATGCGAACACCTGTTCTCAATTTCAGCTGACGTAAATAAGAAGCGGGCAGCATTATTTCCTGTAAATGTAAACAAACTTCTTTGTCTTAGTGATTGGCTGAACAACGAGTAGAACTAAGTAGACTTCTAGGCTCTAAAATTTTGCATTGTTTTATTTTTGCGTGCAGTTATGTAAAAAAATTCTACATTTGTAAGTTGCACTTTCACAACAAAGAGATTGCACTACAGTACTTGTATGAGATGAATTGAAAAATACTGTTTTGTTTATCTTTTCTACAGTGCAAATACTTGTAATAAAAATAATATAAAGTGAGCACTATATACTTTGTATTCTGTATTGTAATTGAAATCAATATATTTGAAAATGTATAAAAACCACCCCAAAATATTTATAACAAATTTAAATTGGCATTCTATTATTGTTTAACAGTGTGATTAAAACTGCAATTAATTGTGACTATTTTTTAATCTAGTTAATTTGTTTTGCATTAATTTCTTGAGTTAACGTGATTAATTGACAGCCCTAATAATGACCCGTTCTGCTAAAATGATTAAATGCTCCTTTAATGTTGTGAAGTTTGAGATATTAGCCCTCTTAAAATATGTATCTGAATTCGTACCATTCAGTGGCTCACTCTCCAGAGTTTTCCACTCTTATTTCAGGATCACATGAAAATTATTTGTTTTTACTTAGTGTAAAACACAATGGCAAAGGTTTAGGAATTGTGTGTTAGAGGATTTGGTATTCATGACAGATGCTGAATTGAGCCCCTCTATTTATTCACAGTTACAATCTAACATCATTATGCCTCAAACCTGAACTTCAGAAGTAAGAAGTAGAGCTGGTTGGGAATTTTCAAACAGAAAATGCAATTTCTGAAAAATCAAGATTTTCTGTGAGAAAATCTTGGGGTTTGCCAGAAAAATTAAATTTTCTGGTGAGAAAATCTAAATGAAACATTTAATTTGGGGTCGGTTCTATGGTGGGATCCCCGGGCTGCAGCCTGAGACTGTTGGACTGCTGTGCCTCCTTAACTCTCTCCAGCCTGGGCTATCTCTCACAATGTCTTGCTAGTGACCAGCAGCAACCTCCCCAGGTGCTGTGATCACTCAGCACATCAGCATGTGGAGCCCCACACCTAGCTATATTGCATGAATGCTCCCAGAACCACTCATGAATCACACAGAGAAAGGCACCAGAGTCAAATCCCCCCCCAGCTCCCAGCACTGTACCCCAGGAATATACTGTTTTATTAATTGGTTCACCACTTCAACAATGGAAAGTGGACATACACCAGCCTTTGCAAAACCTGAGCAGATTTGCCCCACGCTTCAGACAAACTCACTGGTAAAGATAAACAATTAAACAAATTTATTGACTATAAAGGTAGATTTAAGTGATATTAAGTGATAGGCAAAAAGTCCGAGTTAGTTACCAAAAGAAATAAAATATATGCACGCAGTCTACACTCTCAGCCCTATTCACCTGGGCAACAACTAGAGTGAGCAGTTTTTTCTCATTCCACTGGATATTGTAGTCCTTAATATACAAGTTTGTTCCTTAAACAAACCTGTATATCAGGGGGTACAGTGATCCCACAGTTGCAGGCTACACCCCGGGGAGTCACAGGTTCAACCTCAAATGAAATAGTTTGTTTAGTTGAACTACGCTGACATGTTTTGTTTTGAATAAGTTAAATAAAACATAAAACTGTTTCGTGATCAGCATGTTGCCTTTTGGAATTTGTAATTCAGACCCCTATTCTCTCCAATGGGCCAAGCTCCCTCGAGGACTACATCTCCCATAATACAAGCAGATTTCCCTCTAACCAAGCTCAGCATGGTGCATCATGGGAGTCACATGAATGTGGAAAAAGAAAAGGAGGACTTGTGGCACCTTAGAGACTAACCAATTTATTTGAGCATGAGCTTTCGTGAGCTACCACGAACTACCATACCGTAGTTTCCATGGTATGCATCTGATGAAGTGAGCTGTAGCTCACGAAAGCTCATGCTCAAATAAATTGGTTAGTCTCTAAGGTGCCACAAGTCCTCCTTTTCTTTTTGCGAATACAGACTAACACGGCTGTTACTCTGAAACCTGACATGAATGTGGGTGTATCATGGGATATGTAGTCCTGCCAAGTGGAAAAGATCTCAGAAGGAATCCCAACAGTTGCAAGACTGTACCATGTCCTCAACTTGACCGAACATGCCTGACCAAAAGACAGCATCTTGAGATCACCTTTTACATACCTCTGCTCCTGGGTGACTTGCACGAATAACAGCAAAGATCTCTTTTCGGAGACTTTCTGGTACTATAATTCTGTGACTTTAAAGACAACTCCATCTTGCACACTTAGCTCCTGTCTATATAACCAATAAGCATGGATATCCTCTGGTACTTCAGGTCTCTTGTCTGGCCATCCTTGCAAAATGTAGTGTGGAAGTATAACATTGTATAAGTATAGCGTTGTATAAGGGGACATGCTGGATACATTGTATATGAGAGGGCATGCCAAAACATGTTACAAAGTATCTGAAGGAGCACATGTAGGGACAGTTAGCTTTTGAATGGAGAAGCAATTAAGATAGAGCCAGCACGTCTAAGAAGCAGGCATCAGAATGGAAGGTGTGAAGGGCAATTAGTTAAGTTAACTGGAAGCTGTTAAAGGAGATTGTTAAGGGTGGCAGGTAATTGAAGATACATGACTGGTCTCAGGGATCTCGAAGGGTGGAGACTAAAATCTTTTTTCTTCTTTTGTCTGTAACTTCTCTGTAACTTGTTTTCCAAAAACTGTATAAATTAAGAGACACAAGCCCCACTCGGGGGGCTCACTTCTAAATGTATTAGCAGAGCAGCTTTGCTAATAAAACAGAGTGGTCTGATAAATTGTGAGTCTGAGTCAAACTTTGACAGTAGTTTGTCTTAAAGTTTACAGGACAACATCATTTGCAGTAGCTGCTTGAAATTCTTTCAGTTTCTGTTCTGAAATAGGCAAAAAAAGACATCAAGAAATGTATTGCAACATCAGGTTCCTCTGAATTTACACCTTCACCATGCAACATTTATGTTCTGGATAAAGTGTCAGTAATAGCTAACTCTTTTCCTGGTCTGTATCCATCTTCAATTGATATTTCTGGAGTATTCGTAACCATCTTTAAATCCTTGGTGGAGCATTGTTCAAAGGTTTTCTGAAAATAGCCTCAAAAGGCTTGTGGTCTGTATCCACAGCAAGGTTTTTTTAGGGCTGTCGATTAATAGCAGTTAACTCATACGATTAACTCAAAAAAATTAATCGTAGTTTTAATCACACTGTTAATAGAATACGAATACCAATTGAAATGTATTAAATATTTTGGATGTTTTTTACACATTTTCATATATATTGTATTCTGTGTTGTAACTGAAATCAAATTGTATATTATTTTTATTATAAATATTTGCACTGTAAAAATGACAAATAGAAATAGTATTTTTCAGTTCACCTCATACAGTATACTGTAATGCAATCTCTTTAACCTGAAAGTGCAACTTACAAATATAGAATTTTTTGTTATGTAACTGCACTCAAAAACAAAACAATGTAAAACTTCAGCGCCTACAAGTCCACTCAGTCCTACTTCTTGTTCAGCCAATCGCTAAGATAAACAAGTTTGTTTACATTTACAGGAGATAATGCTGCCCTCTTCTTATTTACAATGTCACCAGAAAGTGAGAACAGGTATTTGTATGGCACTTTTGTAGCTGGCATTGCAAGGTATTTATGTGCCAGCTATGCTAAACATTCATATGCCTCTTCATGCTTTGGCCACCATTCCAGAGGACATGCTTCCATCCTGATGATGCTTGTTAAAATATAATGTGTTAAATAAATTTGTGACTGAACTTCTTGGGGGAGAATTGTATGTCCCCTGCTCTGTTTTACCCAGACTCTGCCATATATTTCATGTTTATAGCATTCTTGGATGATGACCAGCACATGTTGCTCATTTTAAGAACACTTTCACTGCAGATTTGACAAAACGCAAAGCAGGTACCAATATGAGATTTCTAAAGATAGATAAAGCACTCAACCCAAGGTTTAAGAATCTGAAGTGCCTTCTAAAATCTGAGAGGGACAAGATGTGGAGCATGCTTTCAGAAGTCTTAAAAGAGCAACACTCTGATGCAGAAACTACAGAACCCAAACCACCAAAAAAGAAAATCAACCTTCTGCTGGTGGCATCTGACTCAGATGATGAAAATGAACATGTGTCAGTCTGCACTTCTTTGGATTGTTATCAAGCAGAACCTGTCATCAGCATGGACACATGTCCCCTTGAGTGGGGGTTGAAGCATGAAGGGACATATGAATCTTTAGCACATCTGGCATGTAAATATCTTGCAACGTCAGATACAACAGTGCCATGCGAATGCCTATTCTCACTTGCAGGTGACATTGTAAACAAGAAGCGGAGAGCATTATCTCCTGCAAATGTAAACAAACTTGTTTGTCTGAGTGATTGGCTGAACAAGAAGTAGGACTGAGTGGACTTGCAGGCTCTATAAAATTTTACATTGTTTTATTTTTGAATGCAGTTTCTTTTACATAATCCTATATTTGCAAGTTCAACTTTCATAATAAAGAGATTGCACTAAAGTACTTATATTAGGTGAACTGAAAAATATTATCTCTTTTTTTTACAGTGCAAATACTTGTAATCAAAAAATATAAAGTGAACACTGTACACTTTCTATTCTGTGTTGTGACTGAAATCAATATATTTGAAAATGTAGAAAACATCCAAAATATTTAAATAAATGGCTTTCTATTATTGTGTAAAAGTGTGACTAATCGTGTGATTAATTTTTTTTAATTGCTTGACAGCCTAGTTTTTTCCTATAGATAAACTGATGAAACTGAGTACAGGCAAATACCGTTGCTGGCATTTATTTTTCTATATGGGCATAGTTCTGTTGTGCCGTTGTCAGAGCTTTAGAGGCATAAGCAACAGGAACCCTGTTTTGAGTCATTGAGTCATTGAATCATAGGGTTGGAAGGGACCTCAGGAGATCATCTAGTCCAACCCCCTGCTTGAAGCAGGACTAATTCCCAATTTTTGCCCCAGTTCCCTAAATGGCCCCCTCAACAATTGAACTCACAACCCTGGGTTTAGCAGGCCAATGCTCAAACCACTTTTGCAGCTATACAGCCCCTAATCCAGTAGAACTTGCATCCACTGATGCAATAACTGGTTCTTTGACATTAATGTACTTCAGCCCAGGTACCCTTGTACGCAATTGTTCAAGTGTTCATATGCCACCTCATGCATTGGCATCCAGGTGAACTTGAATCTTTTCCAAACAGTTGTCTTAAAGGAGTTGCTTCCGTTGATGTGTGCAGCATAAATTTCCCCAAATAAGTAACCATTCCAAGAAATCTTTGCAATTCAGCCTTGCAGGTCAATGTGGCTATTTCAGTTCTTTCCATGTTTCAGTTTAAAGGTTTAGAACTTCTTTTTTTTGTTAAGTAATGCCCCAAATATTTTCTCTCTCCCAGAGCCAAATTGCATTTGCTCTGTTCAGTCACAGGTTCCTTTCACAACACGTCTAGCACTCTCTTGAGCCCTTCATTTCCCCGCACAGCTGGTATTTCCCTGCACCAGTATGTCATCTATATAACATTCAACAGCTTCCAGACCGTCAAATGTCTGTTGGATCGCTCCTTGGTATACTTCAGGAGCTGAACAGATGCCAAAAGGAAGTCTGGTGAACCTGTACCTGCCAAATGATGTGTTGAATGTCCAGAGTCTAGAAGTTTTGTATTTGCCAGAATCTGATATGGCATCCAAGGCAGTGAAAATTGTAGCTCTTGCTATCTTGCTGGTGATGTCTTCTACTGTAGGCAACTGAAGATGTTCTCTTCATATTGCTTTATTCATATCGCTCGGATCCAAGCATATTCTTATTTCTTCTCAATCTGGTTTGTATCAAGTTACTGTAGAATTGATCCATTTTCTAGGATCTTCCACACTTTTTTTTGTTTTTTTTACTTGCAACCAAGACTAAGATTTAGTTGGGGGCATTTTTTGTACAAGTCATGGACAGGCTGCAGGCAATAAACAAAACTTCATGACCCGGGACCTGTCCCTGACTTGTACTATAAATACCTCTAAATCCTAGCTGCTCTAAGGGGCCTCTGGGGGGGGGGGGCAGGGTGCTTCTGCTCTGGGGGGGACAGGGTGCTGCTGCCATTCTGGGGGGCCCCGGGGTGCCGCTGCTCCTTGGAGGGTCCGGGGGGGGGGCGCTGCTGCTCTGGGGGAGTGGCCCAGGGTGCTGCTGCTGCTGCTCTGCAGGGGGACGGGACTGGGGTGCCGCTTCTACTCTGGTGCGAAACAGGGCAGGGCGCCATTACTGCTCCAGGACCACTGCTCCGATTCTGCCCCCAGGACCGCTGCCTTACTTGCAGCTATTCCTTATGGTGCAGTTCACTGTCTATAATGCTACTGGAACTTCACAAGGTGCATGAATTACAGGTGGTAGTTGCAAGTTCATCTTTATGAGGTGCTTATCTCACACCCACCCTAAACCTTCAAATATATCCTTGTATTCTTTAAATATATCCCAGTCACCTTCTGGTTCTTCCTTTAACACATTGACTCTTTGCACTAAGTTTAAAAGTGTCACAGCCTCTAAGTCCAGTGTGACTTGTGAGTCAAATTCCAGCACCTGAAATTCCAGCAATGCTTTTTTACCCGATACTCAAAGTCCAAGTTGCATTTATCATGTACTGTACTTGCAGTTTTTCCCCTGAGTAGCAGCTGGATACTTGCGTTGCAAAGTTGTCTGTCCATTAAAATGTTGTACAACTTTACAGATATTGCACTGGCCTGTGCCCCAGTATCGATTTTCAAACTCACGGTTTTGTGATCATTAGTGAGCAAATCCACATTGCACTCGTCCCTGGGAGGTTCAGTACTTAGCGTACTGAGGAACAGATCTTGCAAGTGCTCATCTGCTTCTGTGAGATTAAACATCTGTTTTGTCCTGGCATTTCCTTTCCCAGAGTTGCACATTTTGGCTAAACAATTAGCTTTCTTCCATGTGGCAAGTGCAGTGTTGTGACAAATTTTTAAAAGGTAAACGGGACGACTTGGGTAATTATAGGCCTCTCAAACTGACATTGATCCCAAGCAAGATAATGGAGCAGGTGATACAGGACTCGATTAATAAAGAACTAAAGGAGGGTAATGTAATTACAAATCAACATGGGTTTATAGAAAATATATAATCAAATCTGATATCTTTTTTTTGATGAGATCACAAATGTAGTTGATAAAGGTAATAGTGTTGTTGTAATATACTTAGACTTTTATAAGGCATTTGACTTGGTACAACATAATGTTTTGATTAAAAAATGAGAATGATACAAAATCAGCAGGCCACACATTAAATGGATTAAAAACTGGCTAAATGATAGGTCTCAAAATGTAACTGCAAATGGGGATTCATCATCGAGTGGGTCTGTTTTCAGTGGGGTCCTGCAGGGATCGGTTCTTGGCCCTGTGCTATTTTAACATTTCTATTAATGAGCTGGAAGAACACATAAAATCATCCCTGATAAAGTTTGCAGATGACACAAAAATTGGGGAAATGGTAAATAATGAAGAGAACAGGTCACTGATTCAGAGCAATCTAGATAGATTGGTAAACTGGGCGCAGGCAAACTATGTGTTTTAATACAGCTAAAAGTATACATTTGGGAACAAAGAATGTAGGCCATACTTATAAGATGGGTGACTCTATCCTGGGAAGCAGTGACTCTGAAAGAGATATTGTGGTTATGGCAGATAATAAGCTAAACATGACCTTCCAGTCTGAGGCTGTGGCCAAAAAAGCTAATGTGATCCTGGGATTGATAAACAGGGGAATTTCAAGAAGGAAGGTAGAGGTTATTTTACTTCTGTATTTTGTACTGGTGTGAGCTTTTCTGGAATACTGTATCCAGTTCTGGTGCCCACAATTCGAAAACTTTGTTGATACATTTGGAGAAGGTTTAGAGAAGAGCCATGAAAATGATTAAAGCCATGAGAATGATTAGAAAACATGCCTTATAGTGATAGACTCAAGGAGCTCAATCTATTTATCTTAACAAAGAGAAGGTTAAAGAGTCACTTGATTACAGTCTGTAAATACCTACATAGGAAAACAAATATTTAATAATGGACTCTTCAGTCTAGCAGAGAAAGGTATAACATGATCCAGTGGTTCGAAGTTGAAGCTAAACAATTTCAAACTGGAAATAAAGTGTTAATTTTTAACAGTGAGTATAATTAACCATAGAACAATTTACTAAGGGTCGTGGTGGATTCTCCATCACTGACAATTTTTAAGTCAAAATTTGATGTCTTTCTAAAAGATCTGCTCTAGGAATTATTTTGGGAAGTTCTATGACCTGTGTTATACAAGAGGTCCGACTAGGTGAACACAATGATCCCTTCTATGAATTTTCAACATTCTTGTCCATTCCCAGGACAGTTCCTTATGGTATGGCTACAGCCACATTTCTATTCTTAGTTGCCTCTAACTGCTCTTTTTTCACTTCTCTTGATTGCAAGCTTTTATTAGCAGCAGGATATCCTCCAGTCCATGTCTGCATGTCTGGGTAGTTACTAAAGGCGGATTTATCCTGCAGTGTGTGCACGTGTTCTTTTGGTGCACCCTGCCCTTTCAGTTGCTTTGCAGTCATTTCATCTGCACAACATAAGCCCACAGCACGTTCACTGGTTAAATTACTCTCCCTCAACAACCAAGCTCGCACTGAGTCTGACACAATACCACACATGATGCGGTCTTTAATGAGTGATTCAAACACTTCTCCAAATTTGCATTGTGCTGCCAGTTTTAAATCAGACATGTATTGGTCTATAATTTCCACATCTGTCTGACTTCTGGTGAAAAATGTGTGCCTCTGATATGTTTCATAGTGGTAGTCGCAGTAGTCTGTATCAGAAAAAACGAGGCGTCCTTGTGGCACCTTAGAGACTAAGAAATGTATTTGGGCTTAAGCTTTCGTGGGCTATGCCTCAAACTTATTCTTTAAGACCGTTTTTTTTTCTTTAGCTGTACATCGTCAAAATGAAAAGTGGTAAATACTTCTCTTGCTTCTTCACCGGCCACAGGAAGAAATAATACTATTTTCATCCCTTCATCTTTTTTGACTCCGCCACTTAAAGTGCGGTCCAGCTCAGACCCTTGCAACCTTGCTTCAATTTTCTCCAATTTTTTGCTGCATTTCCTTCAAAAGCTAACTTTCTTGGAGGCTTTAGTTGGTCCATTTCTTTTCAGGTTTGTTCTACTCTTTTCTTACATTTAGGTTTTTTTCTGACACCATGTAATAGTTGTTACCAATTTGCTATTATAACTTAAGAAAAAATACTGGAGACTTTTTAAATAACAGTAAACACTTTACTTAACTTGTTGCTGAGAACTGTACAGATAGGTTATGCTGGCTTGCCTGCCTGGCTCCCAGTGCAAGCAATGATGTGCTTCTACTGATAAGACTAATTCCCCCTCCCCAGCATACAACAGTATGCATAACTTTAGTTCCTACTCCAAAGTTCCTACTGTTATTACAAATGGCAAGCAATTGAGCCAGTTTAACTAGCAATACAAATCCTTACGTAACCATAGCTATGATTCATCTTGTCATAGCATGAAGAAATCAAGACACTCAGGAGAGAGTTGACAAAGACAAAAGAGAGAAGTGGAAGGATTTAAAAATGTTCCTACATAAATAGAAGAGAGAAAAAAATGCAGAACATGAGACTGAAGAATAGAATCAATGGTTTGAAAGTGACTTTGATGTCAATCAGTAAAAATTAGAAAAAATAACACTGCAGGTTCATCCTGGACACAATGTGTCAATACAGTAGGACCCTTCCAGTGACAGGAGTGGTCTCTAGAATCTCAGATCCATTGTGACAAATGCAGTCTGCCTTCTGGCTAATTCTCTCCTTGCCAAATCATGTAGCAGCTTCATCTTCCAAATACAAGACAGCTGGGGCTGTCTGTCTGGGGTAATAACACAATTAATATCACTAACTACTTCTGCGTGTCACGACCACCCACTGTGCTGCCAATAAGGGACTATTACCAAAAAAAATCCTCTTTGCCTGTGATAAGCCCGGATACAACATGAGGGGAGCATGTGCTGACACTCAGAAAGGAAAGTAATTTCCTCTTCAGATCTATTTTATGAGTACCAGGGATAAGTCATCTCTGGCAGGGATGATTTAGCAGCTATCTAGAGAGCTCCATCCCAGCCAGTATTATCTCATTTCTTCTTTCAGTTTGGTGGTAGAATTTTAACAAGGGGTTCCTGAGGAGATCCCTCAAAACACATCACTGTATATAAATCATTACCTCCATCACACCTGATGTCTTGGATTTTCTGGATAGGGTACATTTCCCTAAAATGACTGTAAAAACCAGAGGCCATACTTGATCTCATAACACCTGAGGATGTCCAGATGGCTATTCTAAAAATGTAGTCATGAAAGGTCCCTGGCCCTGATGGCTTGTAAGCTGATTTTAATAAAAATTAGGAAATATTTTATCTCCCACACTGACTGTTATTTCAATACCAAAAAAAAAAAAAATCTATCTGTTATCCAGTTTCACTTTGTTCATGCCACAAACCATTTGGAATCCATCTCCTACAGTAAACAATACAAAGTGCCTCTGATAGTCCAGCTTCTACCTGATTTCTTTTATCTAACTTATTTCTACTTGGTCCTTTTTATCTGCATCAGTACCGGGTTTACATGGCACTGGGCCCATACTCAGAAGGCACGCTGGTGCCTGGATCATGGCCTCTGACCTCCTTGCTCCTCCTACTCTGTCTGTGCTCTGCCCCAAGGCCCCACCCACAGCTTGTTCTTTTTTGCCCCCTCTTCCCCCCAACCCCTAGGCATGGGGCCAGTGGGTGCAACTGGGCTGGGCAGGCTCTCGGGGATCATGTTGCAGGGGTCTGCCCTGCTCCCTAGTGCAGCTCTGGCTCCCGGCGGTTTCTGATGCCTGCCACCTGCGGGCCCCCGCCCACCTCCCCAGGGCTGAGCCTCCTGGGGCCGGTGCAGGGGCCAGGGTAGGCCGGTCTCAGCCAGAGGGAGGGGGGTCAACATGGGGCGCTTGGCCGGGCCCCACCAGGCAAGTGGGTCCTGAGGGAGCCTGGCCCGGGCAGGCCCCACTCCTGCTCTAGCATGGCTGTTTGTGCCGCTCCCAAAGAGCCAAAGCAATCCCCAACCAGTCCCAGTTGTGCTGCCGGCTCAGCCTAGTGGACACAGTCACCTCCCAGGGGGGCTGGTGAGTGTGGCTGAGGGGCAGGGTATGGAGGAATGGGTCTCTGGGGGATCTATGGGGGGTGCTGGACAGTGTGGGGTTGGGGGCGCTGGGCAGTGGAGGGTGGTCTGTGTGTGTTGGGATGCTGGGCAGGGGTGGTCTATGTGAGATACTCCTGGGGGAATGAAAACAGGTCATCCCGCAGATTTCTTTGCTTCCCACTCTGCAGAAAGTGATGGAGAAGCAAAGGGAAGCCAGAGGGAGGGGGTCTGGGTATTGGGATGGTGCCAAATTATTATTATGAATTACTGTGATTGATATAAATGAATGTGGTGAACATGAGTTTGGTATGGCTTGGTACGTCTAAATATGCTAGAGGATTCTGGGAGCAGGGTTCTTTTAGCATCAGTTGGTATGGAAATTTACTGAGAGTGTTTATACACTCTATCTGTGTGTGTGTTTCAGCATAGAACTTTGGTCATACCAGCCAGGGTCCAGCTCACCAAGTAAAGAAAACGCAAAAACATGCCACCAGTGAGCTTGGCACAGGCTGACCCGGGTCAAAATGACCCTTCTGGATGACACCACTCTAAGAACTTAAGTGAATGACTGAGAGGGTAAACGTCAACTGATCTTTGGTTTGTGTCTGTTTCCAGCCCCCTTCTAAAATATTAATTAAAAAAACAGTAATGAAACGCCCACAGGGCATATTTCTGGGACACGTGACTCCTTTGAAAATAAGAGGTATAAATGCTAAGTAGAGTGAGTTAGTTACTTCCCCAATTAATATTTGAAGAGATCTGTGATGCTGTGAGATAGAGGGTCTCAGTGTAACCAAGACACTGCTACAAGGGACTTTTGAACCAGAGGGCCTCGGGGTAACCAAGACTCTTCTTCGGGGGACATTTGACAGACGAAGTACTTGAGAGGGGAAAAGAAGAGAAGAAAAGAAGTCTCCATCTAGGACTGGTAGCGATACCTGCTTTGTTTGCCAATCAGGACACTGTGTAAGCCCAACATAGTTATGGAGGGCTTATGCTTGGGGAATTAAGGCTTATTAGGGAAACATATTATATAACCTTTTACTGCTTGTGTGATTCTTTCTCAAATAATTGCTGTGCATTGAGCAAATTGAATCTGAATTTTCACTGGTACCGGTAACAATCTGCCCAGCTATGGGCCATTAAAGATCCGTTTCAACAGTGGGGACACCCATAGGTGTAGTTTGCGGGAGTGGCATTGCCCACCAAACAGAGGTGGGCCAGTGTGCGTCTGGTGGCTGTGAGATTGTAAACAGTGCCCTTGTGCTGGGCTGCATGGAGCAGGGTCACCCCGCCTCACCGTGTCCCATGGCCCCAGCGGCCCCTTGCTCTGGGGACTGACCCGCCCCCACCCGTCACTCTAAGCCATGCCCCAATGGGCCCCACAAATATGTTTGGTGCCAAGCCCACAAAAGGTTAGTTCCGCCCTGATCCAGTAGTGTCCAACCACTTCTAATGGATATGAATGTGAGACCTGGAGGACAGTAGGTAACAGGAATTGACATACGTTTTGAAAAATGGTTATCCTCAGAGAGTATCTTCAGAAGTTCATTCCTGCTTAGGCCAGGAAGAAACACTGGGAGTAAAAAGTAATGTCTTTCATAATGTATAGTTAACCTGTGGAACCCACTGTCATAAGTTATTGAGGTCAAGAGTTTAGTTGTATTAAAAATAACATGTATATCGGTAATGTTACATTAAATAGGATGGAAAAAAGGTTATAGAAGCAATATAAACCCTTCTGCTACAGGGCACAAAGTAATCCCTAATTAATAAGGAATTAGGAAGAAACTTTCCCTAGAGCAGGTTATCATATACTTGTTCACTATTGGGTTTCTTGCAGCTTCTACTGAAATACCTGGTATTGGCCACTGACTGGCTATTAGACTAGATAAACAATTGCTTTGACCCAGTTTGGCAATTCCTATGATCTGGAGTACCTATGGGGGATATTACCCTAAAGAAAATCCTGGTAATGTTTCAATACTATGTAATTACTTTTATGTCTAATTTAGTGATGACGTCTGTACTATTTGCATGAACATCTATATTTAGCTACGGAACTTATCTAAATCCCATTGAACTTTGTGGGAAAATACTCATTGAGTACAGTGAAATTTGGATGCAGTATAAGGTCACCAGCAGAGAAACGTTTATGGCTAGAGATAGTAAAAAAAAAAAAAAAAAATTCACAGAAAATGAAAAAAACATATTTTTAGAAATTTCCCATTAAAAAATTCCGATTGTTTTTCAAGGGAAAAACAATGATCAGACAGCAACATTTTTTTTCTGTTTAAAAAAAGGGATGGCTAAAAAGTCAGTCTTAGAAAATCAAAATTTTATCAAAAACTGAATTTTTTAAATCAAAATCAGAACTGAAAATGAAAACAATTTTTCCTCAAAAAATTCCAATGAAAATGTTTCAAATGGCTCTAATTGGCTTTCCATCCCAGTCAGAGGCACTGAGGGAAAAGGGAGGACCACTGTGAAAACAGGGAAAGTAAATGTCCTGAAGGGAGAATGCCCAGTTACACAGATCAAAAGCCTGGTCTCACTTAGAATCATAGGGTAGACAGAACTACAAGGGTCAGGTAGTCTAACACCCTGCCAAGATACAGGATTTGTTGGGTCTAAACCATCCAAGACAGATGGCTCTCCAGCCTCCTTTTGAAAACCGCCAGTGAAGGAGCTTCCATCACTTTTCTATGCAGTCTGTTCCATTGTCCTGCTGTTCTTACAGTTAGGAAGTTTTTTCTGAGATTTAATCTAAACCTCCTATGCTGTAGCTTGAACCTATTGCCTCTCATCCTGCCCTCTGTGGCAAGAGAGAACAACATTTCTCCATGTTTTTTATGGCAGCCTTTCAAGTATTTGAATACCACTATCATGTCCCCCTTAATCTACTCTTTTCTAAACTAAACATACCTAGTTCCTGGCTTCAGCCTTTGCTTGTATGGCTTGCATTCCATCCCTTTGATCATCTTTGTGGCTTGCCTTTAGATCCTTTCCAGTTTCTCTACATCCTTCCTATACACTGGTGACTAAAACTGGACACAGGACTCTAGCTGAGGCCTAACCAGCACTGAGTAGAGCAGTACTATCACCTCCCGTGACTCGCATGCTATGCCTCTGTTAATGCAACCTAAAATTGCATTTGCTTTTTTTGCAACAGCATCACATTGCTGAATCGTGTTGAGGTGTGATCCACCACAACTCCCAGATCCTTCTCAGCAGTGTTGCTGCTAAGCCAGTTATCCCCCATTCTGTACATGTGCATTTCGTTTTTCTTCCTTAAGTGTAGCACCTTACATTTGTCTTTTTTTAATTTCATTTTGTTGTCTATACCAATTTATCACGATCCCTCTGGATTTTATCTTTATCCTACAAAATGTTGGCAACCCCATCCTCTCAGCTTTGTGTCATCTGCAAATTTGATCCGTATGCTCTCTATTCCTACATGCAAGTCATTTAATAAAGGTGTGAAACTACACCGGACCTAGAACAGATCCCTGTGGAACCCCACTTGAGACCTCCTTCCAATCTGACATAATTCCATTAATAGTTACTTTGTTTGCGTTTGTCTAACCAATTATGTATTCACTTAATGGTAGTTCCTCCAAGCCCACATTTCTCCATACTTATACCTGTATGACTCTACTGATGCCATATAACAATTATTAATCCTTGCCGATGCTCAGGATTCTAATACTCCTGGTTCTAATTAATCTTAGCCCTCATGTCCTATTTCTCATGTAAAATCAAAAAATAACAGGTTTATAACAGATCAAAAGGATTTTTTTTAACATGAGGCTTATTTGTGGAACTTTCTGCAAGATGAAATTGAAGTAAAGAGCTTAGTAAATTTCCAAAAAGGATTAGAAATTTTTAGTGCACACGTGAATAAAAATAGTATCAGCTGTTAAAATCGCAAGGATGAAATTACAGAGGCAACAAATCATCATGCTTCAGGGCATCAAATTGATCACCAGCTGGGGTTTGGAAGAAATCCTACCCCCCCTACCTCTACCGCCCAATATCATAGAGTTGCACAATTAAAATAGGTGCATGACAAAGAAGATTGCATTTCTCTCTGAAGCTCCTGGCATTGGTTAGGATAGGATACTGGGGGGATGGACCACTGGTCTATTGTAATACAGCAATTCCATTGGTAGGTAGCCAAACGGTAACATTTCATTTAAATTCAAGTGAATTAGGGCAGTTATTTGGGATAAAAGGAATAAACTGGTAGAAGGAATAAAGCAGTAAGAATTTAACTGCCAGTTGCAAGGAGTGCTGGATCTCTGGGGGACCTGATGATCTTATAAAGAGGAACTGTAAATATTTGGTCTCTCAATGAGACTTTAGTTCTGCAAATGGAAACATGAGTGTGGCTAAACTTCAAATATAAATGTTCTCCTGTGAATCCCAAGAGGCCTAGTCCTGCAGTTCTTCCTCAGGCAAAACTGCCACTGCAGTTCTTAGGCTAAACCAGGGGTGGGCAAACTTTTTGGCCTGAGAGCCACATCTGGGTATGGAAATTGTATGGCGGGCCATGAATACTCACAAAATTGGGGGTTGGGGTGCGGGAACCATGGCCAATGGGAGCTGTGGGGGCAGCGCTTGGGGCGAGGGCAGTATGCAAAGTCCCCTAGCTGCCCCAAGTACGTAGGAGCCAGAGTGGGGGTATGCCACTGCTTCCAGAAGCTGTGTGGAGCCACGGAACACACAGAGTGGGGCAAGCCCCTGACCCCACTCCCTGGCTGGAACGCCAGAGTGGGGCAAACCCCAGACCCCACTCCCTGGTGGGAGCTCAAGGACCAGATTAAAACATCTGATGGGCCAGACACAGCTCATGAGCCATAATTTGCCCACCCCTGGGTTAAACTGTGGCTGTAAGCACAGTCTGCAGTATGGGGTGGGGCAGAGGAATGTATCTCCCATAGGCACTGCGAGCCTGGCCTCTGCTATATACTCTTGTTGTGAGGTCGAGTGGCCTCCCAGGGAGCCAAAGGGGGAGGGACCATTCTCTGATCCCTGGTGGACAGAGCAGGCCAGGCTCGCCCCTCCCGCCAGAAGCTAAAAGACGGGACAGGAAGTACAAAAGACGGACCCTCTGACTTAGTTGCATCTGAGCCAGGGAAGGGAGCAGACGTCTCCAGGCCGCTGCAAATACCCAGATCTGAACCTGTGCTGTGCGACGGCCTGCCCCTGGAGGAGACTGGTCCAGGAGAAGAGCACCAGGATTGCCACTTGCCATGTACCCCAAAGAGACAGAGGCTACTGTCTGAACATCGTTCAGTGTGTTTCGGGCGGATCCCCGCTGACCCTGTGGCGAAACACTCTGCCACTGTTAGGGCCCTGGGTTGGGACCCAGTGGAGGAGTATGGGTCCGGGTCCTCGGACCCCCTGCTGCAAACCCCACCCCTGGGGTGGCAGCATCCCCTCCTTAGGCCAAGAGGCCCGTGTTTCTCTGCCATCTGCCAGAGCCAGGAAGTCATACCATCTCCTTATTTGCTCTACCTTGCCTGGGGCCTGAACTCCTAGACCAGCAGTTTCATAGAATCATAGAATATCAGGGTTGGAAGGGACCTCAGGAGGTCATCTAGTCCAAACCCCTGCTCAAAGCAGGACCAATTCCCCAATTTTTGCCCCAGATCCCTAAATAGCCCCTTCAAGGATTGAACTCACAACCCTGGGTTTAGCAGTTCTCAAACTGTCGGTCAGAACTCCAAAGGGGGTCGCAACCCTGTTTTGATGGGGTCACCAGGACTGACTTAGACTTGCTGGGGCCTGGGGCGAAAGCTCGAGCCCCACTGCCCTGGGGCCGAAGCCCAAGCCTGAGGGCTTCAGCCCTGGGTGGCATGGCTCAGGTTACAGGCCCCCTGCCTGAGGCTGAAGCCCTTGGGCTTCACCTTTGAGCCCCCCACCCAGAGTGGTGCAGTCAGGCTTTGGGTTTGGCTCCTCTACTCAGGGTGGTGGGAGTTGGGTGGGCTCAGGCTTCAGTGCCCCCTCCTGGGGTCGTGTAATAATTTTTGTTGGCAGAAGGGGATCACAGTGCAATGAAGTTTGAGAACCCCTGTCCTAGACTATTTGGGGCTCTGCCCTGCCTCATGGCCAGAACCTTAAGACTGTTTTCTGTTCTGCCCTGTCTGCAGGCCTGGGCTCCTTAAAACTGTTAGACTGGGCTATCCTGTATAAGGGCTGTGGCTTTAATCCCCGATAGGGAGTGGCACCCCATAGATATAGTGAGGCAAAGTAGCCTCTCCTTGAGCTGGTGGGGGAGAGATCCCCACTAACCCACTACAACTCTGTTATAAAGAGGAGTCTTCTCCCTCTCATCCCCCTACACAGAGAGGCTATGTTCCTGTCTCTCTTTCCCCATCTACCACAGCACAACATTCAGATTGTGGGCAGGAAAAATTTCTTATATTCTTTCCCCACTCTCTGCACAGGTGCAGTGACAGTCTAGCTCAGGACTGCAGGGGTGGCTTGCTTAAGGACTAAGCGTTGCAGGATTTGACCCAAAGATCTGATTATTTAAAGTAACATCCTGAAAAGGGTTAATAAACAAATTGAAATTCATGCATCGAAGACATATGGCTATATGCCTGAAATAATACAGTGGAAAAATGAAAGAACACTATTTTCAGGTGGTATTGCTCCTTTCTATTTAAGTTCTCTGACCTTCAGGGAATCAAGTTAGTTCTAGCTTTTAGTTTATAGATTTTGTGTTTGGTATTCAAGGTTAACTTCTTGCTTGATTAGACAGGAGCAAATGTTAGCAGCTGCAAGTACCACTGTGGAAATGAAATATTGTACTGTGTTTGGTCAGAAATGTCAAGAACCCGGTAGTTAACTAAAAAGATATCAATTTGTCTTCTATTAGCAGCTCTAAAGTAAATTAAATAGTCTTTCCTTTTTATGTCACAAAACATAAAGATGTCATAATCTGGAATATGTACAATAATTTGAAGATAAATACCCTCATTTTATGCAGGGAGTGGTGTTCTCCCTTTAATTCATTACCAATATTATCACAGAACCAACAGATGGAAGTTCAAGAAGTTAAGAAACATTTGTATGCTAAAGGAATTTTTAGTCATGTGCATTGTCTTAGTAATGAAATATAAGTGTGTTAAAAATCCCTAAAATAGGGTACTATACTTTTTCAGTACCAGTGTACTATTGGTATTATGTAGCATAACACTCCCTCTGCCTTTTTGTAAATAGTTTTCTGGGTACATTTTTTATGTAGTAGCATTGTAAGCATGTGGGATTCACCCCTGCGGCGCCTCCCGCTGGTGTCCTGGGAATTAGCTCTACTTCCAGCCTTGGAGCACCATCTGCAGGCCGGTGTCCTGCTTACGCCGGGCACCCATGTCCTTCCCGGACCCGGTGCCCCTTGTACGCCAGGGTGCTGCCCCCGGCAGTAACCCCTCACTGTCAGGGTCTCCCCTCCCTAGGGAACCCCCACCCCCTATCCCTACCTCGCCTCAGTCATAGGCTACTGCCAGTCACCAGCTAGCCCCCGCGCCCTGGGGCAGACTGCAGTATAAGCCACTCATCACAGGCAAGGTTGGGTTTGGACCTGCCACCTCTGTCTAACCTTGGGCTGTCCCCTGCAACCCCAGTACCGGTTGGGCCTAATGCTAGGCCGCAGCCTGGGGCTTTCCTGGCTGGAGCTCCTCAGGCCCTTCCCCCGCCCGGCTCCAATCTAGGTACCCTGCTTAGGTCCCTGCAGCCAGGTCCCTCCCTCTCAGAAGCTAGAGAGAGTCTTCTGAGCTTCAGCCCAGCAGCCCCTTTATAGGGTCAGCTGAGTCTGTTTGGGGCATAGCCACACCTGAGGCTGCCTCCCAATCAGCCCAGCCTAAGGCTCCCAGCCCTGGCCCTCTCCAAGGGCTGGCTTTTAACCCCTTTGGGCCTGGAGAGGGTGACCACCCCGGTACAAGCATCCTGTGAAGATATATAGGGCAAGATCCTAAGCTGGTATAAATTGGTGTCGCTTCATTGACTTCAACAGAGCTACACTGATTTTCAGTGCTGGCCCCTAATTGCCAAAGAGCTACATAAAATATAGCAGGGATCAGCAACTTTTGGCACGCAGCTCATCAGGGAAATCTGCTGGCAGGTCCGCAGGTTCGGTCGATCGCAGCTCCCACTGGCCACAGTTCGCCGTTCCAGGCCAATGGGGGCTGCAGGAAGCGGTGTGGGCTGAGGGATGTGGTTGCCGATCCCTGGAATATAGCCACATAATGCCCAGTAGGTTTTATTTGATATAACCATCTGCATTATTTTAGATGTTTCCGTTACAAAAATCAAGCCAGGTGAATTACATATACTGTGCCCCACTGGTGGGGCATAAAAACTGAAATTGTCACAAAACAGACAAAAATTGCTTCTAATTTTTGGGTGCTATGTATAGATCCTGGTTTTTAGAGGTGCTGAACTCCTATTGATTACCCCTGCTGTGAGTGCTCCTGGCGTCTGAAAATCAGGCCGTAAGTGTCTCAACTTGGGCTCTCCAAAAATAAATAAATAAATGGAGGCACCAAAAATTAGATGCCACTTTTGAATATATTGGCCTAAAATGTTGTATCACTCTGTGGTGTACTCAGGTATCACAGGGTGAGCGCAGCAAAAGAACTTAGATACAGAGGCAGATAACCAAGGAAGCCCAGATCGGATGCCAACAACTTCCCCTCTCTCCTCGTGCTTCTGTCCAGGGCCAAGTACAGCCCCACCCTTGCATCTCCGGCACCCAACAACCAAGGGAAGTCCTGCATAAACAGCAGTTCTGGGCTCCCCATATTTGGAGGAGCGTAACTGGTCTACTCATCTGCTCTCTATATCGGCCAGTAGTGCTGGGCTGCCAATGAAGAGAGACCACACTGTGGCTTGGAAGAGGGTTGGGCAGAGACTGCTCAGACCCCATACCCATAGACACTTGGACACAAGGACTCTGAGAGGACCTACTGGTGTGCAACCACTCCCAGCCCCACCAGGAATGTTGGCTTAGAGCCAGAGTCTTTCCCTATGGTTTTTAGTGTACAGATACTATTGACAGGTTTCAGAGTAACAGCCGTGTTAGTCTGTATTCGCAAAAAGAAAAGGAGGACTTGTGGCACCTTAGAGACTAACCAATTTATTTGAGCATAAGCTTTAGCTCACGAAAGCTTATGCTCAAATAAATTGGTTAGTCTCTAAGGTGCCACAAGTACTCCTTTTTTTTTTGCAGATACTATTGAGTTCACTACCTTTGAGCCTATGGCTTTAAGAGACATGAGCTAAATTTGAAATCAAAGGCGACATCTTTGAAGTAACCTTGGTGGAACAAGTGTTTGTTATGTGTCAGCCTAGAGTAAACTCAACAAAGAGAATACACACTGGCTGCCTTGTTTAATGCATATTTCAAGTGCAGACTTGAGAGTAGTGGCTGGAAATGTTCAGGCAGATCACTGGAAGCATGTTTTCAGGTACAGCTTCCTCCTTCACCTCTTTTTTTCCTTCCTTCAATGTCATTTCCTTCCCAGAAATTTCTGCAAGGCATCAGCAACAGTAGCTGCCATATGGTCAAGTTACTTTTGTTTGGAGACTTCACAGCTCAAACAGGAAAATGAGTCTATAGAGTTTTGCTGCAAAAAAGAATAACATTTGTTTTCACATGGTAATCCAGGATTCGTTTCAGCATTCTTCCAAGTGGGATGGTGGTCTTTTAACACCGAGTAAGGGAAATTGGAATGGAGAATGATGAATTCATGGCCAAAAATGGACATATACATTTTGAAAAGAGCATCCAGCAGCTCCCAGTTAAGCACCTGAATGGCTGGTTTTTCAAAAGATGTCAGCTCCCAATGCGGCGCCTAACACCCTGATCATTCAGTGGCACAATTCAGTGGAATGACTTAAGCATATGCATAAGTCTTTGTAGAATCAGAGCCTAAATGAGTCACCAGATTTTCAACATCTGGTACCTAGCTTCCAAGGGCTTGTTTGAGCAGCCAGTGACTGTGGAAACTCAAGGGCTCTTCAGACATGCCCTCATTTCCCACACCATGACCTCTTCTCAAAGAAAGGAGTAATATCGTAGTCTCTTGAGGGTCTCCTTTTTCCGAGTTACCTAGATGCGTGGGTTGGTATTACGCCATATCAAAACCAATGGAGAAAGAGTGAGTTGAATTTTAAATTTAATATGGGTTTGAGTCAGAGAGGACAGGGGAGAGAGCAGTTTGTGGAAAGGAGATCTATAGGTAAATTATGCCTTCTCCCATATGAGCACAGTAGGGGTGAAGGGAGGACTAGACTCCTGCTTAGTGTGTTTGTTCTGAATAACTTCATAACTTGGCTGCACTCTATTGACTCTAGAGGAGAGGGTTTCTGTCCAAGGTCATAGTCTTGCTGCTAAAAGAAAAGGAGTACTAGTGGCACCTTAGAGACTAACCAATTTATTAGAGCATAAGCTTTTGTGAGCTACAGCTCACTTCATTGGATGTATTCAGTGGAAAATACAGTGAGAAGATTTATATACACACAGAACATGAAAAAATGGGTGTTATCATACACACTGTAAGGAGAGTGATCACACAGCGGGGGAGGGGGGAAGAAAACCTTTTGTAGTGATAATCAAGGTGGGCCATTTCCAGCAGTTAACAGGGAACGTCTGAGGAGCAGTGGGGGGCGGGGGGGAATAAACATGGGGAAATAGTTTTACTTTGTGCAATGACACATCCACTCCCAATCTCTATTGAAGCCTAAGTTAATTGTATCCAGTTTGCAAATTAATTCCAATTCAGCAGTCTCTCATTGGAGTCTGTTTCTGAAGTCTTTTTGTTGTAATATTGCGACCTTTGGGTCTGTAATCGAGTGACCAGAGAGATTGAAGTGTTCTCCGACTGGTTTATAAATATTATAATTCTTGACATCTGATTTGTGTCCATTTATTCTTTTATGTAGAGACTTGTCCAGTTTGACCAATGTACATGGCAGAGGGGCATTGCTGGCACATGATGGCATATATCACATTGGTAGATGTGCAGGTGAACAAGCCTCTGCTAGTGTGGCTGATGTGATTAGGCCCTATGATGGTGTCCTCTAAATAGATATGTGGACACAGTTGGCAACGGGCTTTGTTGCAAGGATAGGTTCCTGGGTTAGTGATTCTGTTGTGTGGTGTGTGGGTGCTTGTGAGGATTTGCTTCAGATTGGGGGGCTGTCTGTAGGTAAGGACTGGCCTGTCTCCCAAGATTTGTGAGAGTGATGGGTCGTCCTTCAGGATAGGCTGTAGATCCTTGATGATGCGTTGGAGAGGTTTTGTTTGGGGGCTGAAGGTGATGGCTAGTGGCATTCTGTTATTATCTTTGTTGGGCCTGTCCTGTAGTAGGTGACTTCTGGGTACTCTTCTGGCTTTGTCAATTTGTCTCTTCACTTCAGCAGGTGGGTATTGTAGTTGTAAGAATGCTTGATAGAGATCTTGTAGGTGAACACTAGCATGGCAGTGCTGGGGGGAGGGCAGCTTAGGATACACCCTTTGAAAGGTGAAGCAAGACTGGTTCCCCCATTGCCTATAGAGATATCCAGACACCACAGCTCACACAGTGCACCTCCTTCCCCTCCCCAGTTTGCCACTGCCTCTGAAGAGGCTTCATTTGAATTTTAATATGTTTGGGGCTTTTTGTACCAGAGCATCCCCAGCTCTGTGTATCTGGGCTCTGCCATCTCTGCAGGAGCTCCAGGACCAGGGGATGTTCTGGGGCAGGAGGATGTGTGGCTGGGGTGGATCTGCGTCCCAGTAATATTGCACCCTTGCAATAGCCCGTCATAGGCATGAGGGGAGGGCTGCTCTAACCTTCCCTAGGGACTCTGAATAAAGGACTGAATGACCCATCCCAGCTGTGGATGTACTCCAGAGACTTGATTTGAACCTGCAGTTTATTCTATCACTGCTATAAGCCTGAACCAAGAACTTTGCCATTACTGTCAGTAACTGATTCCATTTAATCAATTCTAGCTCTCATCTACATTTCTTTCTTTTTATGAATAAACCTTTATATTTTAGATTCTAAAGAATTGGCAACAGCATGATTTGTGGGTAAGATCTGATTTGTATATTGACCTGGGTCTGGGGCTTGGTCCTTTTGGATCAGGAGAACCTTTTTTCTTTTATTGGGGTGTTGGTTTTCATAACCATTCATCCCTATAATGAGTGTCACTGCTGGTGATACTGGGAAACTGGAGAAACTGGAGAGTCTAAGGGAATTGCTTGTATGACTTATGGTTAGCCAGTGGGGTAAAACCGAAGTCTTCTCTGTTTGGCTGGTTCGGTTTGCCTTGATGTGCAAAGGGACCCCAGCCTTGGACTGTAACTGCCCTGCTATAAGCAATTTGTCCTTAATTGGTACTCTTAGTTGGGTCCCACCAAGAGCAGCATCGTTAAACATGTACCTCTCTAGATCCATGTGATTATGGGGTGACTAGTATACACTTTTTTATTATTATTAATATAAGGGTAATGGTTCTCTTCTTTTCTCCAAAGGACTGTAAAGTACATCACAGACACTAATTTTTATGTCTTGGAAACCAAAGCTGGAGAAATCTGTCAATAAGACTTACATACATGACTAATAATTTTTCTTGAGAAGAACTTAAACTCTTAAAAATCAGCCAGCTGGCACTTTTAAAGTCTATCTGTAAATATTAAAATCCTTCACTTGAAAAGAATGATGAAATATTATCAATATCCCCGGTGTGTAATTCAAATAAAAATGAAGTCAACCAAAAATGTTACCACAAATCTTTTATGGTACTGATATCAAGTAAAAGAAGAACTTCATTATGTCACAAGGTATGTCTACAGAGAAAAAGATGCACACAGGCTAGCCTACCCAAGCTAGCCTGAATCCAGCTAGTGCAGATAACTATAGCAGTGAAGACAGCACAGGCACAGTGGAAGTTAGAAAGCTGAGTACGTACCCAGGGTCTATGCTGGGCTTGTACAATCAGTGCGCTGCTGTCTTCACTTCTATTGTTACCTGCACTAACTGGATTCAGGCTCGCTCAGGTAGGCGAGCCCATGCTGGGTAAACGTAACCTAACTGCTTGTACAATTGGGTTTGTTTCATGGCAATTCTCCTTTATATACATGAAGAATTTTATCGAGATTGTGCATTCTTATACATTTTCATGCTTGCTATTTATTTTCACCTGTTGTATTGTGGTAGTGGAACCCACAGTGCCCAGTTTACACAGGATATGAGTCCATTATAGCTGTAGATTGAGAGCTTTAGCTCAAGCTGCAGTTGTGCATGCTTTCTAGCTCTGGAATTTCAATCTTGGTGTGTCTGCCAAGATGGTGAACCTCTCATTAGCATGTAGAGGCCGCAATCATGTGTCAGGATCCCCTTTGTGATAGACACTATAATGCTATGTCTTTGCATATAATACTGGCCATATTTCCAGTAATTATGGGCATTCTGCTACGTAAGTATATTCAGACATGATGGGCCTCAGTCCTGCTACTCGATCTGCACAGCAGACCCATTTGAAGACCTGTGGATATCAGTGGAGCTCTGCTTGCCTGTGTAGATCCAATTGCAGAATTTAGGGATTCATACAGCATAAGGAACCTTGCAAAAATAATGGTAATTCTCTACTTCTGAATTATCAAAAATAAAGCCTGTGATGCAGAAGAAATAACAGTCCCAGGCAAAATTACTATTTAGATTAAAAAATAAGGGTTGTTGCAAATTAAAGGAATACAGTTCAATCAGTTCAAGCACAGACTTTGCCAAGTCTGAGTCCTACTGTACACAATATAAATTGGTTATTCAGAAAGACAAAATGGGCATTATGCGGTCAGGGTTTTTTTTTTTAAAGAAAACTATCAAAACTAATGAATGAGCATGAAAATGTGGGTGCAACTGTTTCTGTAAACCAGTAATGTGAGAGACGATCAAATATTTAGGTTACATAATAGAACCCTCTCATTATGTTCTGTTTTTGGAAGCCAAAAAAATGCATGGGCTTCTCCGAAACGAGCATTTAGTAACGTAATCACAAATGTGAAACAACTTTAACAAAACAAACAACACCCATCAGATTGTGGGGTCAGTGGAATGCTCCGGAGTGTTTCTCCCAGTGTAGAACATGCTGTCTGAAAACAGTCATTACAGAGGGGTGTGAGCTACTGCCATGGTCAGGTGGAGAGTGTTTCCCAAATCTCACCTGCACTCTCCTGTGAGTTGGGAAGGTTTTTATTAATGGGGAGTGAGGTTTTTAGATAGCTAATTTAAAGAGCAACTGATGAGTTGGTAGTGTTGTGCCAGAATGTTCTATGATGTAGTAAGAGAGGCAAGGAAGAAGATGGCCATAGCTCAGATACGTAGGAGAGGTCCACACTCTACATAAGATCCGTGGCAAACAGACAGTCTTTGTCTTTGCTGAGGCACAGGTAATCTGGAGTTACCCTGAAAGCCATTGTGCACTTCCGCGGTTAGCCAAAGAGAGCCCTGGAGAGGGGTGACCAACAGGAGCTATGCCCTCAATCCCAGTCAGGCTCACCATTGCCCTGAGTACACTAAGCTACTGAGTCTTTTGAAAAAGTCTACTGCTTAGAGGACACCACCAAAATAAACCGGTCTGCTGCCTCTAACTGCATTGAGGACTTGCCATGATAAAGAAAACATACCACTAAGTCTCCTTGTGGGTCACATGTAGCTCTGATAAGTTACACATACTCTGCTATGAACGTGATGCATGAATGACTCCAATATAGTATTTGTCTGTGGTAGCAAGGTTCCCCAGAGCTTGCTCAGGCCCGTATAAGCTTAACAAGTCTATTACATCAGAACAGAGTCATTGTACCTGGATTTGTGTCTAGAGCAAATAGGGAGCCCAAATGCTATGCACACCATAGTGCCTCACTCAAAGAACACTCACACTCTTGACACTGCTGCATGGCAGGAGACAAAGTGCCGTCTTAAATCCTGGCTCTTCACCCCTGTTCTTTACCCTCTGAAGGCAGAAAAGATACAGCAGTGTCTTTAAATGCACCACAATGATCTCTGCGGGTATTGAGCCTTTTCAAAATGCATTTCAGGTGTGTGCATCAGACTGGTGTCACAAAAAGCCCCGAGGAAGCTAAACATTATATTCCTAATACACTGCTGCCCGTCAGATGAAGAACTCCCTTGGCTGAGTGGGAAGATTTTAATGATCTTATAATAAATCCTGCAAATAAGGGAGACAAGGATGAGCAGGCTGTGGAAGTAATATAGGAAGCAGGAGTACTGGATTGGGAAGGTGGTGGCAAAATAAAGGAGCTCATATATTAATAAGTTAGCCTGAACCCCTAGTCTGTAAGACTGATAGCCAGCAACTATGCTGGTGAGCTATAAAGGAAGAATAAACACAGGCAAAGAACACACTCAGAGCTATGAAGGGGTGGGGGTGTTACTGTGCTTATTTATTAGTCATGAGATCAAAGCAAATATAGGCTGACAGCATGATAAGTATACGTTCCTACATAGAGGGAGAGGAAGGGGTGCTGTTTGTCTTCATTAAAGTTGGCTGCTTCCTGTTTCTTTGCCCCTGTTGTAACAGTTGCTTCCTTTGAGAATATAAGGAAGGCCATACTGAGTCAGACCAATAATCCATGTAGCTCAGTAGCCTCTCTTCTGACAGTGGCCAATGCCAGATGCTTCAGAGGGAATGAACAGAATAGGGCAATTACTGAGTGATCCATCAACAGTCATCCAGTCCCAGCTTCTTGCAGCTTTAGGGACACCCAGAACATGGGGTTGTGTTCCTGACCATCTTGGCTAATAGCCATTAATGGATCTGTCCTCCATGAACTTACCTAATTCTTCTTTGAACCCAGTTATACCTTTGGCCTTAACAACATCCCTTGGCAATGAGTACCACCAGGTTGTCTGTCTGTTATGTTAGTTTTAAACCTACTACCTTTTTATTTCATCAAGTGATCCCTGGTTCTTGGGTTATGTGAAGGGATAAACAACACTTCCCTATTCATTTTCTTCTTACCCTTCATGACTTTATAGACCTCTATCATATCCCCCCTTAGATGTCTCTTTTCTAAGATAAACTCTTTTCACTCTCTCACTATATGGAACTGTTCCATACCCCTAATAATTTTTGTTGCCCTTTTCTGTACCTTTTCTATTTCTAATATACCTTTTTTCAGATGGGGCAACCAGAACTGCATGCATTATTCAAGGTGCCATGGATTTATATGGTGGCTTTATGATATTTTCTGTCTTTTTAGCTGTTCCTTTCCTAATGGTTTCTAACATTCTGTTTACGTTTTCGACTGCCGCTGCAGATTGAGCAGATGTTTTCAGAGAACTATCCACAATGGCTCCAAAATCTCTTTCTTGAGTGGAAACAGCTAGTGTACAAACCATCCTTATGTATAATTTGGGATTATGTTTTCCAATGTGCATTATTTTGCATTTATCTATATTGAATGTCATTTGCTATTTTGTTGCCCAGTCACCCAGTTTTATGAGATCTCTTTGAAATTCTTCACAGTCAGCTATATTCATCTTTTGAACCAGATGCCGTGCTCCACTTAGGACTAAATCAAAAATTGTCTCTCCTCTCGTGGGTTCCAGAACTAGCTGCTCCATAAAGCAGTAATTAATGGTGTCTAGGAAGTTCATCTGCATTCCTTCCTGAGGTGATACATGTCCAGTTAATGTGAGGATAGTTGAAATTACCCATTATTATTCTGCTTTATAGCCTCTCAGTTCTCCCAGAACATTTCACAATCACTGTCACCATCTTTGTCAGGTTGTCGGTAGTGTATTCCTTCTGCTATATTCTTATTATTCAAGCATGGAATTTCTATCCATAGAGAATCTGTGCTACAGTTTGATTCTTTTAAAATTTGCTATATTTGCCTCTATGCCTTTTTTCACACAGAGTGACCCTTCCCCACCAGCACGCACTACTCTGTCATTCCTATTCATTTTGTACCTGGTATTACTGTGTCTCATTGATTTTCATCGTTCCACCAAGTTTCTGTCATGCCTATTGTATCAATAACCTCATTGAATAACAGACACTCAAGTTCACTGTGGGTTCCCCCAGGGTGCCACCTGGAATTAGGGTACCATTGAGCCCCCTGACCCACCATCCTGGGCTCCCTTTACACTGTACTGCTGTGACAAGCTAACAAGCCCTCTCCAGGCTTCAGCCTGCACTTTCACCAGCACACAGGTAGGGACACACCAAGTTGCAGTTACATACAGATACTGTGACCAGCCCCTACATGGGAAGGCCCCAGTTAGGGAACTACTCAGGCAAGCACCACCTCTGGAGTGTAAACCCAAAATTATACCGTCTTGCACTGCACAGGGAACTGTACAGTGTAAGCTCATGAAATTTGCCCCCTCCCTCAATGTGGATTGGAATACACCACAGCTTTCTGCCTCGAGTTATGACTGCCACACACTGGTTTTAGATAAAGCAAAAATAAGTTTATTCACTACAAAAGATAAATATTAAGTGATTGTAAGGATAACAAACAGATCAAAGCAGTTTACCACGCAAATAAACAAAAATGCAAACTAAGCTTACTATACTAAATAGATTGGATATGAACAGCAGATCCTCACCCTAAGTGATAATACAAGTAGGCTGCAGGTTCTTAAGGGGCAAGCTGCACTTGCTTACAGATTGGAATTCCCAGGTGTTCCATTCACAGGCTAAAAATTCCTTTAGCCTGGGTCCAGCACTTCCCTGAGTTCAGTCTTTGTTCCTTAGGTGTTTCCAGGAATCTCTTTGGGTGGGGAGTCAGTGAAGAACCTCAGTGATGTCACTCCCCTTATATAGCTTTCGCGTATGGTGGAAACCCTTCGTTTCAAAGCTTGGTTCCCACACCGGTCAGTGGAAAAATACTGCTATCCCAAGATGGATCCAGCACCAGGTGATAGGGTCACATGTCCCTATAGTGTGACAGCAGCCATTACTGGGAGGCTGTTTGTAGCATTCTCAGGAAGGCTTCTCAGGTGGGAGATAAGCTTCTCCTAAGGCCTATTGTTTTCCTAATGGCCTTTAAACTTAACTGGGCCCTTCCCAGCCAGCCAGCTAAACTCTGAGCCTTTTGCCTAGTGGGAATTCCCCAGGTGTAAACACATTTGAAATACAGATACATAGTTAATATTCCTAATTTCAGAAACAAAAATATGTGCATACAAATAGGATAATCATATTCAGAAAATCATAACCTTTTCAATAATATCTTACGTGATCTATCTTGCATAAAATACATCATAATTATATCATACTCATTTCATAATAATATCACTATGAAGAATATGGGGTGCAGTGTCACAGACTCATCTTAATATTTAGACTTCTATCATTTGTCACAAGTACTTATAAAATTTATCAATATGTAGTTGTCTGCCTTCGTGTGATGTAATTGAATGGGACTATTTTTTGTTCGATTGTTTCTTTTAATCTCGGACCTGTATTTCATCAACTTCTAGCCTCTTCTCTTTGCTAGGATACAGAGTATCTTCTTTAATAAATCTTCACCTAAGGGATGTCTCTGTTTGCTGTTCCACACCTGTCAAGGCTGATTCCCCACTCTGGCAATTTGAGTGCAGAAGGTGGAGGCCAGCATGTATTTTAAAAATTAATACTGGCCACGCCAGGCTTATATTAAACTTCCAAGGTTACAGCTTTTCTCTGACCTTGGATGTGTAGATGCTGCCACCATCCAAGTGCAAAACCAATTTGAGGCCCCAAGAAGGCGCACTGGGGAATTCCTTCCTGTGGAGTACCCTCAAGCCCTTTCACCCTTTTTACTGGGGAAGAGCGAAGAAAGAAAAACAAAGAAAATCAGCTGTTGCCACCAGCTAATTAAACAACATTTGCACAAACCCCTTAGGACACAAAAACTCAATCCCATTCTTTAAAAAAAAATTATTAAAAATAAAAAGAAAGAAAATACATCTGGGAATTTAGGCTATTGCTAGATTTAAGAAAAACCACTTACAAGGATTAATCATTAAGAATAATTTTCTTGAGGTCCATCTTAAAGGTTACAAGCAAAACAAAAGCATTTGGGGTTAGCAAAGAGGAGTCCACAAGCCATAAAGAAATAAAAAGAGATAAACCTAATCGTGTCTTCCTAGACATTTCCTGATCTACTAACATATCTAGGATTTCAAATGAGTAGTTTCTAGGTATGATACCGATGATTGTTTATACCTGGCCCAAAGCTTCTTACAGCATAACTGCAGCCCTGTCTGCCTTTCCCTGAGAACAACAACAGACAGACAAAAGGGGAGTCTTGTTTCAATTTTTAAAGTTCAAGCCTTCCCATTGGCTCTTTTGGCCAGGTGCCCACTCGCTTCTTTTAACCCTTTTCCGGTAGAGCAATTAGACAATAGCAACTAAGAGGGATTTTATAGCTACTGGCTGGCGGGGTGTCCATAAATGAGAGCTACCCCCCTCCTTTCATTTATCACAACACCTATTGGCTTTCCCCCAACCTTTATTTTAAAAACTCCTCTACAACCTTTTAATTTTTACATGCCAGTAATCTGATTCTGTTTTGGTTTAAGTGGAGCCCATTCTTCCTGTATAAGGTCCTCCTTTTCCAATAGATTCCCTAGCTCCTAATAAACCTAAATCCCTCCTCTGAACACTGTCACATTGAGACTCTGAAGCTCTGCCAGTCTAACGGGCCCTGTGTATGGAACTGGACGCATTTCAGAGATGCTACCATGGAGGTCCTGGACTCTTACCTAGCAGCCAAAATTTAGCCTTAGAGACCTTTCTCCTACCTTTCCCTATGTCATTGTTACCTACATGTACCATGACCATGGGCTCCTCCCTAGCACTGCACATAATTCTGTCTATATATCACAAGAGGTCCACAACCTTCTTACCTCACGATTCATTGTGCAGTTCCCAACTATCTATATTTATTTCTAATAATCAAATCCCTCAAACTATTATCTGTCTCTTCCTAAAATCAGGGGTCCTGTCCTGTGGAGAGGTATTCTCAGTGCTAGAGGATACCATGACATCATCTGGAAGGAAGGTCCCAAGTATGGGATTATTTCCCTCTCTCCAGTTCGATTTTCTCCTTCTCCAATATTTTCATCCTCCTCCACAGCAGAAGCTATCAGAGTACGCGGGTGGGACTGCTCTACCGTGTCCCAAAATGTCTCCTCTATGTACCTCTCTGTCTCCCTTAGCTCCTCCAGTTCAGCCACTCTGCTCTCAAGAGCCTGTACTTATTCTCTGAGGATCATGAGTTGCTTGCACCGGATGCACACATATGCCACTTGCCCAGAATGCAGGTAAGCATACACGCTGCATTCGCTACAATACATTGGATAGTCCCCAGTCTGTTGCTGGATTTCTGCCTGCATGATTTTTACTCTTGCAGGAGTATTTGTTCATTCTGTAGGAGGTTGTGTGTGGGCGGGGTGTTTATTGGACTAAATTTAGAGCATGTTAGGTGTATCTGACTCTCACACTCCATCTTTAAACTGCCTTGAAAACTCCCCTGTTGGCTGCTCCTGTTCACTAGCTTTGAAGGCTCCTTACACTGGGCACTGTGCCTTGCCAAAATGGCCGTGGTACATGCAAAGCAGCTAGGTTGCTTATCCTCTCCTGGTGAGGACACCAAATTGTTCTGTACGGGGTGCCAGATTCTGGATGGTTGCTGTTAGGGTCAGAGCAGAGAAGGGGTTATGTGCATCTACGCTTGGGGTGGGTTTAAAAAATAAGGGTTCATCTTAGGTCTCTGCCTCTTTCATTCGTGGAAATAGTAGCCCTGGAGTTGCTGCAGTAGTCCACGTGCCAGTCTTCTGTTAGCACAGCAAGGGGGTGGGAGTGGGGGTGAGTGACTGGGGAGGAAGAGTTATTGCTGGGTCTGGCATAGCATCTGCTTGTCAGTGTCTGGAAAGGATGCTGCAGATCCTGTGTTCATTCTTTGAAACGCTGCCACAGAACAAATGTACGGTGTAACCCTCTCGGGGCCACTTTGTCCCACACTACTCAGCCAGCCAAACACAAGCCAATGCCAAGTTAGAGTGGGACAGTGCTAGATTTTCCTGAGCTCATTAAGAATGATGGTCTCTGATTTGTTAGAGTCTGCTGAGTATTCCTATAATTCTCTATGAGATGAGCCCCTCCTTCAGTAAATTCATCAAGAGGAGGCTTGTCTGTTGCTGCCCCTGGGAACTGGCAGATGGAGATTGTGCTGCAGAACACATGTGCATAGTTCTAACAAGGAGAAGAAATTAACTACTTTGCTGCTGGAAGCTCCTTTGCCCAAAATACCAGCAGTTCCACTGAAGCTGTCATATGAGCATCCTGTCTCTGGCAGTGGGCTATGCCAGATGCTTCACAGGAAAGCAAAACAAAATGTAATTACACTGGGTTTGGCCAGTTAAGAAATACTGTTACAGGAAGGAGATTCTTCCTGACCCTCAGGGTGCCACAAATCATATGTGACGGTTCCAAAACTGAAAAGGCATGTACACGTGAGAAAGGTGAATGTACATGCCTTGTAGAAAAAGAGATTGTCAGATGGTGAAATCTAATTCCACCCCTCCAATGTAAAGACCATCCGGCGCACGTGAGGCTACGGCAATGTGGATATCTCACAGGGAATTCAACATTTGGAAAACATTTAGGAATTTTGGTTCTGATTCCAAAAGCAGCTCCAATTCTTTGACATTGAAAATGCAGAAGAGGAATGGCAGATTTGCACACCAACAACCCAATGGACATGCACACTGTGTGATGAAAACCTAACTTTGCAGAATACATTTTGTCAAGAGGACCCCTCAGTCTAGTTTCTGCTTCTTGAAAATCTAAATGCCCAGATGTCTTACTTCTCTCTTCTCCTTTGTGCCCATTATTTCCCATTTAAAGCATTCATCTGTTTTAGTTGGAAAGTGTTGAGTGTCTGTACTCCTAGTATAAGCCATATTGCCACTGCATTAACTTAGCCTTAAAACAATTAAAACTTTAAGACACTTGTCTTATGGCATGCAAGTCCCTACATCAAATAAAAAATGTTCTTCATTGCTTCAAACTCAATACTAATTTCTTCCAAAGTCCACGTTCTCCATCAGTCCAATCTACACAAGCTCACACTAATTAACTGCATAGCTTCTTTTAAATTTATAAAAGCAATCATTCTTTGTGATAGCTTTATACCTAGTTCCAGCGATCTCTGAATAGACTTTAATGACACGGTAGCCATGGTTACAGTATATAAAATATGCAACCATGAAATGTGGAAATGTAAGTGTAATGTAATCTCTGGAAAATAAGGGACTTTTTTGGCATATACACATTAATTAGGACATCACATTAAATATTTCTCATATCTGCATTCTTGATAAAAATAAAATCCTTAACGGCTAAAACGACTTTCGCATTCAATCCACTAGGAAATGGTTCCAATAGGAAAGGCATTTTCTCTGATGAAATATTTTGCCAGGCCAACCAAAGTGCCATTCTGGTAGGTCTGTACTACAGTATGTTGGAAAGAATCCCTGGGATACATTCCCATTGGACTAGCTGTATGTCACAGAGCTGATTAGAAGGAATTGGCAAGCTCTCTCACAGGTAGAACTGGGGAGATAATGAGAAAAGTTTTGAACCTTTGTGACATTCTGTTCAGGACACCCAGAACTGTGAGTCACTGTGTTACCCCTCTGCCTTAGCAAGAGTGAGCTTTACTAGAGGTCAGACTGTGTGCCAACTCTCGGCCACACCAATTTGCCCACCTCACCAGCAAACTCCTCCAGATTCTGCCAGTCTTTACCTTGTGTTGCAGGTAACAATCAGTGAACCCCATTTTTGAGTTCCCCAAAATGTCTCTTTGTGGTGTCCGGTCCATCTCACTGCACACTCACCATTCACTGCCTACAAAGAGACAGTGCATACATGTGGCTGTTAGGTGAGCGGAGGACTCACTTTATACTTCAATATCACAGCACTGAGATAGCTTATAGTAAAACTAAGCCCTGGTCTATACTGGCGGGGGGAGGGGAAATCGATCTTAGTTACGCAACTTCAGCTACATAAATAACATAGCTGAAGTCGACGTACTTAGATCGACTTACTGTGGTGTCTTCACCGCGGTGAGTTGACTGCTGCCTTTCCCCCATCGACTCCGCCTGTGCCTCTCGCCGCAGTGGAGTACAGGAGTCAACGGGAGAGCACTCGGGGATCAATTTATCGAGTCTAGACTAGACACGATAAATCAATCCCCTCTGGATCGAACACTGCCCACTGATCCAGCGGGTAGTGTAGACATACCCTAAGAATAAGATTATTAAAGAACAGAGATTTAAGTGATATTAAGCACAATAAAAAGAGACAGGTATGCTTACAAACAACAAAGTAAAACACACTTTCTAGTGTCTAAAGCTTAACAGATTACAGTCTTGGTTTTAGGCAATTTCTCACCTATAGGCAGTTCCCAGTTCAACCTCAGTGTTGAAGTCCACCTTTCACAGAATCCAAGAGCTCTGGCCTCTTTTGCCCCTTAAGTGATAGATAACTACATCTTATATTTTTCAAAGTGCATTATCTTTGTCTCAAGAGCCAAGAAGGCTTCCTGGGGGTGCAGATTCGGACCCTTGGTGAGCTCATGAAGGTCCTTCCTCCTTGCTTGTTAGCTTGATTGTTTTGTTTGTCTTATACTGAATTGTACTTTCATTGTCCTTTGCCTGTAATCAAGCTACGCAGAAAAGTGAATTCACATTCCTTTGTCTAAGTCAGGCTGGGTTTATGCACTGCCTCTCAAACACATTTTAAGAACATATCTCTAGCACACGCGTATATAACTCTTTGTACACAACCCATACATACATCGTGCAATGATTTTCAGAACCAGCCTGTCACCAGTTTACATATGATACCTTACATATGACTCCTTTTAGCTACACATTATGACAACAGTGTGTTGTGGGTAGTGAGTGTGTCAGGCCTGGTACAAGTTACAGTGTAGTGAGCCCTCTGCCAGTGGGCACTGAGGGGCTCGTAGGGTCACAACCTTTCAGCAAAGTACAAACCAAGTTTCGATGCACCATGTTTGCACCGCTTTTGTTTTCCCCTTTCACAAACATGCTTGTGAACGAAGCTTTGTTCAACAAGTGTTCAAGGAAAAAGAGTGTTGGACCTGCAGTCAGATCTCATTTCTTGATAAAACAAAACTTGTTTTGGGCGATAATGGAAAGCAGTTGATTTCCTGTTTTCCTAGTCAGTTTGTCCAAAGAGTTCTCCATAACAGATTGTCAGGTTCTGTCTATCTAAGGTTTTTCTATGGCCCCCATTGTTGTAGCACTTGAGCTCTTCACAATGTTTATTTATTTATCCCCACAACGCCTCTGGGAGGAAGGGAACTACTATTATACCCATTTTACGGATGGAGAACTGATGCTAAGTGACTTTGCCAGGGTCATACTGGAAGCAAGTTTGACTTGAGCTAATTGAGTCAGCTTGAACCCAAGTGCCCTAACCATCTGCCCTCTTTAGGTTGGCCTGAGATGCAGGCGTTGGCCAGAATATCCAAGTGTTTAGGACAAAACCGGGGATTCCTATAATGAGTTGTTCCAATGTGCCCTGCTCACCTCCTCCTGGCCGCTGGAGATTAGCTCTGCCAGGTTGATGCCCCTTCCTGCAGTTGCACGCCCTCACTTTCTCAGTCTTGCTCTCTCGGGACTCAGCTAGTCCTGCTTCATGGCTTGGCCCTCCAGCCAGGTCACAGTGGCTTTTCCCTTCTGGGGAAATCATGTGTATCAAAGTCTTTCTGGATCCACTGTCCAAGGCAGTCTTCTCTTTCACTGTCTTCTCTTCCACTTCCCCAGAGGCTGGTAGGGGAACCAGGGCCCACCCTCTACACTGGGTTCCAGCCCAGGGACCCTACAATAAGCCGTCGAGGTCTGCACAGTCCTATCCCTTACTGCTGTATCCCTGGGCTACTTCCTACCTTGGCCTCTCACCTAATAGAAACTCCCCTTGCAGAGCCCCTTCTGCTCTCTGCTACTGGGTTTTATACAGGCCCCTCCTGTTCCTGTCCAGCTGAGCCTCATCTCTAATTATTCCTTGTTCCCTGATTCCTCCTTCAGATGCAGCCTAGGGAGCTAATTGGCCCACCTGACCACTTTAACCCCATTAGGCCTTGTGTGGAGTGGATCCCCCCCATTACAAAGGCTTTGCTTTTTTTTTATTGCAGCGATATGACCAACTGCAGTAACAGCATGATAAGCAGTGACACATATCCACAGTGAATGCAGTTCTCAAGCGACACATAGGTTGAAACTTTTTTCCTCAGGAAATATTTGATACGTAACTTTTAAGGGAAAACTTATTTGTAAAAATCAGCCTGTTTGTGATCAGTATGTGCAAAGAAAAGGTGAAATTGACTGACAAATATTCATTATAAATATTTCATCCTGCAAACCCTAATCAGCTGGGTATTCAAAGATGCTCTAGAGCCTCAAATTTCTGCCTCTCACCATCCCAGACACAGCCTAGCGAGGGCATCACAAAGAGGCTGCTGCTAAGGAGGGAAGATTAACCTTATAGGATAAAAAAGATGAATGTGCTGGAGAAATCCTATTTGAATCAAGCTAGCTTTCTACAAGTCATCAGCATCTGTGAAAGCAAGAATTCCCATTAGATAATTGCAGTAAGAGTACTGGATATGCAACCTGGTCCTTGTGTCTCCTTCATCCTCATTGCAAAAAGAGAAGTGAAGGATACACCTATTTTTATTCCAAATACAAGCCTACAATAAGATTGTAACTCAAGAAAATGTACTGAATTTCTTTTTTGGATTATTTTCTTTGGAATAAAGAAAGGATTCACAGGTTCCAGGCCAGAGGGGACCCTTATGTTAATATAGTCTGACCTCCTATATGACACAGGCCATAGAACTTCCCCTGAATAATTCCTAGAGTATGAACATTTTTAGAAAATCCAGTCTTGGTTTAAAAATTGCCAGTGATAGCGAAACCACCATGACCATTGGTAAATTTTTCCAGTATTTAATTACCATCACTGTTAAAAATCTACACTTTATTTCCCATTTGAATTTTAACTTCCAGCCATTGATTGTGTTATACCTTTCTCTGCTAGATTCAAGAGCCAGCTATTAAATACTTGTTCTCCATATAGCTACTCATAGACTATAATCAAATCACTGTTTAACTTTCTCTTTGTTAAGTGAAATAGATTGAGTTCCTTGAATCTATCACACTAAGGCATGTTTTCTAATCTTTTAGTCATTATCGTGGCTTTTCTCTGAACCTTCTCCAGTATCCTTTTTGAACTGTGGACACCAGAACCGGACACAGGATTCCAGCAGTGGTCACATACCAGTGCCACATACGGAGGTAAAATAACCGCTCTACTCCTATTCAAGATTCCCTTGTTAAAATGTCCATGGATTGCATTAGCTCTTTCGGCCACAACATTGCTCTGGGAGTTCATGTTCAGCTGATCATCCACCAAATCTTTTTCAGAGTCACTGTTTCCCAGGTTAGAGTCCCCCATCCTATAACTATGGCCTACATTCTTTGTTCCTCGATGTATACATTTACATTTAGCCATATTAAAATGCATATTGTTTGCTTGCATCCAACTTACTAAGTGATCCAGATCGCTCTATATCAGTAACCTGTCCTCTGCGTTATTTCCACTCCCCCAGTTTTTGTGTCATCTGCAGAATTTATCAGGGATGATGTTATGTTTTCTTCCAGGTCATTAATAAAAATGTTAAATAGCACAGGACCAAGAACAACTGATCCCTGTGGGACTCTACTAGAAACACACCCATTTGGTGATGATTGCCCATTTATAGTTACATTTTAAGACCCATCAATTAGCCAGTTTTTAAACCATTTAATGTATGCTAAGTTAGTTTTATGTCATTCCAGTTTTTTAATCAAAATGTCTTGCAGTGCCAAGTCAAATACCTAACGAAATCTAAGTATATTACCCCAACATTTCTACTTTTATCAACCAAATTTGTAATCTCATCAAAAAGGTATGTAGTTTGACATGATCTATTTACCATTAACCCATGTTGATTGTTATTAATTATATTATCCTTCCTTTAATTCTTCATTAATTGAGTGAGAGAACGCAGCTGAATACATTCTGTGATATTCTATAGAAAAGCCTTACAGACACAGGTATCTTAGTGAGTGTTCTAGCCAACTGCAGGATGTGAATCATCGGTTGAGCTGTTATGAAGAAACAGCAGGTGTGTGTTTGTTTTGGTAGAAAGAGACTACGGTGCCTATTTTAAGTGGGGATGGAATGTTCACTGCACACTGTATTGACCACTAAAGAGAAACTCCTACTAATGAGAGTTTGCAAACTAAAATGATGTGCTAAATATATGTACGCAGCACTACTCTTCTCTTGAGCTGCTAAACCACATCTGTCTATAATGGGAAACTCAAAAGCCTCTTAGCTGGATCCCTTTTCCCACACAGAGGAGTTTTGCTGTGACAGCTGAAATGAAGAGACCCATCTCTATCTCTCCCCACTGTGTTCTATTCAAGCCAGTTAGCATCTGAAACAGTGCCACAGTATCTGGATGCCCTGAGATTTTTCAGGCAGTCTTGGGAAATCTGGCCAAAGCCTGCATCTCAGGCCAGAATTCTGAGACCAATTATCCTGTCAGTAGGATCTGCATGTGTGTAACTGACAAGCTAATTGGGACCTGCTGAGTGTATGATGATTATGATGAGTGGATGAATGGATTATAAGGTGGATAGAAAGCTGGCTAGATTGTCGGGCTCAACGGGTAGTGATCAATGGCTCCATGTCTAGTTGGCAGCCGGTATCAAGTGGAGTGCCCCAAGGGTCGGTCCTGGGGCCGGTTTTGTTCAATATCTTCATAAATGATCTGGAGGATGGTGTGGATTGCATCCTCAGCAAGTTTGCAGATGACACTAAACTGGGAGGAGAGGTAGATACGCTGGAGGGTAAGGATAGGATACAGAGGGACCTAGACAAATTGGAGGATTGGGCCAAAAGAAATCTGATGAGGTTCAACAAGGACAAGTGCAGAGTCCTGCACTTAGGATGGAAGAATCCAATGCACCGCTATAGACTAGGGACCGAATGGCTAGGCAGCAGTTCTGCAGAAAAGGACCTAGGGGTTACACTGGACGAGAAGCTGGATATGAGTCAACAGTGTGCCCTTGTTGCCAAGAAGGCCAATGGCATTTTGAGATATATAAGTAGGGGCATTGCCAGCAGATCGAGGGACGTGATCGTTCCCCTCTATTGGACAGTGGTGAGGCCTCATCTGGAGTACTGTGTCCAGTTTTGGGCCCCACACTACAAGAAGGATGTGGAAAAATTGGAAAGAGTCCAGTGGAGGGCAACAAAAATGATTAGGGGACTGGAACACATGAGTTATGAGGAGAAGCTGAGGGAACTGGGGATGTTTAGTCTACGGAAGAGAAGAATGAGGGGGGATTTGATAGCTGCTTTCAACTACGTGAAAGGGGGTTCCAAAGAGGCTGGCTCTAGACTGTTCTCAGTGGTAGCAGATGACAGAACAAGGAGTAATGGTCTCAAGTTGCAATGGGGGAGATTTAGGTTGGATATTAGGAAAAACTTTTTCACTAGGAGGGTGGTGAAACACTGGAATGCGTTACCTGGGGAGGTGGTGGAATCTGCTTCCTTAGAAGTTTTTAAGGTCAGGCTTGACAAAGCCCTGGCTGGGATGATTTAATTGGGGATGGGCCCTGCTTTGAGCAGGGGGTTGGACTAGATGACCTCCTGAGGTCCCTTCCAACCCTGATATTCTATGATTCTATGATTTGGTCTTAGTTTCTATCTCAGCCTTTCTAGCTGCTTCATGTCAATCTGTTAATTTGCTCAGATTTTCCTGAAATGTGATTGTATCATCTCGTGCACAGGCTGCAGGCTGCAAATCTCACCATCCCAAAAGTCTGAGTTACACCCCAAACGACTACCAGGCAGTGGGAGAGAGCATAACATGGCACATGAAGCTTGTCCAACTTCTGACGCATATTGTAGAAAAAGTGCACGACCTTCCTAATTGGATGCATGGTTGGTCAGGCCCAAATTTTTACCTCAGCATGATGCCTTCTAAGAGCAATGTAAAAAAGGAGCACTCTCACTGACCGACACAATCCCATGTTGGTTATCAGGATACTTTTGCGGAGATCAAATACTGTTGTTCGTAAGCTTTTCCTACTGCTGACGTATGGTTGCATGGGAGGCAGAATGAGAGGCAGAATAGACAAAGAAGGAAAAGAGACTATAACAAAGCAGACAAAAGGGATCGAGAGCAGAAAAATATAAGAGGCCAAAATGAATTAAAAATAGAAGAAAAAGAAACCCAAAACAAAGTAGGAAGTGAACAAGTACAGAATGTAAAAAATGTAGCTGGAATAATATCAGATCATCATTATTATAGACAGGTATCTTCTGTTTGTCACAGGAACAGTGAATCTTCACTTTTGAAATTGACTGAGCTCACTTTAATTGTACATTAAGCTACTGACAAGGTGACCCAAGTGGAAACAGAATACACAATTATTTTTCATTTTTTCTTAATTAATGTAAAATGACATTCCATTTATATTCTGTTTTTCCCCCCATTAATACTTAAGAAAAAAATTGTCTAAATGAATGGAGCTTTTTGTCCCTGACTGGATCGTCCCTTCCATAATAAGGTAACTTGCCCTTCGGAGGTTTAATTGCTGATTAATTAGGAGCCCCAGGTGTGGAAGTGTGTACAACCCTCATTAGTAGAATCTGGACTGAGGACTTTAGTGCTGGTTCACCTGAAATGGGCTGTGCTAGCAAGTTCTGCTTTGTCTGTAATAGGAATGCTGCATTTTTAGTTAATGGGTAGCACTGGCAATTTCTTGATTCAAATATTAATACCTTATATTCCCATGAGGCCGCTCTGCCCTCATGGTCCTGACAGACTGTAGGGATTTGCTCCCAAGTTCCTTGTGCACCTAAAGCTCCCACTGAATCAGCTGGCCTCCTCATTAAGCAAGGCTTCTAGGAATGGGACCGAAGATGGGAGAGGGGTTTTTTAGAGTGTAAACCTTTTGGGCTCTCTTATCATATGCATGTATGGTGCTCAGCACACTGGGACCCCAGTCCTTATCTGGGGCTTCTGTGCATTACCATGGTACAAATAATGAATGAATTAATAAATAAAAATAAGCTATACACCAGCGGTTCTCAAATTGTGGGTTGGGACCCCAAAGTAGGTCACGACCCTGTTTTAATGGGGTCGCCAGGGCTGGCGTTAAACTTGCTGTGACTGGGGCTCGGGCTCAGGCTTCAGCCCCCCCATCCTGGGGTCAGGTAATAATATTTTTTGTCAGGAGGGGGTTGTGATGCAATGAAGTTTGAGAACCCCTGGCATAGACTGACCCTTGCATATTTTCTCACGAAAAAATATAGTCTTTATTTTCTGCTTGCTGGTTGTATTCCTAACTCTCTTATTTTTTCTGACTAGATGTGTTTATTTGAGACAGTTCTAGTGGACCAATTGCTCTTGTTATGCCACAGGTATAATAGATACTACCAAGATTATAGAACATGGACACCCAAAATCCATATCTAGGCTCCTAAGTCAGACCCTGATTCTGCAGTTGCCTTCATGTGAGTGGGCCCCTGCACAGAACTCCATCCACTTAAGTGACAGCAGGGGTCTGCTTGACAACAGGTGGCAGGACCATGGCTTAAGAAACCTTGTTTTCAAAAGTGCTGAGCACCCAGCAGCTACTGAGGACTTTAATGAGAGCTGCTGCATACTCAGCATGCTTGACAATCAGGCTGCTTTTCGGGGGACCTAAATATGGATTTGGGGGCCTATAGTTAGGCTTCCATTTTTGAAAATCTTGACCACTGCATGTTAAGGTTAATGACTGCAAGGTTTTCCTTTACCTAGCCCCTTTGCATTCATAATGCAGTGGATAATTCCTCCGGAGAAATGTGTGATATGGAATGGAATGATAGAAGAATGAGCAGTTTGGGTGCGAGGAGCTCAGAAAAGCATTGTGGCACAGTACTGAACAATCCCATCCAACTTGAACAAGCTAAGTTCTTCTAGCACAAGATGCCTAATTTAGAAACAATCATTTGTGATGTAGACTGTTTGCATAGCTATGGTCAAAGGAAGTAAATATTGCAAATAAAAAAGAAGGTAACTGAAATTCTACAGGGCTAATAGAAAATATTCCGAAAGCATATTAACAATTGATGGAGAACAATCAAAACAATTCGCATACTGAAAAAGGGTTTCCATTTTATTAAATAGGACTAGAAGTGGATTTTCAAATAATATGCTGACAAAGAGGACTTAATATTGACTTTAACGTGTAATATTCAACAGTTTTTGCTTTCAGTGGAGAATTTTGACTTTTCATCTAAAACCCTAACACCCAATACCTGAAATATTTAGATTCAGAAATGCCAGCACAGTGGCTCATGGGAGTTACAGTTTTGGGTGCCTGTTCTCCTCCATGGGCTGGGTTTCCCAGCCTGACTGATGCACTATGCCCAGGGTCTCCCATGATGCTGAGCCACCCCAGTGGAAGAGGGAAGACTGTGGTGCTTAAGGGATATATAATCCAGCCAAGGAACCTGGCCCATACGAGGGAATAGGAGTATAAAGCACCTGAACTAGGGCTGATATAAGTCAACAGGGTGGTATTTCGGAATCAAAATTTCTTAGCTTTAAACTGAAATGTGGGGGCTGAAAATTTTTAGGCCAAAATTTTTCAGATATCAGTTTTTGTTTTTGTTTTTGCAAAAAAAAAATCCCAAAACCATTTTTGACTAGCTCTAATTAGAAGAAATATTTATTCTGAGTTAAATGGAAGGTCTATTGATACAGTTAGAGAAGCTTGAGATCTTGACATGCCCACATTATGAGTCATGTTCAGTATTGCCAACTCTTGTGAATTTGTCAAGTACAATATGAATTTTTGATCCCTGCCAGATATAGTCTCATCATAGCGAGAGACACTCCAGCCTTCCTGTAATTTTTTTCAGATTGCCCAGAGGAAAATCCCTCTCATTGGCTGCCTTCCCCACTTCCCTACCTCTTTGGGAAAAACAGCCAAACACAGCTGCTTTAGGAGGGAGGCAGCATTCTCTCTTCTCCCTCCCTCTTCTTTCTTTAAAGAATTTTTTGGATGGGGCAGGGAGAAGGAGCAGAAACAGCCCACAGCTCAGGGCACCTTTGCTGCTTCTTTCCCTCTTGTGAAAAATGGGCCAACTGCTCCCTGCTCCTCACCCATGTGGCAACACCAGACCTGAGGGGAGAGGTGGCCAGGGATGTAAAGATCCTGTGGAGCTACACTCCCTCCAGGCCAGGAAAATGGTGAAGAACCTCCAAAGCTACAGGAGGAGCAGAGGAGTGCTGGGGGGAAGGGGCAGATATGGGGCTGGGAGGGAAATTATTGTGTGTCTGGGTAGGTGGTATTGATATAGGACTGGGGCAGATGTGAGTGTCTCAAAGCTAATTGATGTAGGGATGTGGTGGCCTAAATCACATATCTCACTGTAAATTGGCAACACTAATTATCAAACTCAGACTGATGGGCAGGCAGAGGGAGTTCAAAACCCAAAGAGAGCTCAAAACATGACTTATTTAACAATTTTTTTTTACAATTCTCATGATTATGGGACAAATCATAATTTGTGGGGGGAGGTATGATTCACGATTTTTGAACTCTTGGGTTTGAATGTACAACATCACACAAATGTAGTTTACACTGATGAAGAAAATAGTACCTGACATGGTCAGAAAGGGCAATTAAAGATAAGACTGTGTGTCTCAGGCCTTTCACCAGTAGGTGCCAGATCTTCAAGAGTTCAGCCTCCAACAGCCCCCATTGGGAGCTGCTGAGTGTCACAGTTTTCTCCTCAAAGACTATGAACAGTGTAATTAGCAAAAGTACCACACAGCTCTTTCTAAGCAAGCACATTTATTCTTAATGTGAAAGCATTAGACAGAAAACATATTAAAACAATAAAAGAAATTACACATATGCTAATAACTTTACCAGAGACAATCATAGAATCATAGAATATTAGGGTTGGAAGAGACCTCAGCAGGTCATCTAGTCCAATCCCCTATTCAAAGCAGGACCAATCCCCAACTAAATCATCCCAGCCAGGGCTTTGTCAAGCCGGGCCTTAACAACTTCTAAGGATGGAGATTCCACCACCTCCTTAGGTAACCCATTCCAGTGCTTCACCACCCTCCTAGTGAAATAGTGTTTCCTAATATCCAACCTAGACCGCCCCCACTGCAACTTGAGACCGTTGCTTCTTGTTCAGTCATCTGCCACCACGGAGAACAGCTGAGCTCCATCCTCTTTGGAACACCCCCCTTCAGGTAGTTGAAGGCTGCTCCAAATCCCCCCTCACTCTTCTCTTCTGCAGACTAAATAACCCCTGTTCCTCTCCTCATAAGTCATGTGCCCCAGCCCCTTAATCACTTTCATTGCCCTCCGCTGGACTCTCTCCAATTTGTCCACATCCCTTCTGTAGTGGGGGACCGAAAACTGGACACAATATGCCAGATGTGGCCTCGCCAGTGCTGAATAGAGGGGATAGAGGGGAATCCCCCAATCAAACAAGGGCTCTGGTAGGAGTCAGTCCTTCAAACCCCACCAAGGACTGTTCCTGTGGTTACAAATTCATAACAGCCTTCACTCAGAACTAGCACACCCGTGAATAGGACAGTCTTTCTTTTATACAAGTTGGGCCTTTGATCTTCAGATCCCAGGAAGGGAATCAGAAGACAGTGATTACCTTCTCAAGGTGAAGGTTGGGTATTTTTGAGTGTATCTAAGGTAGGGAATTTACATTCTCCTCCTCCAAGGGATTCCCCAGGCAAACCACTTGACATGGTTTGTCCCAAATGTCTATGCTTGCCTGGCACATTGTTCAGTATAGTCCTTGGAAGTTCATAACACTTCCCAAGGTTCACATCCCATTTCCCCCCTAGGGAGATGTTACATACAGTCCTGGCCAATGATAATACATAAAACAATCATTTAATAGAAAGATACTTAAACTTAATTCAATAAGGTCTCCCAAGGATGTTGCAGGAAATTGCCATATCTGTCACACTGAGTACTTCTGAAAAATCTAACTCTTTCAATGTGTTGCCTGTACGGGAGCTGATTTCTTTGGAAAGCCTGATCCCAAATACCTAGCTCCTATCTGGTCTGGACTGGAAAATGACTGAAAGTCATTACCACATGATGACTGGTACCTGAATTATGTGAAAAAAATTTGGTAGTTTCAGGCCATTTTCTAGTGGATGAATGTCCATAACACAAAAATCACTGTCAAAGTTGGTCCTGAGGTTTGCTCAGGACTACATGGGCAAATGTATATTATATATATAAAATCCCATTTCACTAGAGAAAGTTATAGACCTTAATGAAGAACATTTTTGTGTATGAATGACTAATTAGAGAGTTTTATAAAATCTTTAGGGAAATTCAGATCCAAATTTCATGCTATTTTATCATAAAAATCCTACATCCTTGAATTTTTTGCCCAAATAGCTTATATTCAAGTATAAGAAAGACTGGAGACTTAGTAGGAATTAAAGCTCAATTTATTTTCCTGATTTGGATGACAAAATATTAACAAAGTGTTGTTGGAGCCATGTTGGTCCCAGGATATGAGAGAGACAAGGTGAGTGAGGTAATAGCTGTTATTGATCCAACTTCTGTTGATGAGAGAGACAAGCTTTCAAGGTTATACAGACCTAAAGAAGAGCTCTGTGTAAGCTCAAAGGCTTGTCTCTCTTACCAACAGAAGTTGGTCCAATAAGAGATATTACCTCACCCACCTTGTCTCTCTAAAATATTAATGATACATTTAGCTAATAAATGGAATATACAGTATTGTCTAATTTAGTGCTATATGCAGGCCAAATTTGCCTTTGCAGCTGCTGGCCCAGAGAAGATCTGCAACTTCCATGGCCACACATCTGTGGAGACAGCTATCTATTGTAAGGGCAGGCAGGAGTTTCCACTTCATAAGTTGCTTTAGCATTGCTTTCCATAGAGGACAATCTTCTTCCTAGGATTCAAAGCTATATGGGAATTACATCGGGGATGCATTGAACAGATGTCTTAAACCAGGGATCTCAAACTCAAATCACCACGAGGGCCACATGTGGACTAGTACATTGGCCCGAGGGCCACATCACTGAAACCTTTTCATACAACTATACAAAAGTATAGTAAAAAATGAAGAGTAATATAGTATGTTATTAAAAGTCAATGTATTAACTTTTTAAAAACTGTAATCTGAAGAGGGATTTTAATAAAATATAAAACACCTGTAACTATTCCTTATGTGGTCAGAGGGAAGCTTGGCTCCTATGGTGGGCCACGTGTTTGAGACCCTTGACTTAAACTCAGTGTGTTCTTCCCAGGCTGACTGATCTCACAAAATCAAGGAAGAGATTTTTTTAAAGATGGGTCCATCAAGTCAAAGATTCCCCAAAAAGAGTAGTAAAGGGAATGTTTGGAGGAGTGCTTTGGCCGGGGTAGATTCCAACTAAAGTTAAGTATGTTCCAAAAGACAGGATGGAAGCTCTTTCTTTTCCATGGTGATGTCACCTCCAACCCCATTTAACTTATCCAGATAACACAGTGAGTAAAGATGTCATCAGAACATGTGTGTTTAGGGACAGGGAAGGTAGTGGGGATGAAACAAGCAGAGGCTGGGGGTGGGGAGGGAAGCAGTTGAGACATTAAATACATTTTTTGATGTTTCTTTATGCATGGGAATGTTGGGCTGCACCATTAAAATTGTCATTCTGTTTTAATTTTTAAACCTCAGTCTCTCTACTCCACCCCATGAGGACTTGCAGGAAGAGAGGGTTGTAATCTGAGCTGTAGTAACTCCTGTGCTCCTCTTGATCTCATCAAGGGGAAACAAACCAACGGAGTAGCTCGTATGGTACCTGAGCTCTCCCTTTCTGCCTAAGCGACTTACTGGAGTGCAGGTTTATTGTTTAGGGAAAGAAAGTTTAACAGCAGGCTGACTCATCTCCTACAATCCTGAAGCCAGTATGTGCAGCATTCTGCATCTTGGATGTCCTGGAAGGCTGCTGCTAGGACTGAGAGAGCACCTTAATTGATGAAAACCAAGTCTACTTCATGCTACAAAGGCAAGTGATGAATAGACCAAGATAGCGTAACAGTTGGGTGCTTGTTGGAAGTGGTGCCTTGTGGTTAGAGGGTGGTAGGGGAGCCTGGAACTTCCCATCTCCACTGGGCCCTGTTATGGTAGCCAAGGTCAGGCACGGAGGAGCACCTTAAGACAATCCTCCCTGGGCCAGGAGCACCTTAAGACAATCCTCCCTGGGCCACCTCCTACCCTTCCACTCTCTAGTTCAAGCTTTTCCAATCTGTAACCAAGCTAACACAGAACAACCACAGGGCCTTTAGTCTGTCTGGGCCCAAGCGTGTCGGTTCCTCTCTTCTCAGAGGAGTAACTTGCATGTCTTTCCTGAGGTACTCCCAAGGCCAGGTACTTCTCCCTACCTGGTCAGCCCCCTTCTGAGGTGTCTGGCACCTTTAAGCCCCCAGCACCACCTGGAGCATGCTCTGCAGGGGAGACTGGGTGGGATTGTCTGGGCCCAGAATAGTTCCTTAACCCTTTCATTCCCCGTGCAGCGTTTATACACCCCATCACAGATGGTTATAGCACATCACGTGGGAATCCCAAGACCAATTAGAGAGTGGCAGTTGGTTCTGTCTTACTTTGTTTGTTTTCATATTCACTGAATTTGGTTTTGATCCCAAACTCTGCAATTATCACAATGATTGATGTGAACCCCACAGCAGTGTTCCAGATGGAAGAAGGTCAGATTTTTATCTGTTACCCTGAAGGATGCACAACAAGGCTGCCTAATTATTATTGGACTCTGTAGTAAGTGAGCCATTTGCTGCCATGGTTAGAAAAAAACAGATATTAAAAGGGTAAACTGTACTTGTATGATAAATTGTTATTAAAGGGATAGATGTCTCAGTCCCAGCTACTTGCAAAGTTATTAATACATGTTGGCAATGTTTCAGGATAGAGAACCTAATAGAGCAAAAATACTGGATTTTGTCTATCTAAAGTCAGTTACTCCACTCTTTCCTACAGTAAACGAAGACTCAAAGGAATTTCTAAAAACCTAGGTTCCAAATGCATGTGTATCTGCAGGGCAGAGGGGATTCTCCAATGGTAGATTCCCACTGCCCACATCAAAGAAGATATGTGGGTTGCCAGCTTTACAGAAACCCATGCATCTCACTCCAGAGAACTCCACAACACAGATGCTAGATGGATCTGGGCCGGACATATTCTCTTCCCTACTCTGTAGACTCCACGTCCAACTAAATCCATGACCCCAAAGGGAAAGATGTACAGAGAAGTCTATGAAATCAACTTTACAGTGTTTGCCTGGTTCTGTAGCCCTCTCCCATTACTTCTGCAGGCATAGGCCAATCTGGCCCACAGTTAAACAAAATAAGGGTCTTAATAGCATAGTAAAATATATTCAGAATCCTATGGTGCAAAATACATTAGATTATTTCAAAGATAGGACAATCTGATTCTCTGGGGAAGAGCAAATGTAATTAAAATTATTTCTACTCCAAAAATTCACTTCTCATTACAAATATTGCCACTGAGTATTCCCAGTGCAATTTTTATTCAAAGTTAGAGAAAGAGTTATCAGGCTTCCTGAAACTGTGTTATCTTGAATAAAATACTGTATGCACTGCCTTGAGTAAAGGGAGATTGAAAATTAGACTTTAGATTGGGTCAGATGACTTTCAATCTTTCTCATATTTATACACTTTGGGTGGTAAATCTTGATCAGTGCTAAGGCAGAGATGGAAAAATTTGATCACATGTGACTTTGGAGCCTAATTACAGGATTTTAAATCCTGTTATTAGACACTTGTGGAAAATACAAAATAGTCTCTTGGATGCAAAGCATTTTAGATACTAATGTGATGGGCACTATAGGAAATTCTCAGGATTGAAATGGGAATACAGAGTTGTACAGAATCATATAAATTAGAGGAAAGAGATTTATCAGCTCATCTTGTCCATTCTCTTTATAATGTATTCTCCATTGCTTTGCTTCACACATCTACATCTGATTATTCTTTCATTTAAATATGATTTAACATTAAAACTAAACTACATAAATTGGATTCACAGGGAGTATCATATATCCTGACACCAGGCATACATTTTTCATTGAGTTACAACAAATGGTAAAGTTTGTTCAGAAACAAACATTGGAATGCCTTCTACCAGGACAATGCATGCAGCTATCTGAAAGTAATATAGTTTTACAAGTGCGTAATTTTACTCCACACCAAGCTATCTGGAGGATTTCTGTTTGTTTTCTGCGAGGTACGAGGAATAATGTTTTGACTTATTTAAAACAGACTGGAAAAAAATAGGTCGGGACAGACTGCACCGAGGCACAGGGAAAAAGCTGTAAAGCACTAATTATAGAACAGCTGAAGATACAAAACTATAATTGAAATAGTTAAAAATACTTCGCCTGTGTGTACTCTGGAAATGCGTAAGGTAGTCAGTCAGACCGCTCACTTTAAAAAAATCTGTCACTTATAGCCAGGCTTACACCAGGCTTCGATTGCTAATGTGTAATTGAAAGGGAGGCTCTTCTCTATGTTATAAATACACTGCATGTCTATGCACACCGAAGCCCTATAAAGTTTCTGGATGGTGGCTTCCAGAGGGCCTAAAGATGTTTTGGCAATAAAAAATAAAACGTTGATGTTTGGGTAGCGTCTAGAGGCCCCAGTGAAAATTAGGAAAACTGGAGCCTCATTATACAAGGCACTGTGTAGAGGAATAACAAGAGACAGTCCCTGCCCCGAAGAGTTTGCAATCTAAATACACAGAAAATGGGGAGAGGGAGAAGATAAACAGAGACACAGAGAGATGAAGTAACTTAACCAAGGTAACACAGCAGGTCAGTGGCAGAATTGGGAACAGAATTCATGTTTCTGATCACCCAGTCCATTACGCTAACCAGTATGCATCTGATGAAGTGAGCTGTAGCTCACGAAAGCTCATGCTCAAATAAATTGGTTAGTCTCTAAGGTGCCACAAGTACTCCTTTTCTTTTTGCTAACCAGTAGCTCACACTTCCTCTCAGGTCACCAACTATTCTAGCCTTGTGTGTCCTGAGTGATATCATGCATGCACTAAACTGTGAGTAGACAGTTTCTGTACCCTGCTATGCTAATGGCCCATGCTAACTGCAGTGAGTCAAAACTTATCCCCTTTCTGGTTATCTCTTTTCCCTCTTGCCTCCTCATAGTGGCAACAGCACAAAGGAAGGGACATTCCATCACCCCCATGCAAAGGAAAGCCGGCTACGGCAGCCATAGGAGTGCTTAAGGGCTCTGCAGTTTCATTTTTCTTCTTCCCTTCTTCCTCGAAGGAAGAGCACAAATGTGAAGAATGCAGCAAGAGACAGATGACAGCTACAATTTTTTAAAATATCCAGCCTCCAGCAGTGAGAAGCATTCCCTGGACAGAGGGATAGGCAGTAAATATGACTCAATTCTGCAAGTTCTTGTCTGCAGAGACTGATGGGTCCCCTACACACAGCAGCTTACAGGATCCAGGTCCATGGTATCTCAAATTGCTGTATGTAAGTGTTCCCTTTATAATGGCAGTCACTGTATGTGCAAGTTGGAAAATACCCGCGCAGTTCTGTAGCATGCAGTGGAAGATGTTCACCTTGATTCCCTTGAAAAGCTGCAAGAGCAGACTTTGTGCTGCAGAGAAAATTGAGGGGATAAAGCTGAGGTGCAGAAATGGTCTGTATATTTAGGAGTCTAGTCACCTCAACCTGTCATGGCCCTACACACAGCTCCTCACATAATATATCCATGATCCTGAATGCAATAGATGGTGCAGTTGGGGTTCACATAGGGTGAAATTCACCCTGAGGAGAGGGTCAGTACAAACCCTCTGCAATATTTACACCCTCTTTTGAGGTCTTAAGTAGATGTACAACCCTTGTGGTGGCTCCTCTGCACAAAGGTGAATTTCATATTACAGTATATGTCTCCGTTTGTGAGATGGCTTCTGACATTTTCCCCACACTTGGCCTGTACTACTTTGTCTCTCTGGTGCTGCATATGATATTGTGTGATCAGACAACGAATTCTACTGTAATACATACAGACAAATGGGCAACATTAAAGTTGTGGTGGGAAGCTTAATTCTAAATTTCTCAATTTTGTTGGCAATTAAAATCTCTGCTTTAAAGATATATTATTATGGATTTTGGAGCAGTCAGTGCTGAAATATAAAATAAAGGATTTATAACAAAAAATGTAGAAGAATCTTAAGAATTCACTCAGAGTAGAGATAGCAGCAGAAGAGGAGGAGCAATTCTGAGCAAAAAAAGAAAAATGAGGCAGTCTTATGGGAGAATGAACTGAAGGAGGCAGATGGCAATTAGGTGTCAGTAGGTTCTTCTGAAAAGCAGATGGGTTCTGGGCACAATTAAAAGAAATCTCTTTTAGAAGGCTGTTTTTGGAGCTGTTAGAGAAAGGGAGTCAGAAGCATCAAAGCCTAACACAGCCCAAGTGGGTAGACACAATATCCCCTTGTCCCCCCTTTCCCCCCCCCCCCCGGCAATGTTTGGAAAGAAAGAAAAAGGGGAAGGGGGGGGAGTTGGATTCTGAATCTATGGTTCACTAACTTACATAAAAACTAAAAATCCACCCAGTCTTTTATCACACAGGCTTGCAAGGGAGTTGTGCTGGGATCTGGAAGGGAAAGAGGAGTGCAAAAAAAAAGTGAAAACAATAATCATTGTACTGTATGTTCTTGCAGTTTGTTAAAAATAATAACAAGTTTCAGAGTAACAGCCGTGTTAGTCTGTATTCGCAAAAAGAAAAGGAGTACTTGTGGAACCTTGGAGACTAACCAATTTATTTGAGCATAAGCTTTCGTGAGCTACAGCTCACTTCATCGGATGCATACTGTGGAAAATACAGAAGATGTTTTTATACACACAAACCATGAAAAAATGGGTGTTTATCACTACAAAAGGTGGTGGGGAGAAAACCTGGATTTGTGCTGGAAATGGCCCACCTCGATTAGCATACACATTGTAAGGAGAGTAGTCACTTCATATAAGCTATTACCAGCAGGAGAGTGGGGTGGGTGGAGAGAAAACCTTTTGTAATGATAAACACCCAGTTGTTGCAGAATAAACCTAGAGTTAGGAGAAAGCCACTGTTAGTTGTTGTCCCTGCTATTGCAGTAACACCTAAAGAATCTCAGAGGAAGTAAGGGCTTGATCTTAAAGTCTATTAATTATAACTGCAAAGCTTCCATAACTTTAATAAGAACCTAAGAGAACATAAGAATGGCCATACTGGGTCAGACCAAAGGTCCATCTAGCCCAGTACCCCGTCTGCCAATAGTGGCCAGTCGGGGCAGTGAGTTACATGGGCTCACGGTGCCCGGTCTCCACCAATATTCAGGGCCCAGAGGCCCGGCTATACCAATGTTTGGGGCCAGGTCTCTCCCCTGGCCCCGCCTGCTGCCCCCACGCGCCTTCCCCAGCCCCCACTTGCTGCCCCCACTCACCTCCCCCGGAGCTCACACTGACTCTGCTCTGCTGGCTCCCCGCATCAACTGCTGCTGCAGGGCCCTAGTGCCCCCCTCCAGTAGGGCCAGGGCAGGCTGCCCTTACCCTGCCCTTCCGCCCTAGCCCTGAGCCTCTCCAATGCCCCAAACCCCTCAACCCCAGCCCCAGACAAAGCCCTCATCCCCCCGCACCCTAATCCTCTGCCCCAGCCCTGAGCCCCTTCCACACCCCACACCCCTCATCCTCAGCCCCACAGCCCTCACCTCTGCACCCCCTCCTATCCCCAAACTCCCTCCCAGGGCCTGCACCCCCCACCCCTTCCTGCACCTCCACCCCTTGCCCCATCCCAGAGCCTACACCCAAACTCCATCCCAGAACCTGCACCCCTCACCCAGCCCTGAGCCTTCATCCAGCACCCAAACTCCATCCCAGAGCCTGCACTGCAAACCCCCTCCCCCACCCAAACTCCCTCCCAGAGCTTTAGGCAGGTGGGGAGCGGAGTTTGGGGGAGTGGGTTCTGGGCACCACCAAAATTTCTATAAACCTGCCACCCCTGTAGCCAGTGCCAGTCCCCAGAGGGAATGAACGGAACGGGTAATCATCAAGTGACCAATTCCCTGTTGCCCATTCCCAGTTTCTGGCAAGCAGAGGCTAGGGACACCATTCCTGCCCATCCTAGCTAAAAGCCACTGATGGACCTATCCTCCATTAATTTATCTAGGGTTTTTTTTGAACCCTGTTATAGTCTTCGTGTTCACAACGTCCTCTGGCAAAGAGCTCCACAGGTTGACTGTGCATTGTGTGAAGAAACACTTCCTTTTGTTTGTTTTAAATCTGCTGCCTATTAATTTCATTTGGTGACCCCTAGTGCTTGTGTTATGAGAAGGAGTAAATTCTTCTTCCTTATTTACTTTCTCCACACCGGCTAATGATTTAACAGACCTCAATCGTATCCCCTCTTAGTTGTCTCTTTTCCAAGCTGAAAAGTCCCAGTTTTATTAATCTCTCCTCATACAGAAGCCATTCCATACCCCTAATCATTTTTTGCCCTTTTCTGAACCTTTTCCAATTCCAACATATCTTTTTTGAGATGGGGCGACCATATCTGCATGAAGTATTCAAGATGTGGGTGTACCATGGATTTGTATAGAGGCAATCTATCCCTTTCTTAATGATTCCCAACATTCTGTTTGCTTTTTTTGACTGCCGCTGCACATTGAGTGGATGTTTTCAGAGAACTATCCACAATGACTCCAAGATCTCTCTCTTGAGTGGTAACAGCTAATTTAGACCCCATTTTATATCTATAGTCGGGATTATAATTGGGGCCCCATTGTACAAACAAGCTCAGAGACAGTCCCTGCCCCAGAGAACTCACCATCTAAGGGTACACTGCAATCGGACTTGTGATTACAGCCCATGTTGGTACACCCGTGCTAGCTTTAATCTACCTATCTAGCTAAAAATAGCCATGAAGATGTGATGGCCAGGGCTGTACAAACCGTCCCAGAACCCTGGGTATATCCTGCACCACACCAGGGACCATGCTACCTCATTTTCATTGCTATTTTTAGCTAGATTATGACTACAGTGGGTATGCCTACCCGAGCTGCAATCACACATATGAGTGTAGTGTAGACATATCCTAAGATTTAGGCACTCCAGGACAGGTAGATAAATGAGGGGAAGGATAAGGTATAGAGGTAACACTGTTGCTTTGTGGTTGTCAAGAAGAAAACTACAAGTACCTCTATCCACACTTTGGATGAAACTGTGCTTACATATAGTAATTTACATATGTCAATTACTCTGGCCAAAGTGTACTACTCATCTTAGTATTTTGACTTCTAGCATTTGTATACAAGCACTTATAAAATTTGTTAATCTGTATGTAAGCGGGGGAATAGTCCCGCTATTGTGGGGAACTTTCCTAGCTTCTGTACTACCCCGGTGAAGTGGGCCAGCGAAAGGATCTGAGTCCTCGCTCCCACTTCCTTTACCCAGTGGCCTCCCTGCCCTTGAGGACTCCCCTTCCACTCTCCTGTCTGGCAGAGTCCTTGTAACCCTGACAAGGCTGGGCCCAGGATTCCTGGGGGGCTCGACCCCCAACCCTGCTGTGGTCACCTAGGACAGGGGCTAGGGTGTCCCCACTCCGGGGTACTCTCTCTGCACTGGGCACTTCTCTGACCCACTGACCATTACATACAAGTTAAAGCAAATGCAAGCTATTTAATCAATAATTAATTTTAAAAAGAATAAGGAAAAATGGGAAAGGTTAAAGGAAACACATCAACCCGCTCTGTGGCAGGGAACTTCACAGTGTCTCTGGAACGTCCGGGCCGTTCACAGTCTGTTCCTTGTAAGTCCCAGGCCTTCTTCTCAGGCCCTGGGTGTGCTGCAGGGATGCTGTGGGTTGGGCACTTGTTCTGGTGGTGGCCACACGCTCTCAGGCTCTAAGCGGTAGGACCCTTCTTCCCAGTGTTGCCCCCACCCTGTCAGGGTTATGATCCAAGCCTGGCCTGCAGAGCCTCTTGGCTGAGGGGTCTCCCTTGCTGGGCCTGCTGCCCAGGGTCCCCCTCGCTTTCCCCAGCTGCTCACCGCACCCAGCTCCGGACTGCTCCAGCCCCAGCTCCATCACTCTGTCTCTGCACGGCTGCTGCTGCTGCTGCTGCTGCTCTGCCTCCAGCTCCCTGGGCTGCTTCTTTGGCCCCTCTGGCTCTGGTTGCTGCAGCTCTGCTCCCAGGACAGTCTGCTCTGCAGGCTGCTTCTGTGACTCTGCTCCCAGCACTGACCTTCTTCGTGGGCTGCTTTTCTGGCCCCTCTGTCTCTGGTTGCTGCAGCTCTCCTCCCGGGGCAAGTCTGCTCTCTCTGGGCTGTGCCTCTGGCTTTGGGGCTGCAGCTCTGCTCCCAGCACAGGGTCTGCTCTCTCTGGGCTACTTTTCTGGTCCCTCTGGATCTGGCACAGCTCTGCTCCCCAGCTTAGCTTGGGCCCCTACTTTCTCCTTAGCTCAGCCCCACTCTGTCTGACCCAGGCAAATCCAGCTCACACAGAGGACGGGATCTCCCTGGACTCCTGACTCTCTGATTAGCCTGCCCACCCTGTCATTCAGGCTGACCTGGAGCATTGGCCTCTCCCCATTGTTCTTGGGGGCTGTCAGTCTCAGGGTCCTGATTTCCCATAGACCCTTCCCCTTTTAGTACTGGGAGCTAGTCAACCAAAACACCCCCACTGAATGTTAGTAAGGGGGCAACAGTCCCCTTACATGTAGTTGTCTGCCTCGATGAGATGTAAATCAATGGTACTCTTTTTTGTTTGACTATTTCTCTTCATTTCCTACCTGTATTTTATCAGCTTCTATCCTCTTCTCTTTACTAGTTCTAGAGTATCCTCTTTAATAAATGGTCCCCTAAGGGATGTCTCTGTCTGCACCATGTGCTTTCCCACATCTCTCTGCTTTCCCCCAGCCCTTCATTTAAAAACTTCTCTATGACCTTTCTAATTTTACATGCCAGCAATCTGGTTCTGTTTTGGTTTAGGTGGAGCCCATCCTTCCTCTACAGGCTCTTTCTTTCCTGAAAGGTTCCCCCATTCCTAAGAAACCTAAATCCCTCCTCCCAACACCATCATCTCATCCATGCATTGAGCCCCTGCAGTTCTGCCTGTCTAACTGGTGCTGCCATTTCAAGGCCATGTCAAGCTGAGAGTTCAGTAAGTAATAATATGAGTTGCAATTGTTTAAACTCCATTCAGTTGTATCCAATAGGTCTGATAGCATGGGACTGTACCATCAGTCACATGTCTGAGAGGCAGCCCGATTGTATGGGGTGCTTAATGGCTCCTGTAAGCTGCTGAGTACTTACAGTCCAATTGAGAATCAACAGAGGGTTATTCTTAAGCAAAGCCTAGGTGTGTTTGCACATCTATCTTGGGCCCATTCATGGTTTTCACTCCACATATGTAAACTGATTTAAGGCATGTTTCTGTGCTGGGCCTCAGTTGGGTCTCAGGAGGGTCTGACTGCATCATGTGTGGACATACCTGACCTAGTTTAATCAAGTTTGCTCGTGTACTGATTGCAATGAAGCCACAGAAGTACAGGCTTCAGCATAGGCTGTACAAAGGGATAGCTCAGTGGTTTGAGCATTGGCCTGCTAAACCCAGGGTTGTGAGGGGGCCATTTAGGGATCTGGGCCAAAAATTGGGGATTGGTCCTGCTTTGAGCAGGGGGTTGGACTAGATGACCTCCTGAGGTCCCTTTCAACCCTGATATTCTATGATTCTATGACTTGGGACAATGGGTAGTTACTCAAAGGGCTAGACCTCGTTAAGTCTGTGCTGTGCAGCTTCAGAGCTATCAATACGTGGGCTGGCTAGATTAAAGCGGGCTGAAGTATGTCTACACGTGCTGCAATCACACCCTGATTGCAGTTGAGACAGACCCTTGCATTGTCATATGGAGAAACAGGAGGAAACTCATCGTATTAGTTCTCTAAAGAAGAGGGATTAGGAACCCCATGTTCTGATTAACCACTCTTGAATCCTCACTAGTAGAATCTCAGCTCAGGAGTTTAATGCTAACTCACTTGAAATAGACAAGGCTAGCAAGTTCTCCATTAGTTTTAGTAGGAACCCTCTGCAGTGCTGTTTTTTCATTGATAAGTAACATTTAATGTTGCTGGATGCATACATTATAATCCTATATTTTCCTGAACCACCACTGCCATTTGGTCCAACTCATCATAGTCTGGATAGCTAAGGCCAAATCCCACCATCTTCATGCAGCCAAAACTCCCTTTGAACTCAGTGGGAATTTTGTGTGCATGCGAACGTAGGATCAAGTGGTAAAGTGGGAGAGGGATTATAAAGTATTGACAGACACTTGCATAAATTTCTCAGGGTAATTCTGTTCCTCTCTTCCTTCCCCTCTGCCCTCCCCAACTCCCTCCTTTTCTGCACACTACGGCTGCTGTCTTCAGTTTTTGATCTCTTCTAAAATGGCTGGTGCTTTAATTGTATAATATCTTCCCTGAGTGCTATATGCAGGACCATACTTGCAATACAAGCAGGTCTTTGACCCATCAGTTTAAACACTACCACTTGAAGAAAAATAATCTTATTCTCAGCATTTGGCACCCTTCAGTTGGCCTGCAGCCTTGATCCTTTTCAAATAAATAAAAAGAACTGTACCACAAACTCAAATAATATTGACTTCCTGCCTCTCAAAGTGGTATATGATTAATTAAAAAAGAGAAATGTCTAGTTTTCTATCTATACCACTGTGAATACTTCCAATAAGAGAGACTTCAATTATAGTAAAAAGACTTCACTAAATGACTCAAGAGTAACTGGGATATATAAAAGATTTTACATGTATGCAGCAGCAGTTTATGCTACCTGAGAACATGCCACCATATTTTTTTGGCTTCTAACCACATAAACTCCTATGACCAAATCCTGGCTTTGGGCTACTTGTGTGTATGTGCCAAAAAACATAGCCCCATGAAGAACTATGCTATGTAGCAGCTGTATCCCTATCTTGGCTTCCCTTAAGAGGTGTAGTCAACATTCCACAGGTCAGCTATTTAGAACCTGGAAGTGGGCGGGTGAAAGGGCGTAACAGTGGGTCGGAATTTTCAAGTCAAGGAGATATGTGCTCCTCAATCTCCTAGGTACTTTTGAAAATCTTCCTGCACTTCATCATCCTGATTTGCCCTGAGCGCTTTTGTACCCTCTCTTGCAGGTTTTGGCACAAGTGATTTGCATGAGTAGCTCTGTAAGAATTGTCTTGGCACTCTCAGGCTGGCCAAAATACAACACTAATTTGCACACATTTGGTGGTGTAACAAGCCTGCCGCTTTGGTTTGAGGTTGTGCCATGCCTCAGTTTACCCACTTTTCAAGGATTCACTCAATCAAACTCTTAAAACAAACTCTTCTCTAGTTCAGCCACACCGCTTCCTAGGGCTGGATTTATTAACATAACAAAATATTCAAAATGAAAGTTCTCAAATCCCCATCAAGTCCATGCTCAGAGGACTATGTGGTCTATGCATTAGATAGACAATACCCATCCTCACTCAAACAAGTTCAGATCCCAAGAGAATCCAGTCCATGCTCCTCGTCTTCCTGCTGGGGTTTCCCTGGTCTCCCCTGCCTGGATGGACCCCTTTATTCTGAAAACTCAGCGCTCCTTGCTGGAGTCTAGTTGTTCCCAGGAACTATTCTCTGCTTTGGCAGGCCTCTGCTGAAGTCTCTTACTTCCTGCAGACTCCTCAGTATCCCCCTTTTTCTGCAGCTTCTTGCTGCTCTTATAGGGGAATCACTTGATCCTTGCTCCAGTATGCCTACTTCGTAACTAGGGTTGCTGGCCTGCAGCCCTTAAAGGGGCAGGACACCATGTCACACTCAGAAAATACGAAGAAATGAAGAATTTGGTCTATGATATACCTACTGTACAAAGTTGCCAGTTTCTGATAATTGAATAGAACCTGACTCCACAAGTCATCCCATTGAAGTCAATAGGACTATCTGTTGAGTAAATACTATTCAGCATAAATGAGGGGATGAGAATCTGGCCCATAGAGATTTAAACTTTGTTAAAAATGTACAGCAACACTATAGCAATGTAAGAGAACCACAGCTGTGGTTTCGATGTCAGCAATTGTTCCCTACCGCTGTTCTGTGGTAATCTTGCTTAAGGACATTGCTACAAATTTGCTTCAAGCAGCAACCATGTGGCATGCTCCTAAGTTTGCACAAAACCACTGTCTTGCTTACCACAATAATTGATTACTCATTACAAACAACACTTTCAGATCATTTGAAGATGGCATTTCCATTTATCTGGCAGTATTCAATGGTACACATGCCGCGTTGTGTGCATGATTTAGTACATTGGATTGTATGGTATCACAGTAACAATCATCAACTTTATGTAGAAAAGGGATATAAATGTAGTAAGCAGGCACAGTATTGCCAACTGCAAGCATTCAAAAATCATGAGAGAGGCCCCCAAATCATGAGATTGGCATAACAATCATGAAAATTTAAAAGTATAATGTGCGTGTGTCACAACGTGTGTGTCTTTTTATTTGCCTTCTGGGGACTTGAGGCCTTTGTCACATTTTAAAGCTTTTTCTCTGGTTTTCTTGCATGAGGGCAAGAAAGTTACCTGTCTTTAAATTGAAACCTGAAATCCTTATGTAATCAATTGCCTACAGGAGCTGGGAGTATAAAAAAACCCCACCAGATAACACAACAGTCACAATAAAATCCTGAGAGTTGGCTATACAGCATGCCCTTTGGTCATGGAAACAAGAGATCACCTTATAAGACCATTCTACAACTTAAATAGTATTTGAAACATATTTAGCCAATAATTACCATAGGTACAAATAGTTCAGTATAGTACTGAGACATATAATGTATGTCAGAAGAGTGCTAGTGGTTATTATGAAGCAAGATCATTAATCCACTAAAACATGCTTGCTGCTGCCATACTGGTATAATATGATTAAGGTTTAAATGATATTAAATATATTTTTGAACCTGAGTTTCTTATTTCAGGAATGATTACAAATTCTTATATAATGGAATACAGTTCATACTAGAAGCAAAGGAGGAAATTGTGGAAAGGTAATTAATAAAAAGCTTTTTCCTTTGCTATTTATATCATCCAAGGATCTGGCTCCAAATAGTTATTATTTATATTTTGACATGCAGTAGAGTCTTGCTAGTCTGTAATATTCCAGTTGTGGGATCTGATCCACACAGACAAAAGAGTCTTGCTTGTATGGGTCAGATTGCAGGATTGGGGCCTAAAAGACTGGTCTCTCCCCATTTTTCAGCAGAGATGGGGATATAATAGCAGATGGTTTAGTTAGGTCCCATTACATTAAGAATTTATTACTTTTATAAAATATACCATAACACAGTTACTAATGTACAGTGAGATAGTGAAACTGAACTACAATTATGCGTATGTAAAATCAATAAAGAGCATTTTGGTTATATGTGCATATAAGCTGGGGGAATGTCCCAGCAGGTCTTTTTCCTAAGGAATGCCACTGATTCTAAGAAATCAGAATAAATTAATATAAGCAAAAACAACGGTATACAAAAACTCCACACCTTCCTCCTCTAACTCTGGATATGGAACTGCGCCTCCCTAAAGGCATTCTTCCCTCTCTTCTGCCCAAGCAGCTCTGAAAGAGGAACAGGGGAGCAGAGCTGGAGTTAAGCCCTTGTTCACCACTTTTACTCCAGTTGGTTGCATTTGTTACTAAAACCTTCCATAATGTGTCTGATTTAAAATAGCATGCAAAAGTGGGGGGGGAGGCGGACGATGATGACTCCACTATGTTTTTAATCATGTCATTTACATATAGTTCTGGGTCCATGACAGTTATCCCACACCATAGAGGATTACCTACCCGGAAGGGTAAATTACATTTAACAATACTGAGTTCCTTTTAAAAAAAATCCACATGCTGATTTTCTGCAGTACACATGGGTATTTTAAGGCTCCAGAGATGTTATGATATCCGGCCATAAGCCTGATGTCATACCAGTGTTTCATGGGAAAGTTAAACATGGCTATAGTATCACTATAAAGATTAAGGTCTATTCAATTAAATAGATCATGACCAAAGTTTGCAAATATATCCAAACCTGAGATCTCAAAAGTGCCTTATTTTTAGTGGGTACGTGCTCATCACTTTCTGAATCGGCCCCTTAGGATTTGTCAAGCAGGGCATCAAAAAATGCAAGCATCCAGAATCACTAGTCACATTTGAAAATCTTGGCCCATAGCAATGAGCACAGGATGTAACTCTCTGGCACATCATTAAAGAGATCATCAGGTAGAGACAAGCAAGTGCCTGTATCATATCCTCATTGCCGGAATAAAGGGCCACTCAGATCTTAATGAATAAATTGTTGAATTTTTCAGTAAAGTGAAAGGGAAATAGAATACAAGATAGAAACATGGGATCATACTATGGTAATGTATAAAACACTTCATGCTTGGTCTATAAACTGCATCTATGCTAGGAAGGTTTGCTGGCATAACTATACCAATATAGAGCTATATTGGCAAACCTTTAAAGTGTAGAGGAGATAGATTAGGAGAAAGACAGAAAATAAAAAAGGGAATGAAAGAAAAATAAGATAGAAGGCAAGTGGGAAGAAGAGGCTTTCTTTGGGTCAAGGAAATTCTCTGGGCTTTGTAGGGTATGATTTAAGGTCTTGTGTTAGATAGAGAGTTAGCTAGCCTAATCTCAGGGTATGTCTACACTACAAAATTATGTCGAATTTATAGAAGTCGGTTTTGTAGAAAGCGTTTTTATACAGTCGATTGTGTGTGTCCCCACACAAATGCTCTAAGTGTGTGTAGTTGGCGGAGTGTATCCACAGTACCGAGGCAGCCGTCGACTTCTGAAGCTATGTGGGTAGCTATCCCACAGTTCCTGCAGTCTCCGCCGGCCATTTGAATTCTAGGTAGAAATCCCAGTGCCTGATGGGGCTAAAACATTGTCGCGGGTGGTTCTGGGTACATATCGTCAGGCCCCCCTTCCCTCCCTCCTTCCATGAAAGCAAGGGCAGACAATCGTTTTGCGCCTTTTTTCTTGAGTTACCTGTGCAGACACCATACCACGGCAAGCATGGAGCCTGCTCAGCTAACCGTCACCGTATGTCTCCTGGGTGCTGGCAGACGCGGTACTGCATTGCTACACAGCAGCAGTTTATTGCCTTTTGGCAGCAGACGGTGCACTATAACTGGTAGCTGTCGTCAACGTAGTCCTGCGTGCTCTTTTAACTGACATCAATGAGGTCAGGGGCGCCTGGGCAAACATGGGAGTGACTCAGCCAGGTCATTTCCCTTTTAAGTTTCATCTCATGGTGATTCAGTCCTACCAGCAGTCCACTGTCTTTTAATCTGCAGCCAGCAGAAGACGATGGCCAGCAGTCATACTGCACTGTCTTCTGCCGAGCACCCAGGAGATAACGATGACTAGCGGTCGTACTGCACAGTCTGCTGCCAGCAAGATGTATAAAGATAGATGAAGTGGCTCAAAACAAGAAATAGACCAGATTGGTTTTGTATTCATTTTCTCCTCCCTCACTCTGTGAAATCAATGGCCTGCTAAACCCAGTTCTGAGTTCTATCCTTGAGGTTTTGAGTTCTATCCTTGAGGGGGCCATTCAGTTTCTCACAAAGCCACCCCCTTTATTGATTTTAATTCCCTGTATGCCAACCCTGTAAGCCATGTTATCAGTCACCCCTCCCTCCGTCAGGGCAATGGCAGACAATCATTCCGCGCCTTTTTTCTGTGCAGACGCCATACCATGGCAAGCATGGAGCTCGCTCAGATTACTTTGGCAATTAGGAGCACATTAAACACCACGCGCATTATCCAACAGTATATGCAGCACCAGAACCTGGGAAAGCGAAACCGGGTGAGTAGGTGACGTCAGCACGGTGACGAGAGTGATGAGGACATGGACACAGTTTTCTCTCAAAGCACGGGCCCTGGCAATGTGGGCATCATGGTGCTAATGGGGCAGGTTCATGCGGTGGAACACAGATTCTGGGCTCGGGAAACAAGCACAGACTGGTGTTGGCATAGTGTTGCAGGTCTGAGACGATTCCCAGTGGCTGTGAAACTTTCGCATGCATAAGGGCACTTTCATGGAACTTTGTGACTTGCTCTCCCCTGGCCTGAGGTGCAAGAATACCAAGATGAGAGCAGCCCTCACAGTTGAGAAGCAAGTGGCAATAGCCCTGTGGAAGCTTGCAATGCCAGACAGTTACCGGTCAGTCGGGGATCAATTTGGAGTGGGCAAATCTACTGTTGAGGCTGCTGTGATGCAAGTAGTCAACGCAATCAAAGATCTGCTGATATCGAGGGTAGTGACCCTGGGAAATGTGCAGGTCATAGTGGATGGCTTTGCTGCAATGGGATTCCCTAGCTGTGGTGGGGCCATAGACGGAACCCATATCCCTATCTTGGCACTGGAGCACCAAGCCGGCGAGTACATAAACTGCAAGGGGTACTTTTCAATAGTGCTGCAAGCTTTGGTGGATCACAAGGGACGTTTCACCAACATCAACGTGGGATGGCCGGGAAAGGTACATGACGCTCGCATCTTCAGGAACTCTGGTCTGTTTCAAAAGCTGCAGAAAGGGACTTTATTTCCAGACCAGAAAATAACTGTTGGGGATGTTGAAATGCCTATATGTATCCTTGGGGACCCAGCCTACCCCTTAATGCCATGGCTCATGAAGCCGTACACAGGCAGCCTGGACAGTAGTCAGGAGCTGTTCAACTACAGGCTGAGCAAGTGCAGAATGGTGGTAGAATGTGCATTTGGATGTTTAAAGGCGCGCTGGCACAGTTTACTGACTCGCTTAGACCTCAGCGAAACCAATATTCCCACTGTTATTACTGCTTGCTGTGTGCTCCACAATATCTGTGAGAGTAAGGGGGAGACGTTTATGGCGGGGTGGGAGGTTGAGGCAAATCACCTGGCCGCTGATTACGCACAGCCAGACACCAGGGCAGTTAGAAGAGCACAGGAGGGCGCGGTGCGCATCAGAGAAGCTTTGAAAACCAGTTTCATAACTGGCCAGGCTACGGTGTGAAAGTTCTGTTTGTTTCTCCTTGATGAAACCCCCGCCCCTTGGTTCACTCTACTTCCCTGTAAGCTAACCACCCTCCCCTCCTGCCTTCGATCACCGCTTGCAGAGGCAATAAAGTCATTGTTGCTTCACATTCATGTATTCTTTATTCATTCATCACACGAATAGGGGGATGACTACCAAGGTAGCCCAGGAGGGGTGGTGGAGGAGGGAAGGAAAATGCCACACAGCACTTTAAAAGTTTACAACTTTAAAATTTATTGAATGCCAGCCTTCTTTTTTTTGGGCAATCCTCTGTGGTGGAGTGGCTGGTTGGCCGGTGGCCCCCCCCACCGCGTTCTTGGGCGTCTGGGTGTGGAGGCTATGGAACTTGGGGAGGAGGGCGGTTGGTTACACAGGGGCTGCAGTGGCAGTCTGTGCTCCAGCTGCCTTTGCTGCAGCTCAACCATACACTGGAGCATACTGGTTTGGTTCTCCAGCAGCCTCAGCATTGAATCCTGCCTCCTCTCATCACGCTGCCGCCACATTTGAGCTTCAGCCCTGTCTTCAGCCCGCCACTTACTCTCTTCAGCCCGCCACTTACTCTCTTCAGCCCTCCACCTCTCCTCCCGGTCATTTAGTGCTTTCCTGCACTCTGACATTATTTGCCTCCACGCATTCGTCTGTGCTCTGTCAGTACGGGAGGACAGCATGAGCTCGGAGAACATTTCATCTCGAGTGCATTTTTTTTTTCTTTCTAATCTTCACTAGCCTCTGGGAAGGAGAAGATCCTGTGATCTTTGAAACACATGCAGCTGGTGGAGAAAAAAAAAGGGACAGCGGTATTTAAAAAGACACATTTTATAAAACAGTGGCTACGCTCTTTCATGGTAAACCTTGCTGGTAACATTACATACATAGCACATGTGCTTTCGTTACAAGGTCGCATTTTGCCTCCCCCCACCGCGTGGCTACCCCCTCAACCGTCCCCACTCCCTGTGGCTAACAGTGGGGAACATTTCTGTTTAGCCACAGGCAAACAGCCCAGCAGGAATGGGCTCCTCTGAGTGTCCCCTGAAGAAAAGCACTCTATTTCAACCAGGTGACCATGAATTATATCTCATTCTCCTGAGGATAACACAGAGAGATAAAGAATGGATGTTGTTTGAACACCAGCAAACATACACTGCAATGCTTTGTTGTACAATGATTCCCGAGTACGTGTTACTGGCCTGGAGTGGTAAAGTGTCCTACCATGAAGGACGCAATAAGGCTGCCCTCCCCAGAAACCTTTTGCAAAGGCTTTGGGAGTACATCCAGGAGAACCGCGAATGCCAGGGCAAAGTAATCCTTTCACATGCTTGCTTTTAAACCATGTATAGTATTTTAAAAGGTACACTCACCGGAGGTCCCTTCTCCGCCTGCCGGGTCCAGGAGGCAGCCTTGGGTGGGTTCGGGGGGTACTGGCTCCAGGTCCAGGGTGAGAAACAGTTCCTGGCTGTCGGGAAAACCGGTTTCTCCGCTTTCTTGCTGTGAGCTATCTACAACCTCATCATCATCATCATCATCTTCTTCGTCCCCAAAACCTGCTTCCGTATTGCCTCCATGTCCATTGAAGGAGTCAAACAACACGGCTAGGGTAGTGGTGGCTGAACCCCCTAAAATGGCATGCAGCTCATCATAGAAGCGGCATGTTTGGGGCTCTGACCCAGAGCGGCCGTTCGCCTCTCTGGTTTTCTGGTAGGCTTCCCTCAGCTCCTTCAGTTTCACGCGGCACTGCTTCGGGTCCCTGTTATGGCCTGTGTCCTGAATGCCCTGGGAGATTTTGACAAAGGTTTTGGCATTTCGAAAACTGGAATGGAGAGAACAGGTTTACATCGATTTAATGCTGCTAAATTCGACCTAAAGTCCTAGTGTAGACCAGGGCTTAGAAGGTGTTAGTTAGTCCTGGTCTACACTAGGAGTTGAGGTCGAATTTAGCAGCGTTAAATCGATTTAACCCTTCACCCGTCCATACAACGAAGCCCTTTTTTTCGACTTAAAGGGTTCTTAAAATCAATTTCCTTACTCCACCCCTGACAAGGGGATTAGCGCTGAAATCGGCCTTGCTGGGTCGAATTTGGGGTACTGTGGATACAATTAGATGGTATTGGCCTCCGTGAGCTATCCCAGAGTGCTCCATTGTGACCGCTCTGGACAGCACTCTCAACTCAGATGCACTGGCCAGGTAGACAGGAAAAGAACCGCGAACTTTTGAATCTCATTTCCTGTTTGGCCAGCGTGGCAAGCTGCAGGTGACCACGCAGAGCTCATCAGCAGAGGTGACCACGCAGAGCTCATCAGCAGAGGTGACCATGATGGAGTCCCGGAATTTCAAAAGAGCTCCCGCATGGACCGAATGGGAGGTATGGGATCTGATCGCTGTATGGGGAGAGGAATCTGTACTATCAGATCTATGTTCCAGTTTTCGAAATGCCAAAACATTTGTCAAAATCTCCCAGGGCATTCAGGACACAGGCCATAACAGGGACCCGAAGCAGTGCCGCGTGAAACTTAAGGAGCTGAGGCAAGCCTACCAGAAAACCAGAGAGGCAAACGGCCGCTCCGGGTCAGAGCCCCAAACATGCCGCTTCTATGATGAACTGCATGCCATTTTAGGGGGTTCAGCCACCACTACCCCAGCTGTGTTGTTTGACTCCTTCAATGGAGATGGAGGCAACAAGGAAGCAGGTTTTGGGGATGAAGAAGATGATGATGATGATGTTGTAGATAGCTCACAGCAAGAAAGCGGAGAAACCGGTTTTCCCGACAGCCAGGAACTGTTTCTCATCCTGGACCTGGAGCCAGTACCCCCCGAGCCCACCAAAGGCTGCCTCCCGGACCCGCCAGGCAGAGTAGGGACCTCTGGTGAATGTACCTTTTAAAATACTATACATGGTTTAAAAGCAAGCATGTTTAATGATTAACTTGCCCTGGCATTCGCGGCTCTCCTGGATGTACTCCCAAAGCCTCTGCAAAAGGTTTCTGGGGAGGGCAGCCTTATTCCATCCACCATGGCAGGACACTTTACCACTCCGGGCCAGTAGCATGTACTCAGGAATCATTGTAGAACAAAGTACTGCAGTGTATGTTTGCTGGCGTTCAAACAACATCCGTTCTTTATCTCTCTGTGTTATCCTCAGGAGAGTGATATAATTCATGGTCACCTGGTTGAAATAGGGTGCTTTTCTTAAGGGGACACTCAGAGGAGCCCGTTCCTGCTGGGCTGTTTGCCTGTAGCTGAACAGAAATGTTCCCTGCTGTTAGCCACAGGGAGGGGGGAGGGGCTAGCCACGCGGTGGGGGGAGGCAATATGTGACCTTGGAATGAAAGCACATGTGCTATGTATGTAATGTTACCAGCAAGGTTTACCGTGAAAGAGCGTACCCATTGTTCTATAAAATGTGTCTTTTTAAATACCGCTGTCCCTTTTTTTTCTCCACCAGCCGCATGTGTTTCAATGATCACAGGATCTTCTCCTTCCCAGAGGCTAGCGAAGATTAGAAGGCAAAAAAAAGCACTCGCGATGAAATGTTCTCTGAGCTCATGCTGTCCTCCCACACTGACAGAGCACAGACGAATGCGTGGAGGCAGACAATGTCAGAGTGCAGGAAAGCATAAAATGACCAGGAGGAGAGGTGGCGGGCTGAAGAGAGGACTGAAGCTCAAATGTGGCGGCAGCGTGATGGGAGGAGGCAGGATTCAATGCTGAGGCTGCTGGAGGATCAAACTAATATGCTCCAGTGTATGGTTGAGCTGCAGGAAAGGCAGCTGGAGCACAGACCGCCGCTACAGCCCCTGTGTAACCAACCGCCCTCCTCCCCAAGTTCCATAGCCTCCACACCCAGACGCCCAAGAACATGGTGGGGGGGCCTCCGGCCACCCAGCCACTCCACCCCAGAGGATTGCCCAAGCAACAGAAGGCTGGTATTCAGTAAGTTTTAAACTTTTAAAGTGCTGTGTGGCCTTGTCCTTCCCTCCTCAACCACCCCTCCTGGTGCTTCTCTCCTCCACCCCCCACCTGGGCTACCTTGCTAGTTATCCCCCTATTTGTGTGATGAATGAATAAAGAATGCATGAATGTGAAGCAACAATGACTTTATTGCCTCTGCAAGCGGTGATCGAAGGCAGGAGGGGAGGGTGGTTAGCTTACAGGGAAGTAGAGTGAACCAAGGGGCGGGGGTTTCATCAAGGAGAAACAAACAGAACTTTCACACCGTAGCCTGGCCAGTCATGAAACTGGTTTTCAAAGCTTCTCTGATGCGCATCGCGCCCTCCTGTGCTCTTCTAACCGCCCTGGTGTCTGGCTGTGCGTAACCAGCGGCCAGGCGATTTGCCTCAACCTCCCACCCCGCCATAAACGTCTCCCCCTTACTCTCACAGATACTGTGGAGCACACAGCAAGCAGTAATAACAGTGGGAATATTGGTTTCGCTGAGGTCTAAGCGAGTCAGTAAACTGTGCCAGTGCACTTTTAAATGTCCAAATGCGCATTCTACCACCATTCTGCACTTGCTCAGCCTGTAGTTGAACAGCTCCTGACTACTGTCCAGGCTGCCTGTGTACGGCTTCATAAGTCATGGAATTAAGGGGTAGGCTGGGTCCCCAAGGATACATATAGGCATTTCAACATCCCCAACAGTTATTTTCTGGTCTGGAAATAAAGTCCCTTTCTGCAGCTTTTGAAACAGACCAGAGTTCCTGAAGATGCGAGCGTCATGTACCTTTCCCGGCCATCCCACTTTGATGTTGGTGAAAAGTCCCTTGTGATCCACCAGCGCTTGCAGCACTATTGAAAAGTACCCCTTGTGGTTTATGTACTCGGCGGCTTGGTGCTCCGGTGCCAAGATAGGGATATGGGTTCCATCTATGGCCCCACCACAGTTAGGGAATCCCATTGCAGCAAAGCCATCCACTATGACCTGCACATTTCCCAGCGTCACTACCCTTGATATCAGCTGATCTTTGATTGCGTGGGCTACTTGCATCACAGCAGCCTCAACAGTAGATTTGCCCACTCCAAATTGATTCCCAGCTGACCGGTAGCTGTCTGGCGTTGCAAGCTTCCAGAGGGCTATCGCCACTCGCTTCTCAACTGTGAGGGCTGCTCTCATCTTGGTATTCATGGACCTCAGGCCAGGGGAAAGCAAGTCACAAAGTTCCATGAAAGTGCCCTTACGCATGCAAAAGTTTCGTAGCCACTGGGAATCGTCCCAGACCTGCAACACTATGCCGTCCCACCAGTCTGTGCTTGTTTCCCGAGCCCAGAATCGGCGTTCCACAGCATGAACCTGCCCCATTAGCACCATGATGCATGCATTGGCAGGGCCCATGCTTTCAGAGAAATCTGTGTCCATGTCCTGATCACTCACATGACCGCGCTGACGTCGCCTCCTCGCCCGGTATCGCTTTGCCAGGTTCTGGTGCTGCATATACTGCTGGATAACGTGTGTGGTGTTTAATGTGCCCCTAATTTCCAAAGTGAGCTGAGTGGCCTCCATGCTTGCCTTGGTATGGCGTCCGCACAGAAAAAAGGCGCGGAACGATTGTCTGCCGTTGCTCTGACGGAGGGAGGGGCGACTGACGACACGGCTTACAGGGTTGGCTTCAGGGAGCTAAAATCAACAAAGGGGGTGGCTTTACATCAAGGAGTATTTCAGGCAGGACTTCACGGAGGGTTCCAATAAGAAATGGTGCACCTAAGTTATTGTTCTTATTGGAACAAGGAGGTTAGCCTGGCCTCTGATTGATACATGGCTAGATTTACCTTGCTGCACCTTCTCCGTGAGTGACTGCAGTGTGACCTAGAGGAATGAGTCCCCTAGACAGGGGAGGAGGCAAATGAGTACAAAACAAATCTGGTCTATTTCTTGTTTTGATCCACTCCATCTATCTTTTACATCTTTGGCTGGCATCAGACGGTGCAGAAGGACTGCATGCCATCCACATCTCATGGCTGCTCAGCAGAAGATGGTACAGTACGACTGCTAGCCATCCTCATCTCTTGCCTGCCCGGCAGAAGATGGTATAATATGACTGCTAGCAATCCGTATCGCCTGCCTGCTCACCATAAGACGGTTCAATAGGACTGACTGCAGGACTAAAGAGAATGACCTGGTCAAGTCACTCCAAATTTAGTCCCTGCGCCCATGTCTGCCCAGGCGCTCCCCGCCGACGTGGCCAGGAGCACCTCAGACACGACGAGGACGGCTACCAGTCGTACTGCACCGTCTGCTACCAGAAGGCAATGGGTTGCTGCTACTGTGTAGCAATGCCGTACCACGTCTGCCAGCACCCAGGAGACATACGGTGACGGTTACCTGAGCGGGCTCCATGCTTGCCGTGGTATGGCATCTGCACAGGTAACTCAGGAAAAAAGGCGCGAAACGATTGTCTGCCCTTGCTTTCACAGAGGGAGGGAGGGAAGGGGGGCCTGACGTTATGTACCCAGAACCACCCACGACAATGTTTTAGCCCCATCAGGCATTGGGATCTCATCCCAGAATTCCAATGGACAGCGGAGACTGCGGGAACTGTGGGATAGCTACCCACAGTGCAACACTCCGGAAGTCGACTCTAGCCTCGGTACTGTGGAAGCACTCTGCCGAGTTAATGCACTTGTAACCCTTCTGCCCGTCAGAGTTGGCAGCAACAAGGACCGGGTTCAATATCTAGGGGATCCATTCCAATAACACAATGCAAACCGGCTCGAACCCCCTACCACTTGAACTAAAGGAAAAAAATCTCCATTAGTTTATAGGGTTATAGGGTCTATCTGACTCAGAGGAACAATTCTGATTCTAACTAGTAGAGGGTAATGAAATACATACACACCAGCTGGTTAATTATGCTAATTTGCTTTTTAAGATTACCACAAATCATAGTGGGTGGTTCAAATAAACACATAAACTTAATTTCCCTCCCAAAAATAAATAACACTGCTGCTGGACTGCATAAAGGTTATCAACTGTGCTACAGCAAACTGCCAAAGGTTATTGTTTTTTGTGCTTGGAAGTATCACCAGCTCTTTGCAATCATTATTTATAGGGCATGGCCCAGTGCTTTACAGACCACATAAAAGAGAAGGTTGCTGCTAGGGACCTTGTAACCTGACTCAGACATACACAGTACAAAAGTTTCAGAGTAGCAGCCGTGTTAGTCTGTATCCGCAAAAAGAAAAGGAGTACTTGTGGCACCTTAGAGACTAACAAATTTATCTGAGCATAAGTTTTCGTGAGCTACGGCTCACTTCATCGGATGCATCACGAAAACTGTAGCTCACGAAAACTTATGCTCAAATAAATTTGTTAGTCTCTAAGGTGCCACAAGTACTCCTTTTCTTTTTACAGTACAAAGGGTGATCGCTCAAATGCATATGGAAGTAATCAGTATAGGTGAGGTAATCACTGTAGGTCAGCACTGGAAGGCTTCATGAAAGGAATGTATTTTAAAGGTGCCCTGTATATGATTTTTTGTGTGTCTTCAGGATACACAATGAAGGCCTGGAAGATTTTTTCCCAGAATAATTTTTTTTTTTATCTTGCTTGTTTTATCACTTTAAACGTATCAGGAAAGTCAGAATTCCTGGTTTTCCATCAAGACCTCTTGTGGAATCCCAGTACGTGTGTATTATGAGTTCACACCCTATTTTGAACTAGTGGAACATTTAATATGTAATGAAGAAGTCCTTTCTCCAAAATGTTCACTAGTTTTTAGCACCTATTTAACTCAAATACAAATACAAACAAAAACTATAAAGTTGCAAACAGCCTAACTCCTTGCTTTCTCAGTCACTCAGTTTTTATTCTCTTGAATCTTGTGGTCAGAATTTTATTAGTTCACCCCAATTGCTATAGACTCTTCCAGAGTAGACAAGTACTAATTTTTCTGTATGTATTTTTAAAAAGGCAGAAAAAATGTTACATTTTTGGGGAAAAATTTTTCAAGTCTTTTTCAAACCTCACAAAGAAGCAGAAAAGGCACAAGCCCACCCACTCCCCGCCTCTCCCATGGCAGGCAAGATTTCAGAACAGCTTTTAAGGATGAGTGGTTGCTTCGAACAAGAGTTGTGGGAGGTTGAAGCAGTGCTCTATGGTTATGTCTACAAAGTAGTTAAACACTTGTGGCTGGCCCAGGTCAGGTGACTCAGGCTCATGGGGCTCAGGCTGTGGGGCTATAAAATTGTTGTGTGGAAGTTTGGACTTAGGCTGGAGCCTAAGTTCTGGGATCCTGTAAGGGGGGTGGGTCTCAGAGCCCAGCCTCCAGCCCGAGCCTTGACATCTACACAGAAATTTTTAGCCCCCACAGCTTGTGCCTGCCTGGCCTGAGTCAGCTGACTCAAGCCAGCTTCAGCAGTGCCATGGGTCTATATTCCAGTGTAGGCATAGTCTAGGACTGTGTGCCCCTTGCTTCCCAGCACTAGAAGAGGAGTTACTATCATGAAAGCTATGATTGCAAAGGTTCACCTCAATATAAAGGGCTTCAATCCTATAGCCCTTGCTCACATGGCTAATCTCACTGACTTCATAGGACTACACGATGATACTATTTATGTCAGAAAGAGTCTATTCTATTCTGGTTCTTAGACCATGCTCATCACTACAGAGACTGAGTGTCTTCCAGCAGTGCACTAAGCAATAAGATTCCAAATCTGTGGTGGCCTAAGGGACAAACTACCAAGAGATGCTTTTGTTTTGACAAAATAACTCTGTGGATGCTGCTTCTCTTCAACTGTTTATTCCCATATGTAACACAGAGACCCCTTGTCAAAGGGTCCCCTGTTCTTTGCAAACCATTCTCATCTCAGACCTGACAAACTCACTACACAGAAGAACAGCCATACTGGGTCAGACCAAAGGTCCATCTAGCCTAGTATCCTGTCTTCCGACAGTGGCCAGTGCAGGTGCCCCAGAGGGAATGAATAGAACAGATAATCATCAAGTGATCCATCCCCTGTCACCCATTTCCAGCCTCTGGCAAACAGAGGTTAGGGACACCTTCCCTGCCCATCCTGGCTAATAGCCATTGATGGACCTATCCTCCATGAATTTATCTAGTTCTTTTTTGAACCCACCAAACACATAACTTGCAAGGTATTTATCTATATTTATTTAACATATAAGGTATCTACAGAAAGTTCTTCACTTATCAAGTGTCATTATCATGAGATATACATACAGCTAATATTTAAGGAATAAGGTAACTATGTTTCAACTATGTTGAAAGTATGCTTTATGGTCTTGGCTGTAAAAGTTCTTCACCAGGAAATAATAAGTCTCGGTAATGACTCAGTCAACCAGAAGGGAGTTGGCACTCCTCCCTGGTTAGCTGGTGATGTAATGCAAATCTCAATTGCCTAACTTTGCGCCATCCCAAAACTATCAGAGGAAAACCATCAGAGACAACTGCAAACAATTGAAATCACTTGGAGATAAAAAAGGAACATTACAACAGTCAGGAGTTTACTTTGTCTATGAAAGAGGTGAAAGACTGTTTCAGTATAACACAGAGTGAGGAGACGTACTCTGTATCCATTCACTGAGGAACCACTTTGTGGCTCAGGGGTGTCTTTCATGAAAGTTTGGATCTTGGTCCCTGTGAAGCCAGCCAGCTCTGCAACAGACTGAAGTTTGGGATGAAAACCTAGTTTGTTAGATAGGAAAGGTAACAATTAATAAGTATAGGCACTAGTTTATGTTTTATGATTTTGTTTTGTATTGTAAACATTTGTTTCCATCACTCTCTCCTGTTTCTAGTGGAATATCTATTATATCTTAAATAAACCTTCTCCTGTTTTATTATAAGTGCTGTGTGTTACCTAGCAGTGGTGGTTTAAGGTAAAACTGGTAAACTGAGGTACACAGGTCCTTTTGGGGGCAGAGGATCTTGGGCTTCTGTGAGAGGCCAGTGTCAATGGCTGAATACCATAGGGGAACAATTAAAAGGGACTGAGGTGCACCTATTGTTAATCTTTGAAGTGAAGACAGGAAAGGCATAGCTCAAGGAGAGTGCCTGAGTGGCTGACAGACGGGTGGTGTTAGGAGCTAACACCCAGCTACCATGGGCAAGACTACATCTCTCTAGAGATAGAGGGTAACAAGGTGACTCACAGCCCTGAATACCATGAGAACCATTACACCATATCCTCCAAATTTTAAAATACATTTTAAGGCCCAGTTCCTGCTCTGAGGCCTATGCAGGCAGACCCCTTCATGAACCTACATTGACTCCAACAAGGTTTTGTGCAAAAGCAGAGATCTGCCCATAAACAGCTCCTTGCAGGATCAGGGCCCAAGTTGTTAATGGAGCTCACACCTTTTGACATTATCTGATTAAAATATGACGATATAGATCATTGTTGCAACCACTGTTATATATTTGCAACAAATCTTGTACAAAATGTGGCATGTAAGATGTCTATGAAAAGGTTATGATTTGCTGGTTATGATTATGCTATCTGTATGCATGTATCATTTTTGTATTTGAAGTTATGAGTATTGGATCTATACCTAGATTTCAAACGTTTGCTCCTGGGGTAACTCTCACAAAGTAGTTAGCCAGCACATCTTGGAGGGACTATTCAAATTGAGTGGCCCATCAAAAGAACATTTAACTGACAATGGATCATGGGAGAAGCCTGTCTACACTTAATGGGATTTCTTTCTGTGACTAGGCGAAATGCATGGACATATGACTTGCCCATGTGACTGCAAACTCCAACTTGTTACTGTAATTTTCCACAGTAAGAACAATGGGATTCCTGCCACATGGCAGAAGCTATAAAGGGCCCTGGAAACACCTCCATTTTTTCTCTTTCCTGCTCAAACCTCTGGAATATGAACTTATACTAATGGGAACATTCTAACCAATGGACTGAAGACCTTCCAATGATTTGGAAGCAGCCAGAGAGTTGACGTAAGCCAGCAGTTTATTCCATCACTGCTACATGCCTGAACCAAGAACTTTGCAATTACTGTATGTATTTGATTCCTTTAACCAATTTTAACTCTCACCTTTCTTTCTTTCTTTCTTTCTTTCTTTCTTTCTTTCTTTCTTTCTTTCTTTCTTTCTTTTTATGAATAAAACTTTAGATTTTAGATACTAAAGGATTGGCATCAGTATGATTTTTGGGTAAGATCTAAGTTATATATTGACTTGGGTGTGTGGCTGGTCCTTTGGGATCAGAAGAACCTTTTACTTGATGAGACTGGTTGTAAAGAACCATTCACCTTTAAACCCCGTATTTTCGGTGGTAATACAAGGACTGGGATGCCTAAGGAAACTGCTTTTATGACTTCTTGTTAGCCAGTGTGGTGAAACAGAAGTTTACTCTTGTTGCTGGTTTGGTATATCCTATGGGGGATTAGCCACCAGGCTTGGGGTTTTTCTGCCGTATTTCTCAGCAGTTCATCCTGACTTTGGCATCCTCAGTTGTGACCCACTGAGGCACAGTTACAAACCTGTCATAAACATAAAGGGAAGGGTAAACACCTTTAAAATCCCTCCTGGCCAGAGGAGAAACCTTTTCACCTGTAAAGGGTTAAGAGGCTAGGATAACCTTGCTGGCATTTGGCCAAAATGACCAATGAGGAGACAATATACTTTCAAAGCTGGAGGGGGGAGAAACAAAGGTTCTCTCTGTCTGTGTGATTCTTTTGCCAGGAACAGAAAAGGAATGGAGTCTTAAAACTTAGTAAGAATCTAGTTAGATATGCGTTACATTCTGTTTTGTTTAAATGGCTGATAAAGTGAGTTGTGCTGAATGGAATGTATATTCCTGTTTTTGTGTCTTTTTGTAACTTAAGGTTTTGCCTAGAGGGATTCTCTATGTTTTGAATCTGATTACTCTGTAAGGTATTTACCATCCTGATTTTACAGAGGTGATTCTTTTACTTTTTCTTCAATTAAAATTCTTTTTTAAGAACCTGATTGCTTTTTTCATTGTTCTTAAGATCCAAGGGTTTGGGTCTGTGTTCACCTATGCAAATTGGTGAGGATTTTTATCAAGCCTTCCCCAGGAAAGGGGGTGTAGGGTTTGGGAGGATTTTGCAGGGGGGGAAAGACATTTTCAAGAGGGCTCTTTCCCTGTTAGATGCTTGGTGGTGGCAGCAATAAAGTCCAAGGGAGAAAGGTAAAATAGTTTGTACCTTGGGGAAGTTTTAATCTAAGCTGGTAAAAATAAGCTTAGGGGGTTTTCATGCAGGTTCCCACATCTGTACCCTAGAGTTCAGAGTGGGGAAGGAACCTTGACAACACTTCTTGTGAGGAGTCAAGGAGGCTTTCTCCTCCCCTCCAGAATGTTTAATTATTCATCTGAGAATGGGTGGTGGGTGTTCGGGATTGGTCTAACTCTGACTTCAGAGGGAGCAATGGGAGTTTTATCATTGATTGCATTTGGAACAGAGTTAGGCCAATGCTGAGCACTTTTAAAAGTCCCACCCTTCATTTGAAATTGTCTGAAACATTTTGAAATAAACAATAAAAAGAAGTACGTGAGCCTGTAGAGGGCACCGCTGTGGGCCCTGGGAATAGGTACCTTTATTAATGTATACAGTAACAAACCTGTGGGGAAAACTGAATTTTTAAAATCAAATAAAGTCCAATTTTATATTAAGCAACAACACTGTTCTGGTGCTGTACAAAGACGGCCTTGCCCCACAGATTTTACAAAATAAAGCAGATTAGAGGATGTTCATTTATATTTTTTCCATGCTAGCATCTATTGACTTGGTATATGACAGAACTGGAAAGGAAAGAGTTTCTAGATTGCATGAAAGCATTATTACCTATTTAACATTGTCAGTGTTCTCAATGTTATATGAAAAGAGGCCCCATCCCCAAGGAGCTTAGATACTATGGTGATGGACTTAGGATAGACGGAGCTTAGGAAGGCAGTCCAGATGAGAAAATATAAATTCACACTTTATTTTGTCCATTAGCATGCAATTGCTAAAATGAGTGCTGAAGTCAGATTTAATGCAACCATTTTGCATTTTGACAGCTGTAGAGCAACTGCCTAGGAAACAGATGCTCTTCGCTTTGCAAGATCTCTGGTCACAATCTGCTGTGGCTCCCCCAAATCAAGCCAAGGCATTTTTCACAAATCCAAATCTTCCTTCCCCCACCTTCTGCCCGTACCTGTCTCCTTCCCTAATTTGACAAGGAAGTTCTCAATCAAACAGCCCCACTTCAGCTCTCCCGTAAGCCCGAACTGCTGCATTTCGGGATTTGCAGTTCTCTCCCCTCCCCCGTGTACGCTCTGATCTAAGCAAAACCTGCAGCGCGCTTTCCCACCTCCCTGCGATATTGATCTCTGGGCCGGGCACTATGTGCGACCCTGAAGCTAGGCTCTTCCACCTGGGGCTGTATGGACCCCCGCCTGGGCACAGGTGGTAGTGGGGGACTACATTTCCCAGGCTGCCTCGGGCGCGGGCTTCCCCCTTGTTAGCGTGAGAGCTGCAGGTTGATCGTCTTGGTTGCAGATGAGCAGAGAGAAAACATTGGAGGGGGAGAGAGAGAGAGAGAGAAGGGGGGCTAGGAGAAGTGCCCTGGGCAGGCGAATTATGCATGCATTAGGCGAGCGCTGAGAGAATGGCTGTGGAAGGTAAGGGCTCCTCTTCCCCTGCCTTGTCCTTGTGCACGCTGCAGCGCCCGCTGCTTCTGCGGCGGACCCCTCCCCCGGGCACTCACCTGAGCAGCCGAGGGGCTGGCCCAGGCTTCCAAAGGGGAACGGCAAGCGGGGCTTGGGCCACATGCCTCGGGCTGGCGACTGCACCCGCTGGGGGCAGCAGATCCAGGTGCCTGAGAAGCGCCCACTCGCCTCTCTCGTACAGCCCACGACCCAGCTCTGCCAGCTCAACCTGCCCTCCTAATCCTGGCTGGGCTGGAGGGGGTCCCTCCCCTAGAGCTCCACCGCGTCTCTTTGCTGTCAACCCCCCACCCCCTTTATTCTAGAGGAGCTGGTCGATTATATATCTGATTCATGCCCTCCTCTTCTATTAGTGCTTGGCTAGGCCAGGGATGGGAATCCTAGCCCCTGAAGTTCACCCCAAGAAGTGCCAGTGTTTTGACTTCTGACATAAGTAGCTGTTTGTGTTTAATTACATTATGGCTGACTTTGAGTGTATAATCAGGTGGCCATGGGAACAAAGAATGGCTCTGAATTGTGTGTGGGTTTGTTTTGTTTCCAGATTAGTAGGGGGCTGCCTATTTCTCTTTGGCCATTATTACCTGGGCTTCCTTGAGGCTACTTGGGCTCTCTCTATTGCAACTGGTATTTTTTTCAGTTAAACAACTTCAGAACTGGTTCCCAAGGTTCTGATGTTACACACAGGAAAGGCAGTTGAGCAGCACATTCATATCGCACAAAATATCTGAGTTTGTATTTTAGCATGAATTGAGTATTCCATATCACCATTCCTATCTTGCCTGCCCATATTTTTTAAATGCACAAGCAGATGCTGTAGTTATCTCCTGTTACCTTAAATAGCTTCTAAATTTCTGAAGTGTAATATGGTGACACTGTATTATGCTTTCCAATCACAATTTAGAAAGTGAATGTAAATCTGGGTTGTATTAGCGTGAGTTTCTAAGATATGGGTGCCAAAGTATGCTGTTGTATCCCACTCTGGCAAGTGGAGAAGAAAAAAATTCAAACACCATAGGCCAGGTTTTTACCAAAAAAAAAAAAAAAAAAAAAGCCCAGCTCCCATAGAAACACCTAAATGAAGTGGCAGCTACTGCGTACTTGAGCACTTCTGAAAATCTGGCCACTTTAGGTGGTTAAATAGAACCCAGACTCTTCTGAAAGACTGACTAAGTGTACTTGGCAGCACTTTTGTTTTACTTCCACTGAGTACTTCAAGGAGGTTTAGGTGAGAGAAAATTTGTGGTTAGGTACACTAGGAAAAATAAACTCTCTTTTTCTGCACTGTTCCTCTCAGAAATTCATGCTGGTTTGAGACACAGTATATTCTAGTAGACAAAGTATGGGTCTAGGTATCAGGAATTCCTAAAGTCTAATCTCATCCTGGCCACTGCCTTTCTCTGCGGCCTTGGGTCAGTCATGAAGCCCCATGTTTTGAAAAGCATCCTTTAATTGTGGATGTCTCATTTATTGGGTTCCCAAGACAATGCTGAGCTTGATTTTTTTTTTTTCTCCAAAGGTGCTAAGTATCAGCCACTCCATTGACAGTCAAAGGGAGATGCTGGTGCTCTACATCACTGAAAATCAAGCCCAAGCTGTCTCAAACTGGACACCCAAAATCAACTTTGAAAAATGTGGATCCAGGTCCTAATTTTCAGCTGCTGCTTGAAGCTATGGTGGCTCGGCACCTCTGAAAATCAGGCCCTGGTTTTCTCTAGGCAGGCACCCAGTGCTAGTGGCTATTTCTGAAAACATGGTTATACGTATCTAAAGCTGGCCTCCCGAAATTAGTCATTTTGAGAATTTGTCCTTAAAACTCGTTATAGGCCAAATTAATTGCTTGTCTAAGCAGATGCAACTCCATTATTTTTTTATTTGTAAACCATGATAAATGAAGAGTCTTGGTTTAATTACTGCTGTTTCTGTGGCAAAAAGGGTTAGCAGTGCAAACTGGGTGTGTGTGCTTGGTGGGTAAATAGATGAAACAGACTGCTATTTGGGAGTGTGCCAGTTCACACACGAGCAGAAACCCCATTATGGGCATTCTGTAAACCTTCTTTATTCACTTGATTAGACTCTTCTTATTCTGTCTCCAAATCCATTCATGTCTTTAATAATTCTTGTCATTTCTGCAGTGCCTTCCATCTGAGGAGCTCAAAAAGCTTTACAAATATTAATGAGTTAAAGCGTTGCTAAACCCCTGTGAGGTAGGGGAATATTATCTTCATTTTATATATGGGGAAACTAAAGCAAAAAGGTTAAGAGGTCTTCCCCCCCGGTCACATGGGTAGTCTGTGACAGAAGTGGAAATTGAACCTGGATATCTTACCCACCAAGCGTCTCTTCCTCAACGGGTTCTATCTCACTGGGAGCTATTTGCATTTGCAGGGTAACTGAATTGAGAGTGGAGTGGACGGAAGCCCCATCAGTATGCAGAAGCCCTCCCCTATTCTTAGGGGAGGATGATAATCCTGTTTCCTTTCCTCCAGCATCTTCTGGGGTCATGTCCCTCTCTCTTTCTTCCTGGGAGGGGAGAGAGAAATGGCATAGAGTGTTTCTCTTGTTCCTGAGGGGATCTGAGGCGTCTCTCCTCTTTATTTCCCCCTGGCGGGAGCAAAGAGCTTTTCCCATTGGGCATCTCTGTTTTTCTCCTCCTATGTAGGCTCTGTTGATTTCTCCAGCTCCTGAAATTGTCCTGTTTCCTTCTTGCTGTATCTCTCTCCAGTTGTGTCCCTGCTCTTCTGTATGTGTCCTCTTTTTGTCTTTCCCTCCGTTTGTGTTCCCTTCTCCTGTGAGACACTCTCCCTTTCTCTCTCTGTGACTGTGTGTGTGAGAGAGAGGAAGGATTGCTGTTCCCACATACTAGCCAGGTAGGATGGCTACCTGTTTTTCAAAGTGTGTGTGTGTGTCTCTCTCTCTCTTGCTCGAGGGACCGGGGGGGGGGGGGGGGGAAGGGGGAGGGGAATGATGAACGGATGACAAGGCTTATGTTTTCTTCATGGGATAAAATCATACTTTTACACTGAGGCATATGATTCTTTGTGTGATCAGTGCTTGAAATCATACTTATTGTCTAATCAAATGTTTTAGTCCCTGCATATAGGGTATGTGTCATAGGCACCAAATAAGCAATGTCCCTTGCAACAACAGGGCAGGTGCTCTATAGCTGGAAGGAGGTTTTGGAGCCATGTGTCATTCCTACTTCCTGCAGGAAGGCAAGAGAATACTCGTCCCTCACTGCTCCATTCCTAGCCTGTGCATCCCTACCCCGGAAAGAAATAAGAAATTAGTCAGCCGCAGACCTCCTGCCTGGTTTATCTAGTATCCACTACTGGAGGGAAGCCATTCTTCTTTCTTTCATACCTTAAGGCCAGAGGTCCACCTGCATAGCTCTCCTTGCAGGATCAGGGCCTTGCTCAGTCAAGTGTCCAGGAATTTAGCTGGTACAGCAAATACCCAGCACTGGATTAAAAAAACCTGGGACTTTTTCCTCTGTGTTGGGGTACTTGGGTGGGGGTGGCATTGCAATCACAAAAGGAGAGATTTGGTGTAGCTCAATATCCTTTTTGTGTTAGAAAATAAACACCTGAATGGGTAGGGGAGGGAGACAACTGGCACAACATAGGGCTTAGTTTTAGATCAGTATAGTTATCCCAAGAGGTAATATGTGGAATGGCTGGATTAGCGAGTTGCATGGTGTCTGTATTTCCTGCTTCACCAGAGAATTGCTTGGGGTGGGGAAAATCCATTTGCAGGCCTTAAAGTGAGCCCATGTAGATGGGAGCACTGCCAAGGTAGGTCTATTTTTAGATCTAACAGTTTTGACAATGCTCCTTTCAGTGTTTGCTTCCCCACAGTAAGAATGAAAGAAGTAGGTCAGAGCTCATAGAAAAAGCCTTTGGATCTTTGTTACAATGGTTCAAAAAATATTTTTCTTTTAGCTCTTGTGCAGTGGGGAAGGCAGGGGGAGGGGGACTTCAGTACATATTTATTGCTCGTGAAAATGAGTGACTGACAGAACTGGCTAGATAACACCGGTATACTGCACACTAGCAGCCCCTATGGCTCTGACCTGCAGCACCCTACCCTACCTATTCCTGAGCAAAAATGCTGCTAATTATATTGTATGGTAGTTTTATGACACATGCTATGGTCTGACTTCTGTCAGTTTGGTTTTAGGCCTGGGTATAGTATGAATAATGCATTGGCTGCTGAACTCCTGACAGTTGACTAAGACTAGGAGCCCAGTTCTTTGTTGCCCTAGGGTCCTCCTAAAATGCTGTGGCAGCGTAAGATAACTTTAAAGGCAGTGGATCTGCACCCTGGGGAATACTGTCACTAAAAGGACTTGCATAGACCTGGTAGGCTCACCCTTGTAAACCCAAGGTAGAAGGCGTTTTGGGGTGTTCTGTGAGCAGGGCTTGGGTTGGAACACTGCTACATTCTAGTTGTGATCAGCCCACAGCCCCTAGGGGGCACAGGTGGTTCAAGTGTAAGTTAGAGCAGTCCTTAGGCTATTCTAACTTATCCAGGGGCCAAACCACTTTCCTTTCCTCTCCTCCTCCCTGACACTCCCCTGCTCCTGCACTCACTGAGTACACCTTGGCCATGATAGACAATCGGGCCCTAGGTCTCATTGCTGATTCTTTCAGATCAGCCATCTGCTCTTGACCATGAGGTGTAAAACAGGTAAATCGAATTTTTTCTTGAGAGTCTTACTCCTTTCCTCTGAGAGATCCCAGAGTATTGGGCAGTTGCTTTTCTGCCCCAGGCACACTTATGCAGTTTTCCATAGGGCTCCATTCTTTCACCCCTCCTGTTTAACTTGTGTATGAGGCCTTTAAGATTCCCACCATTGTGTGCCACAGACAGTAGCTATGGTGGGAAACTGAGAAAAATGCTAGTGTATATAAGGCCTTGGAGAGTTATTGAGGAAATATAGGTGGCATAGTCTAGTGGATAGGACCTTAAACTGTGAGTTAGAACACTGGGGTTATATTCCTGGCTGGGGGCGGCCAGTTTGTGTAGTTTTTGGTGGTGCCCATAATGGGTCCAAATCCTGCCATCTCCCTCCTGCCCCGCCCTCTCCCCCCACCCCCGCCATGTAAGCCGATATATATTTTTAAAAATAATGTAAAAATGGACTGGAAACAGTAAGCATTTAACAGTTTCCCTATATTACACAATATCACTATCGTAAGAAAAAAATTTAACTAAGAATATCAACTTTATTAATACTCTTTTGAATATAGAAACAACCAAGCACTCTTGGGTCAATAACCCTCAAAAGCAAATACTTTCTCAAATTAAAACAAAATATAGCCCCTTCTTTTGCGATGATCTTGAGGAGACAGCAAACCCTCTTCGTCGTTGTTTGGTGGGGGATGGAGCTGCCCCTTGCCCAGTGTGTGGCAGGAGCAGTGACTGCGGGCGGGGGCGGAGTGGGGGAGGGTGTCACGATATTCACCCAAGCCTCAGCTGCTCAGGTCCAGGAAGCCGCCTCGCCTCCCCTGTGGTGAGCGCCGAGGGTGGGGGGGGGGCTGCTATTACATGTGCACTTCCTCCCCTGCTGCTCCCCCTCACCGTAGCCTCACGGGGTGGGGAATGGGGCTGCCCCTTGCCAAGCGTGGGATGGGAGTGGTGACTGTGGGCTGGTGATTGTGTAGGGGGTGGGGGGAACAGGGTGTCACGAGTCCGACACTCACCCAAGCCCCAGCTGCTCAGGTTCAGACTCCAGGAAGCCCCCTCAGAGATGTCTCCTGGTGGGTGCCAGAGGGGGTGGAGGGACTGTTGTTGTAGCTGGCAGCAGCCAGTGAGGGAGTGCAACCCGGAGTGGCAGGGCAGCCACCTGCTGCCCAGGGCAGGTAGGGATGCTTGGGGGAGGCATGCGAGGGCAGCAGGCGGGGCAAGGGGATGCTCCGGGGGAGGCATGTGGTGGTGGCAGGCGGGGCTGGGGCAGAGACCCGGCCCCAAACATTCGTGGAGCTGGGCCCTGGGCCTTGAATATTGCTGGAGCCCAGGCACCACAGGCCCATATAACTCGCTGCCCCGCGGCTGACTCTGCCACTAACCTGTTGTACCTGTTCCCAACCCCCTGTCCGTGTGTCTCGGAGGTGTTTAGATTGTGGGCTTTTTGAGGCAGGGATTCTGAGTCCGTCCATCTCCTGTGAACAAGAGCCATGAGTTGAGGGCTAGTACAAAGCATCTCTTACTTACATTAGTGGGCACATATTCATGCAAACAGTAGAATTGACTTCAGCTGGATACTTGTGTGAGTAAGTACTTATCCACGAGACTTCAGGGTTCTACAGCCTAGCCCTCGGTTATTTGCTAAAGGTATGCAGAGAAGAGGCATAGTTATTAAAGGTGCCAAAAGTAGCAGATAGGGGAAGGTGACCAAACTATGGTCTTGGTTACTATTGTTCATTTCCAGAATAACTCCATTCATTTATTTAACCAGAATTATTCTGGATTTGTGTGAGGGCAACTGGGAGCAGAATTTGGCCAAGGACCACCAAGTAGGAAAGACAAAGTATTTCAGAGAGCTGAACGCTGAATTTTGTAGGCTACTGTGATGGTGCTTTGGGGTTGGCAGTTGCCATATAACCATCTGCTGCTTTGGCTAGATTTCCGGAGGTGGTAGTAACTGTCGTACTTATAATTTATTTACGTGGAGCTTTACGTTTTCAAAGTGCTGTACAAACAGTAACTGGTGAAATACCACAACATCTCTGTCAGGTTATGTAAATAAATGGTTGTCTCCATTTTACAAATGGGGATACTGAGAGAGAGAAAAGCTGTGATTTGTCCAAGATCCCAGAGCACATCTGGAGCCAAGATCAGTTCTCACCAGTTCCTGTGCTCATTCCATTAGAGCTGAACTACCAGAGGTGAAAGGATATTGTAGATAGCACTGAAACTTAGTGCAGTAAACCCTGAAGCACAGCTATGGTGAGGCCAGAAAGTAGGGTTGGGAGTAGAAGAGTAACTTCAATAAGCAGCGTATTCTCCATGCAGCATGAACTAATACTGGCGTAGCATAGAAGAATTAATTAATGCTGCTCTAAACAGCATTACTCCTACATGCTCTGTGACTCCCCTAGAAGGAGTCAGATAGAGCAGTTAGTAGGTGCTGGGATTTAACATGGGCAGGAGCAAGCAGTGTTAGTCCTGCCCATGAGAACCAAAACGTATGCACGAGGAGATACCCATCATGCATCTGGTCAAGAACAGGGGCTGGGGACAGTATTTTGGGTGGATCTCGGGCCTTCTGAATGTTTGTTTATAGAGTTTTGGCTCATGCCAGCTTGGTATCCTCGCTGGCCCTGCAGTTTAGTAACTGCCTTTTTAATCCCATGAGGTTCTGCTACTAATTTGTGTGTGTGTGAATGCTGGGAGGGAAGATAGAGGCCATAAAATTACTCTGTGTGTATTAATAGTCAAGTTACTGCAAAAGCAAGAAATAGACCCTTTTACTAATTAGTGCTCTTTACAATTCCTCATTCTTCATTTTTTTGGAATTTGTGTAAATGACAGCTTTCTTCTGTATTTTTCTCTAGGAAAGTAATGATACACTTTCAACGAGCAGTGTATTTCTACAAGAGTGGGCTGGGTATCTGAGACAGTAGAATTCAGTGGTATGAGTAAGCAGTAGGAGGTGAGGAATTATATTGTAGGAAGGAAAAAAGGAATTTTCAGTCTCCATAGGGAACGGATGGGCTCAAAGAGTGAGAGGTCTGGTAGGAAGAAGCATGTTGTAATAAAATGACGAAAAGCAAGGCTGAAAAACAAAGTCAATTACGAGATTACAAAATAAGTTAAATAGGCTAATGAGAGTTTATAAATATTTTCCATCTTCCTTTGTGTTCATAGCAAATTTAAATGGGGATAAAGCATGGATTCACAGATGAATCAAAGTCCAATGTATTCCATACACTTACTGGATATATACTTTTAGAAACCATATAAGGAAAATGCAAATTTGTGTTCAGTGTATTGAATTCCTTACTGTGACATTTATAACTGTAATAAAAAAGACTTTTCCAAATGTCTGTCAGTCTTCAGGCTTTGTGCGCTAGATAGTCTTTCTTATCTTCAGAAAATATTTCTGATGTTACAGTTGCTGTTTACAGAATTGAATGATGACCTTATTAGGGATCCTTAGAAATATAATTTGTGGTGGAATGTGAATTGCTAATCTCTTAAAGCAGGCTTTTCTAGAAAGATTTTTGTTTTGTAAACTGAGATAACAAAATGCAGTAGAACCCTCTTTAATCTGCACTTTGCTAAACTACACATTTCATAATTCACACCAGAAAAGGGGAGTATCTGCCCACTTCTCAGCAAATACTTAATAGAATGGTGTCATAAGGCTTCTTGCTAACAAAGGGTGAATTATTTTTACAAAATAAACTACCAAACATTTACTGGCACATTGCAGAATGTGATCTATAGTTCAAATTATACTGCAGTTGCTAAAATTAATTAGCAAAGTACGTTTTGTGATGCACAACCCCTGCTCCTTTTTAATGTATGTTCACCTTGCTTGATTGTGCAATGAGCTAACTGCAGGTAGACCTGCCTCTGTGCACAGCTCATGGCAGGATCAGAGCCTTACTTACAAATTCACAAGATTCAGTTATTTGCAATGAGTCTCCCAGTCATTAGCATGACATTAGAGAGCTACTAATATTGACAAATATTAAAATATAATTATGAATCCTAGATGGAATTGGCAAATAACTCTGCAAAATAATTTGACTTGCATGCTAGTGGTCTTAACTTTCATGATTAAATGCTTCTCTCTTTACGCAAGAAGGAGTTTGCATTTCTAAGGTCACAAGGTTATAGAATATAGTAATAAAATACAGCATGTTGCGGGAGGAGGGGCATGGAATCTGGATGGCACAAGGAATGGTAATGGATTATCATCTTTTATTCTAGATCATTAGTTAAATTCATCTCAGGTGTGGTAGGAAAGTGACTACTTAGTGACCTATGTAAAATGAGCTAGTGGCCTCCAACTAGTTTCCAGGTATCTATGTTGCATTACTAAAATTCTTGAATGAGTAAAATTAAGCTTGTGCATAAATGACTGCAAGATGAGGGCCTAAAACATTAATTCTGCCTCTGTCCTTCATATATCTGATTTCAAACTGAGCAGGTGTATATTAGATAGGTTTCTGTTCTATAGGAAAGTAAGGGATTTTTTCCATGGCAAAGTAGACCTTTTGTATGGCCATCAGTGGTATTAGAAAGAGGACAGATGATTGGATTGGTTTGACTGCTAAAGAATGAAATTGCCAATTTATCATTATTAGTAACAGTTTCAGCAATATCTGTGCTGCTATATTTTCCACTACGAACTCATGTGTAATTGTTTGACACTATTGTATCGATGGGCTAGTTTACAGTGATTAATAGTAACAAATGTCTAGATACAGATGTTATTTAATAAAAAGTAATACCAAACTTTAGCCTTAGAAACTTTCTGTTATTATAAACCTACATATAATCTGCATTGAGGTACAAGAAAAAAGATGATTGATATGGAGCCTGATTGACCAACTGCGTGGATTCTACTGACATTATTGGCCACTGGATTTGTAGATTCATGGAAACAGGATTAGACAAAGTTTGATGCTGCTACCTTTGCGTATTACTAGTATTCCAATCATACTTGTTACTCGTCAGCATAGGCAGTATTTCGATTCAGGCTGATCTGTCTATGCCATGGGCTACACCCTGAGCTGGTGTAAATTGGCCAGGTTTGTGGAGCTGTGCTGATCTACAGCAGTTGGGGCTCAGGCTCCAGAAGCTGATTTATTCATGTAGTCATAACAATTAGAGGCCAAACAGCCCAATGAAAACTAAAAACAGACTGACTCATTCGAGTCTGAGGGCTTGTCTTCACTGCTGACCAAATCAGCAGCATCAATTTAGTGGGTCTGGTGAAGATGTGGTAAGTTGATGGCAGAGGGCTCTTCCGTCGACATCAGTACTCCATCTCCCCCAGAGGAGGAAGGTATGTCGGCGGGAGAGTGTATGTAAATTGAGCTAAGCTAGGTAGTTACATAACCTAGTACTTAAGTTAACTTAAGTTGACTTAAGTTATGTAACTTAACTAGCCTACCTTAGATCAACTTACCTCATCAGTGTAGACCAGGCGTGACCGCTTGACAAGTACACACATTGGTTACCTTGACTGGTCTTCTGCTCGGAAAGTTCACGCCTGTAGCTCTAGCCCCAGAGTCAGTTCCTATACAAAGAGCGGCATATTAACTTCTGACGAGCCGCATGTGGCTCCGGAGCCACAGGTTGGCCACCCCTGCTTTAAATCTTGTTGCACTGGTAGGGAAGTGGCAAATACTCAGGTCAGACTCAATCTGTAGAATAATCCAGATTCTTGGAGGAAATCCAGAATTTCTCAGGTAGTGGCTTCTGGAAATGTGGGAATCTACTATTGTGTGTGGCCTTTCACAGGTATCTTCCCCCCTAGTTTGGTTGATCTGTCTGGACACCCATCTAAATCAGATGATATGAGACTGTTTGTTTTTTTCAGTCGCTAGGGTCGGAATGAGCAAGGAAAGTGAAACGCTGTCTGCCAGTGTCTTAGTGAATTCTAGGGCTGCTAAAACTGACTGAGAGTTCTTGTCAGGCAGACATCCCTTGAGGGAATGCTGTCTGGCTACTTTATATTAGCTATGAAGAAATAGGTTGAAACCAAGCACCTGTAAACTTACAAATGCTTCATGGAAAGAGTTAATAAGGAGTTTTGAGCTATCCATAAACAAAGAGCCGGATAGGCAGAGATCTATAGAAGAGCCTAGATGGGGCTTTAAAAGGTTGATAAGATTTTGGCAAGATCTTTATTGCCTTGGGGAAATGTTGAATACCTGCTGAATTTTCAGTTGATGTACATGTGGGTTGCAGGTGACTAATAAGATTGTGGAACCTTTCTGGCTCTCCACCCACTGTGGCTTTGGTTTGTTAATCTTTTCGACACTCAGCAAAGCTGGTCTCCCCTCTTCTTTCCAACCTTTATGGGATTTTGTGGAGGGGACAGCATGTAGGTCGTATGGGGTTATTTCCTGGCATGAGTCAGCTACATTTTTGGGGCATAAATACTCCAATTTATGAGTATGGAAGATCTTACAAGGGATTTAAATAGTTTAATTTTTTTTTTTAAATTCATGGGGAATTTTAAGTTTTCTGATGGACACTTAGAGGTTAGGACAGGCTCTCCTGGTATTCATTTTTCAAATCTAAATAACAAAAGCAAGCAGATTAGACTGCGATACACACAGAGCAGAACAGATGAGTAAGAAGGTGCTATTTTTACTCAATCGCTTTGCTGAGTAGAGCTATTTTTATTGCTAAAGCACTCACCGAATATGCTTTAATGTTGTTTAACTGATCTATTTACCTTTTTAAGCATCAGGCAGTATTTCCACTACAATTAGTAAAATTATGAAATATTTCTTGCCCACTATGCAAGAATGCATAATGCATTGTAGTAGAAAGCGAATGTAGATTTGAATTCAGATTTAGGCCCTGACCTTGCAAGGTATGTGGCCAAGATCCTACACCCCCATGGAACCCCTTTAGACTTAGTGGAGATTTCTGTGAGCACAGAAGCCTGCCCATATGGATCAGATTGCAGGACATCTAGCTTATACAAATTGAGCAATGAATCGAAAAGAAAAGAAATGGTTTCTGGCTCATATGGTTGTGAAAGAAAGCTTGAAAAATGCTGAACAATCCTTACAGGCAAATAAAAAGAACTCCCTTATTATTTCTAAAAATCATGATTTTAATATTTTGGGGGGACTTGACTCATGATTTCTGAATGCTTAAGGCTGACGGTACTGCTCCTGTGGTTCTCCTCTTCCTTCTCAATCATGTGAGTTCAGGGCTTGAAAAGTTCACTTGCCCATGGTTAGAAGGCAGCTTTCCCTGATAAGTGCCATCAGCTGCTGGAGAAACCAAGCTTTTTAATTGAGAAGAACCAGCTAAATCTCACTCTTACTGGAACAGCTCTGCGGAGAAACAGGGACATGGGCAGGAATTACTCATTGGGAAGGGAAGACTCAAAAACATAGGGAAGGGGTGGGATAGAATAGAGAGACACCTCTTTCGCAGCAAGCTGAGGGGAGAGGCAAATGGTGGAGAAGCAGTGACCCACGTCATGAGTTGAGTTCTATAAAACACCTTGATAATTTTCTTCCCTGTTGAGTTCTACTCAGTTAACTTTGCAGTTCTTGGAGACAAATTCTCAGTTATGCTAAAGCCCTTTTACATGTGTTAGCTATACGTTATTTTCCCCCTTGAGTAATAGGCTCCTGTGAGAAGCCTAGCCTTGGCCTTGACCAGCTAAACCAAAGTGAAAGCTATTCCCCTGTGCTGATTGTAGGGAAAAGGTTGAGTTAGCTACCACCAACCTGACCTTAACCTCTTTTCCTATCCTAGACAAATATTGAGAGAGATGGACACTAAAATTAAAAGGGGAGAAAAAACCCCCTAAACTTGTCTGAGTAAATACTGTGATGGAATTGACTTATATATTCTAAGCTTACTGAGAGTGGGGCAGAAAAAAACAGTCAGTGCAAGCAAACGTTCTTTGTATGTGTGAGAGGGACGGGCGGGCGTAGGGTTGGATAAATATAAAAGCACTGGGAAGTAGAGGAGTGCTCCCGGAGCAAAATGAATTCAGCTAAATGAGTGCAGTGACCCCCCCCTATCATGGTGACCCTTTTCATGGTGTTTTGAAGGAACAAATTCAGTACAACATTTGCTCACTCTGTGTTTAGTCTATCCCAACTGTTTAGTCATTTAAATCGATGGTAAAACAAACAAACACAAAAAAACAGGATGGCAAACTTGAAATGTCTTTTTCCTTCCTTCCTCATAATATCAACAATTTTGCAATGGGCTTTTCTTAAACGGCTTGTGTTTGTTTGGAATAAGCCTCCTCTCTCTCTCCAGTAAAAAGCCATTGGAATCTGAATCCGCCCGTCATATCCTTTTGCTAGCAGTAATTCTTTTACTTTTGTGTCCTGAAGGATCCCACTATGCAACATAACTGAAACAGTACTAATGTTATTTACCTTGAAAGGATGATGGGCTGAGAGTGGGCAATGCGATTTTTTTTTATTTAATTACATTTAATTTTAACCCTTTCAAGCGAGGTTTATGCTTGCATGGAATCATGAAATATTGGCGCATTTATTCCCCCCCGACATGGCTCAGTGAGGGGCAAATCAAAGTGGCCTCACAAGATGTCTTCTCCCCCCCCCACCCCGCCAAAATGAAAAATAAATGAAAAATCTGCATTGTCTTTGGGCAGTGTGGAAGAAATGGGCAAGAGCAGGGATAGAGCAGAGGAGCTGCAATCCACAGGAGAATCGGAATGTTACCTGAGGCAGCATTAACTTCCACTGTACGCTTTGTGCCTCTCCCCTTGGGAAAGGTAGCGCACAGATGAGGGTTGGCAGCCAAAGGCTGTGAGAAGACTCTTGGTCCTATTGAGCTTCTGTAGCAGAGGCCAGGGCATTTAAACAAGGATGAATAAGAGTACCTCCATGCAAGATCTACAGGGGTGAAGTGCTCAGCTTTCTGTAGATTCTAGGGTTAGTGCTTCCTTATGAATGATCATTTCCTACCCATTGTCTGCCCCACTGCTTGCCTGGACCAGGGTTTGTCATGAGAGACTATTTGTATACTAGTGTCAGCGCTGTTGCAATAATTTGTCCTCCCCTGTGTGCAAGAGGGGAGCATATAGGCATATGAGACAATCTGCCTCTGCCTTGAGGATGGAAAGTCCTGACCCAGTATATTTTCTCTTATCTTTCTATGGTCTGAGGTAGACAGTGCAGCTTTTTCCACATACTCCTTTGTTTCAAGTAGGTAGACCACCTGATGCAGGAAAGATCAGACCCTTTTCCAGTGTCTTATCACCTAATAGTGAATTTATCCATAAACAAATACGTTTCTGTAACACCCCTGAAACCTATGATCACAACACTCGAGTTTAGGAGACCAAAAGATTCCCTTGGATTGTGCACTGTAGCAGATTGGCAGGTTCTAGGACCATGCACAGAGATGCTAGGCAGCCAGATCAGGTGAGTCTTATTACCTCCAACTCTGGAGCACATCAGAATTTCAGTGTCTCCCTGACATGCAGAGAACTAGAAGGGTCCTGCAAGGAAAAGTTTTAGGAATAGCTAAGATCAAGAGTGGTACTTATGCTGAGGTTTATTTAAATTATAGTCATGTAAGGTAACAAAGGCAAAATCCAAGAAGGGGTAAAGTTGGACCAGATCCAGAACATTAATTCTGGCATTTCCTTACTTTTGAGTGCTTGACTTTGAAACCTTAAAGTTACCCATGCAATCTTAATTCAGCTCCATTGTGCTTATCGTTATGAGATAGTCTGTGATAATATAATTAAAAAGATTATTTTTTTTTTTATCCCAGGACTCCTACTCATTGAGTGTATAGGCTGGCCCTACTCTAGGGAAGAATCAGGGTTGTGTAGTGAATAAGTCTCTTGTCCTTATGATCCTGGCCTCATTGGTTGCAGAAGTTGGAAGCTATGAGGTGAATGAGTCAAGGGGGTGAAGGAAGACAGAGGATGGACTCCTGGTTAAGGTGGTTGAATGTTGCCCTGGAGAACTGGATTCTATCCTTGTCTCTGCCAGGGTTCCCCTGTGGTGCAGGGCAAGTCGCTTATCATAGCAAGATGCTGTAGGTTCCTCATTTTCTGAGTGTTTGACTTGTGTTCCTAGAGTCTAATCTTCAGCTGTGAGCACTCACGTCTGCGACTGAGATCAATGAGAGTTGTACTTTGAAAATATAAAGTGCAGGTAATGCTCAATACACAGGGGAGGGGAAGGGGGAAACAGGCTTTGGGTGTGTTAAATTGCACACCCAAAATTAATGGACAGTTTTGACCTTAATATCTCCGTGCATTATTTCCCCTTCTCTAAAATGGGGGTACAATACTCCCTCATCTCACAGGGTTGTTGTGAAGATAGATTAATTTATTTTTGTGAAGCACTCAGATATTATAGTGAAGTGCACCATAAAAGTGCCCATGAAGAAGTTTAATAATTCTGTATTGAGAGCAGGGTTTGAATAAGGCCTCAAGCTGCACATTGAACAATGAGGATTAAACCAAATATTGAATGGTTGCTCATTAGGTCCATCCTATGCAGTGCTACTCTTCTTCTTGGCCACACTTACTCTTCCCCTCTGGGCTCCCTGGCCAAGTCCCAGTCTGCTTTCCCTCCTGGCCTCCTTATACTAGACTTGTACCCTCAGCTCTCATCTTCTGTTCCAGTCTCCTTGACTAGCCAGTGCTAGTCTCCTTGGCCTACTGGCTCTCAATCTCCATCCCCCATAGCTTCCATTCTCCTTGGCCAGCTAATCCTAGTCTCTCCCACCCCAGGATTCTTATTCCAATCTAGTCCCTCCACTGCTGCTGTCCCCTGGTTCATACCTCTGTCCCCCCAAGGCTCATAATCTGGGTGTCTTTCAACAGGAATAGCAAAAGGTCCGTTCCTGACACCAGTGTAACACACCCCACTCTCTCACTCTCTGGCAGATTTCAAGTCTCTGCATTGAGGCAAACAAAATAATCTTTCGGTGACTCCAAACCCTCAGTTTTTTCAGGTGGCTTAATCACGGTAACCACCTGTTCCTCTTCCTCCAAACACTGGCATTTTCATCCTTTCTCTTGTTTGTTTTTACACTGGTCTACACTACACAGTTAAGCTGACCTAATTATATCGGTGTCTATACTACAGCCTTCCTCCTGCCGACTGTAAGTGTGCTATTATACCGACATAATAACTTCACCTACGTGAGAGGTATAGAGCTTATGTCGGTGTAGTTAGGGTGACGAAGTGTCTGTGAAGACGCTGCCTTACTTACATCAGCTGTTAGCTGTCTTTCCAGTTTCAGGGCAGGAGCCATGAAATTAACAAGAAAGTGAGGCAGCTAGAGCCCAGCCTCCCCCACTCCCCTGGAGAGCTGGGTGGGTGGACATTGCTCCTAGCTGGGAGCCGGGGCAAGAATGGATCCCGCTCCCACCTGGGAGCCGGGGTGAGAAGCCCCGGGCAGCTGGACCCCCAGTTCACGGCTGGGAGCCAGGCAGCCATGTCAATTTCATGGCTTTGTTGCATCTTATCTTTGGTTAGGGTGTAAGCTCTTCAGGGAAGACACTGTGCTTTCCTATAAGTTTTTACAGTGCCTCGCACAATGGGAAATAATCCTAATGGGACCTTTGAGTATCATGCCTACTCTTTATTACCACTGCTACATTTAGTTCCTTATTTTTTCCATTTCAAGAAAACATTTAATCCTGATGGTTTCTATGCAGCACCACAACCGGTCCCTTTCCTTTGTAAAGGGGTAAAGGAAAGACTATAATCTACTGTAAGAGAACAAGGTTGCGATTTACAATACTTGGCACTTCCGTAGTGCCTTCAGTCTCATACACTGCCATTGTTAATGAATTTCCCCTAACTAAACCTCCATGACTTCCAATCACTCCATAATCATCCGAGAGCTAACGGGCGGATGGAAGAAACTGCGGCACACTTCTGGATGAAGTAGCTTGTCCTACATCATGTAAGGTGTATATGGAAGGTCCAGGAGGAAAACACAGATCTCTTGGCTCCCAGGCTTGTGCTTTAACTTTGTTTCCTAATTGAAGTCTTCTGCTGGACTAAGACTTTGGAATCTCAGTGTACAGATTTTAAAAGGGCATCTGGGATTTAATGAAAGGGCTTTCTAGTGAGAGAGTACCTGCTCACGGGCTCTGGGCTCATGCTGCTTTAGTTTGGTTGTCCATGACAGTTTTTCAAGGCTGATCTAATGGCGAGTAGAAATGAGACCAGTGGGTTAGAGTGAGAGAAGGAAGCAGAACCACCAGTGTGCAGGCAAAGCAAAAACATTTTAATTCTATATTGTTTTCTTTAGTGGCTCTTCAGTTTCATTCCCCCTAGGAAGAAATATTGAACAAAATTGCCTGCGCTAATCCCTTTTGCAAATAGAGGAAGACTGGACTATTAATTATAAATATGTCTGAAAACAGCACAGTAATCAGAAAGTAAAAGGTAAAAATCTGAGTACTTGTTTACATGAACAGGAAGCAGCCTCAGGATCAGTTTATTTGAAAGTCTGTTTGTATAAAAGGTTGTTAATTCATGAATATGGGAATGTGCAATTACAGAACAAAAAAACCCAGTTAAAATATCAACACAATTCTAAATTCCATTGCATGTTTCTCTGGGTTTTCCTATTTCTGGCTGTGTGTCTTTGGTATGCATAGGAGTGTGTGTGTTCAGAGAGGTGTTAAGTTCCTTTCATTTGTTCATATGGTGGAAATGTTAATTTTCAGTGGTGTGAAGGGCTTAAGGGGAGACAATTAGCTGTGTAAGTCATTATTCTCATTTATTGAAGTAGCCTTTCTGATTTGCTGTACATGCCCCATGCATGCGTCCCATACTATTTAGGAACTGAAGTACTTTATTAAGCAGAGAACTTAATGGAACAAGTAATGTAAGGTTTTACATTTTAAAAAATACAAAAAACTTTCTGTTCCATCCCAGCAATAAATGTACGAGATACATTTAGTTCATGCTGATAAGACCTATATGAGGGCACTTGGACCACAGAGATGCTCAGGTACCTCAGTAGGTATGCTACAATAACCTGAATAGAATAGTATTATGCAGTGTTGTTTTCCTTCTGTTTCCTCCTGTCCTATCCTGTCTCAATATCAAGCTACGATATCTTTGACGTGATCAGAAGTAACCCTAGATACCTGTGTGACTATCTGTACTCCATAACAAATGTTTCCCATATTAGACTATTTTTTATTCCTTCCAGTGCAGTGTTCTCTCTAAGCCATATGTGTTGAATTTTCCCTAGCTATCCATTGCAATCTGAATCCCAATGGCATTGATCGTCCTGTCCACACAGAAGATATTAACCTGTCACTTGAAGGTGAAGGAGTTGAGTTGCCCTCACGTAAGAATGATAATACTCAAAAGGTGCTTGAGTCGAAAGGGACACCCAAGAGACAGCAGGTGGAACCAGAAACATCTAAGGTAGGTAAATTCAGATCACTGCTTATTTTACAGAACCCTGAAGTGTGCCAATATGTCACAGAAGACACAAAGTCATGGACAATGAGAAAAAGCAGCCGCAGAGGGGGGAAAGTGTTGCAGCAATAGAAAAGTATAGCTACACTAGGTGCTATAACTTGGTGCTTCCACTGTTTTATATCTGTCTATTTGAAAAGAATAAAAAATAGTTGAATTGCTCTATTGTAGGCATTGCAAAAGAGGTAAGTTTGCAGACTGATTTTAAAACAGGATAGAACGGTGACTGAGTGGACCGGCGTGGATTTGTGCTTTAACATGAGTTTGTGGAGACTGAGGGCTAGTCTAAACTGAGAAGTTCAATTGGCATAGCAACATCAATTCGGGGTGTGAAAAATCCACATGTCTGAGAGACGTAGTTAAGCCAACCTAATCTCCGGTGAAGGCCGTGCTAGGTCGATGCAAGCGTCCTTCCACTGACCTAGCTGCTGCCTCTCAGGGAGGTGGATTACCAACAGCGTTTGGAGAACCCCTCTCATCACTGTAATAAGTGTCTACAGCTATAGCGCTGCAGTGTTTCTAGTATAGACATACTGTACCCTGAGTTTAGTATGATGCATAAACTAATTTGAAGTAGAATGTACCCAGTCAACTTCTTCACATCTGACATCACTGTGAATAGCTATACTTCAGGTGTGAATTTTAAAGACAAATAAATTGTCTGCTCTGATTTATAAATTGACCTGAATTTTTAGTTTCTTATTCATGTGCAGTAGAGATACTCATCAAATATAGGTAAATGCTCCAGTCATTTTTGATATTGGACAATAACCTGTCTCTATGTATGATCACGGCAGATATGTTTTTAAGTGGAATGAAAAATAGAAGAATTGTAAAATATTTTGGGGCAGATTCTGTAAAAGCCCTGTCAATCTTTTGGACCTTGTAAGCCCTGAAAAACTAGAGTGGGGGGAGAGCGGTGGGGGAGCGGGGAAGAGAGAAGGGTGGAGAGGAACTTCTGCAGAGTGGAAGACTGATTATTTTTACCGAATCTGGTACTTCAGGGGTTATTAGAGCAGATAAAATGAAAGGTCAACAACAGTATTTTTGAATAACTTTGAACAAATAAGTATATTTCCTGCAGTTGATAACAGTAAATTTAATAATGTATACACAACCATTATGAATTTTACTTTTAGAATCAATTAACATTTGATATTTTGCACAATATCCTGGTTTGCTAACAATAGATGCTTACTGTGAATTCACTATAATAGTGTTTATCTAAGATACCTGCTTATAACCGATGCAATTAAAACTCACGTCATCCTTTCTTCAGTAAGTCAATTAACTGAATCCAACCCAGGCTGACAGCAACAAAAAGCAGTTGCAATTTGCAGTCTGTTCAGTGGCCCAGGTCAAGTGAATTATTGGCTTCACTTAAATCCTTGCTGAACAGGTTTCCACATCAGTCTGAATCTTTTATTTGCAGTCTCAACAAAGGGTATGTCTACACTGCAATAAAAAACTTGTGGCACTGAGTCTTAGAGCCTGGATCAGTTGACTTTTTGGCTCATGGGGCTCGGGCTAGAGGGCTAAAAATTGCAGTGTAGACGTTCGGACTTGGGCTGGAGCCTGAGCTCTGAAACCTTGTGAGGAGGATGAGTCTCAGAGTTCTGGCTCGAGCCTGAGCCCAATTTTTAGCCCTGCAGCCTGAGATCTGAGAGACCAAGTCAGTTAACCCAGGCCAGTCACACCTGTGCCATGGGTCTTTTATTGCAGACACACCCAAAGAGGCCAAATATGAAGTGGATGCTGAAACTAAGCTACACTACTACATAAAAGCACTTTCCTCAAGTCAAAATTGAGATGCTCTGGCAGCACAATATTATGAAACTTCCATTGCTGCTGTCTGTGCTGTATTTGTTCTGTTGATAAGTTGAAAATTTAATTTCCAGGGATGTCCATCAGGAAACCTGGAGGGGAAAAACTGCTTCATTAGTATTGCAAAGTCAGCCATCAGAGTCATATGCACACAGCTGTGCTGATCAAAGTAATCTTGTTAAAGAAGCATTTGTTTGTGCCTGATGAAAATATTTGCACTTTCTCTTTTGGATTAAGCTTGTGATAATTGTTGAGTATCAAACTAATAAAGTGGATTGGCTATTATTGGTGAACGTGGTTCTGCAGTATTGGGTGATTCTATCCTTCCTCTCTCTCTCTCTCTCGTTCTGTTGTATCCACGTAGTATTGTTTCTCATCTGATCTGGATTCAGGTTTTCTATTTGGGAGAAATCTAGATAGATGAATCTTTTCTAATTGTCTGCATCTGGAATTGGAAACATAAAATGCAATTTTTATGGGGGGGGGTGTATACAAATTGAAGAAAGTAACTATGTAATTTGTTTCCTTCTGTACAATGAAAGGATGAGAAAGAGTAGAGGAAAAAATACCGCAAATGAAACACTGTTGGGTTATACACTTAATTTACATTTTCCAACACATAGATTTCCCATTTATTTAGCCTTTCTTTTGTCCTTATCTTTTCTTTTCTGGGTCTGTCATTGCTTTTAGTCCCTTTAGTGTTTAAATAATACTAATGCACACATATGTAGTTTTGACATTTATATAATACATAGCAGTGCAATGTGATAAATGCAATTTATGATGTACTTTTGACCACCTTGCATGGCTTTTGCCCAGTAATTCATCTCCATTGGAAACATTTCCCACATTTGAAACCCCTGGTAGCCTCAAGCTATTGCCATTAAAATGATAGGTCGGGCAGGCAAGGGGGCCACCAAGGTTGAGGCCCAACCACTTTTTGGCTGGGCCAAAGCTGAGTAGCACTGCAACCCCACTCACTCAGATTTGGAGGGTGTGGTGTAGGGGCGCATGGGCCAGGGGAGTCAAGCTGCTGGAGACAAGGGTGGGAAGCATGCCTGAGAGGGGAAGAAAGAGGGTCAGGTGGGGGAAGAATCTGTTTCTCTTCCTTCCCTGCCCCACCATGCACATGCTTTGAATGGCGCACTACCCTTCCTCCCACTTCCCCCGCCCTGATTCAAACAAAGAGAATATTCCACCTGCCAGAGTAATATCTTCTTCTTCTTCTTTCTTACAATGGTTTGAGATGAAGCATGGGTAATATTTCATCATGGACCACTGAGAGATTTAAGGGCCAATTTTTGCAACTCATCAGGGCTGTGAAGGGGAACCTTATACTACTGGCAAAGAATGAAATATACAACACTCCTAGGTCTGGAATGTCCTATGAGAGCAGATTTTTGAAGGGGGCAGAAAGGGCCGGGGTGTTACAAAACTTATGTAAGTTTCTAAAATGCTGTTTGTTTTCACAGTAATTAAGGCATCTAATTTTAAAGATGAATTGATATGAAAAAACAGAAGAAACCTTCTATCCCTCTTTTCCTGCAGGACATGAAGCAAACCCCAAATACACAAATGTGGTATAAAGCCTTTAATGGCATATGTTTGGGTTGATATGGATAGGTCAATGAGACTCTACCCAAGTACAGAGACCACACAAATAGATGCAGGATCAGGGTGTGTTTGTGCATACACACGTGTGTGTGCTCTTTTCCTGGTGTGTGATGCTTTTAATCTTAGAAGTATGTCAAAAGGCAAACTTTAAAATCTACGCTGCCGAATGGACCTATACAGAGCTGAAGTCTCTCTTCCTTTTGTTTTTCCACTAATAGCCAAGGATGGTTTTAGAAAGACGTTTTTCCTCCAATAGCTTCACTGTTAGTCCCACTCAGTGGCGAGCTGGAGCCAGTTCCCACCGGTTCACTAGAACCTGTTATTAAATTTAGAAGCCCTTTTAGAACCTTCTAAAAGGGCTTCTAAATTTAACCGGCCAAAAGTGGCTCCTTAGGTGCCTGACTCCATGGGTGCTCCAGGGCTGGAGCACCCAAGGGGAAAATTTGGTGGGTGCAGAGCACCCACCGGCAGCTCCCGGCCCCAGCTCATCTCCGCTCCGCCTCCTCCCCTGAACGTGCCGCCCCGCTCTGCTTCTCTGCCCTCCCCCACCCCCACCCCCCGGCTTCCCGTGAATCAGCTGTTCGTGCAGGAAGCTGGGGCAGGCTGAGAAGCGGGCCGCAGCTTCCTGCTCAGGCCCAGGGAGGTGGAGGTGAGCTAGGGAGAGGGGTGGGGGTGGGGCGTGAGGAGGGCCGTCCGTGCCGCAGCAGGTAACCCGGGGAGGGGGCGGTGTGGCTCACAGGGGAACCGCTCCCTGTCCCAGCTCACCTCTGCCACCCTTGGCCTGAGTGGGAAGCCACTGCCTGCTTCTCAGCCTGCCCCATCTTCCTGCACGAATAGCTGATTCGTGGGAAGTCTGGGGGCAGAGAAGCGGAGTGGGGCAGCGTGTTCAGGGGAGGAGGAGGAGCGGAGGTGAGCTCTGGCCAGGCGTGGGGCGGGGAGCTGCTGGTGGGTGCTCTGTACCCACCGAATTTTCCCCCTGGTTGCTCCACCCTTAGGCGCCACTTTTGATGTGATCAGTGGGGGAGCGGCCGCTCCCCCTGCCCCTCCCCAGCTACGCTCCCCTGCCCCTAGGAGCCAGAGGGTCCTGCGGGATGCTTCCTGGGAGCTGCCCCAGGTAAGCACCGCCAGCTCTACACACCTCTCCCCCTGGCAGGTGCCTCTGGCTCTTAGGGGTGGGGTGGGCACCCACTACGGTGACCCACGAGACCCTCCTGCCTGGTTCTGGGGGCAGTCAGGGGACAGGGGAGGGGGGGTGGATGCGGCTGAGGGGGGGCATCAAGGAACACCGGGGGGTTGGATGGGGCAGGAGTCCTGGGGGGCAGGGGTGGGCAATGACCCCCTCATGGAGTGAGGAGGGAACCTGTTAAGATTTTGTCAGCTCATCATTGGTCCCACTGTATGATCTTATATAGTGTTTCCTCAATTTTTTCCATTATCCTTAATGTCATTTCTGCTGGCTCCTATGTCCATCTTGATTTTTTTCCATTTCCTTCCTCTCTAGTCCCACATTTTCTGATTTCTTGTTCTCATTCACAACTTTAATTCATGATTTTGAAAGCGGCACTATTCTTTGTGAGCAAGGGTGCTAGAAACTGGCCCTTCATTTATTAAGAAAAAAGTTATTCAGAAAAGTTTGATTCTCATATACAGAATATATACGTCATGTCACACATGGTTCTTATTATGTCGTAATTGTTGGCAAATATTGCAGGCTGCCTAATGGTGACCAGTAGAGCTACAATTACACTTTTTTTGTTTAGTTGGTAATTGCAGTTTTATATCTGACTCGGAGACAACTTACAGGCATTTCAAATCTGCACAAAATCTGTAAGAAAATAAAATGGTAGATGAAGTGACGTTGCCTTTTGTTGACAAGCGCTTTATAGATATCAGTATGCTGAACACTTTTTCCCCTTTTGTTTGTAATGTAGCTTATTAACACTTTGGGGCTCTTTATATTTTTCCATAATTCAGTTATGAAAAAAGAACTCAAAAACATTAAAGGTCGGAGGTTGAGAATTCTAAACCAACTACTGTTCCCTTATCTCAGCTCATCAGGCCAAATATCACCACTGGACTAGAGAGTAGTCAATTCCATTGACCTCATGGAATTCTGCTTGCTTATGGCAGTAGTTAATGGCACAATGTTGCAATACACACTTTAACAGCATGCCTTGAAGCATGTCTCTGAGCACAGAGAGACAAGGCAGGTTCTAAGCGGCACTTGTTAGGTTGATATTTATCCAGCTTCAGTGATGTGTAAGGATATTTTATCTTGACAGTGTGTATAGAATTTTAGCCCTTAGTTTCCATTTTTAATGTCAGAATAAAGGAAATGAGCATCCAGAACAGACAATTCCCCCAAAAGCACAAATTTTGCATTAGTAACTTCTTTTTATAATTGTCACGTTTAAACAGATCCTGATACAATGGGGCTGTTAAAAAGTCAACAATTGCTCGTTACCACCCAGTTCCCCCCCACACACATACACACTCACTCTCACACACACTCACACACACACAGAGTTAGGTAAATGAAGACTTTTAATGATGGGGTGGGTTGATTTAAATCAAGGTTTCTTGCTTGCTGATTTAAAGCTGTAATTTAAATAGTTGATTTTAATCTTGTTTTGCATGTGTACTTTATTTTCCTAAAGATGCATTGATTCTCATTGGTTGGTAACCACTGAAAAGTTGATTTGCAACTAAATACAGCCCTTATGCTAAATTTGGTCCTTTTTTTTTTTTTTCCCCTCTTTAACTAGCCAGGAGGATACCCTATATATATCACCCATTTATTTCAGCAATTATATAGCTTATTTTACATCTAGTCAGATTCTTAATTTTTGCATTTGTATTAAGATGAGTGATGCATTTCTTATTTACTAGATGATTAATCTTGTACTGGTCATTTTGTGTCAAACTCTATTTAGATGGAAATTCAGTTAAATGCATGAAAGCAGTATTTTTTTTTAATTGTTAAATAAAACTACCTTCTGTGCTAGATAAGGAAAAAACTCTGTTTTATCAAAACATGTTTTGCATCTAAAACTGGCTGATTTATTACACCAAAGAAGTAATATCTGTAGTTAACAGATTATTTCTAGTCACCATGTCCTTCACAATTTTAGAATAGGTGTGAGGAGGAGATCTACTTAATTTCTTGTCATAGATTGGAAGAGGAAAACAGGCTTTCCTGCTTTTTCAACTCAAAATTAATTTCTTAACTTTGAATGAAATAGTCATTGAACTGAACCAGCTGAGTAAACTGAAATGGAGAAAATAGTCTCTCTCAGAAGAAGGTACTGCTGTCAAAAACTGGTTTAGCATTTCAACAAACTCTGGTTGCAGGTGCTTAGCCAGTGACTTCCATCAATTCAGTGGTTTGACTGTCTTTAAAAATTCAGCAGCAAATATTTATCACTTAATATTTTTCCAACATTTAATTTAACTGATTATAATAGATTATAGTGAGCAAAGGCTTTAACATAGGTTGTCATAATGTCAAATTTAATTTTAAATATATTTCGTTTTAAACATAAACCTGTGTTTAATTCCAATAATGAAGTCTGATTTTTAAATGTTTAAAAATGGGGAATTTTTAGGTTTTTTTGTTTTTTTTTCCCTTTAAATCCTGTTATCGGCCCCATTTAAGGGTGAATTGGCAAGACCTCACATGGCTCTAGACTGGTGGCCAATGTCACTATTCCAAAAAAACTCCAAAAGAGTTATTTTTATTTATTGAACAGGACGTTCTTGTTTTAAGCTTTTCCCTTTGAAAAGCAACAGGGAGAAAAAAGGCTAGAGGGGTGGCACCAGGATATCCCTGCAAGCCTGAGGCTGAAACCCAGGCCAGTTGGCTGAGGTTAACAAACATTTCATGATGGGGGGGAGGAGACGGGGAAGGGGTGTTTCACCAGAATCCAAATAGCTCTGTTTCAAATAGCTCATTTCTTAAGATAAAACCCGAGAGGAAGTAAATTTAGTGTAGATTTTTCTTCCTTTATTAATGATAGTTATAGTGACACACAACAGCTCTTCCTGCCCCAGTCTTTGATAGAATTAGTAAGTATAGTTACAGAATCACAGTCTACAGGACCTATTGCTCTGAGTACAGAAATGGTTCCAAAATTTTTTTCAGTTTGGCTTTTTCAGTTTCAGTTTTTCAGTTTCAGTTACATTCAGTTTCAATTGATATAGTTACATTTTAGGGTAATGTGGCTCCCTGGTGTCTCATTTTGTGGTTGTTTTGTAATCTACAGCACTTAGCTGTTCTTGCCTCTGTCTTCATTTTTGATGCTGTGCTTTTCTTTTAACTCCTAGTTAGACGCTTGCATGTCTTCTACCTTTCAGTGTGTCTAAACTGGAGGGGTGAAATGCTTGATACGAACATCCTCTTTTCTCTCTCAACATTTGCTTGCATCTGCTGGAGCAGTGATGTAACGTTTTTGATTAAATATGGATCAAGGCAGAGAATTTGTTTGGCTTGCCCAGGCAATTTTTTAGGTAAGATAAGCCCTCCAAACTGTCCGCAAATAAGTAACACAACTTGTGTGCAAAATAACTGTCAGACTTGTACACAGAAATGCAGCAAATGTCAACCAAAAAAAAAATGGAAAAAGCTTTCAGCTTTTCAAACTACAGCTTTCTTTACACACACACACACACACACACACACACACACACACACACACACACTTGCATCTGCAATTCAACAAATGACTATTCACATTATAATATCAAGCTAAAGAGAAGTATAATTGAGATGTTCATGACTATGGCCTGTGTGTGTGGCTACATTAGTATGAAAATATAGCATGGACTTGTGTTGTTCTGTTTTGAACAGTGAAATAGAAACATACAATGACCTCTGCCCACATGAAATGAATGGGGTCTTTTCATAATTTGGTGGTTGGTCCAACTGACGAGAATATCTTTATGGGACTTCCGACTGCCATATACAAAATCTCCTCTTAGTTCAGTAGTTCAATGAGAAATAGCTAGCAGAAGAAGAAAGAAAGTGTTGTCTCCCTTCTGTTGAGTGGGAGCAGATATCCGGGCCTTGCAGGTAGGTTCTTATTGTAGTAGAAATCCAATGATGTGACATGGAGTCTAGGTATGTTCTTGGTGACATGGGTTTATTTTACACTATGATTGTCTTTTGCTCTTTACACAACTAACATAATATGAAGAAACCACATGGCACAGAGAAATCCCAGAGAAATCCTAGCAGTGAACACACTGCTGAGCTGACAGGTTGTTGGTGTCTTCTGAAACTACGATGACACTGAGGCCCCTTATTTTTGAGCAATATTTTTCTTTAAAGTAATTATTTTACTCTCTCTCTGTGTGTGTATGTGTATATACACACACACACACACACACACACACCCATCCAAAGACTCTGCTTGCTGAGCTCTGTCTTGGGACATCTGGACTGGAGAGGCTATGTCCAGCTCTGATTCTCTGGGTGGATCTGTGTCAATATGATTCCCAGGGTAGATGAGAATAGCCTGGGCCTGGTGGGGGTCTTCACAACCCCCAGCTCAGGACTGTGCCTAAGGCCACGTCTACACTACCCGCTGGATCGGCAGGTAGTGATCGATCTATCGCAGATCGATTTATTGCGTCTAATGTAGATGCGATAAATCGCCGATAGCTCTCGTTGACTCCGGAACTCCACCACGGCGAGAGGCGGAAGCGGAGTCAACGGGGGAGTGGTGGCCATTGATCCCGCGCCGCGAGGATGCGAAGTAAGTGATTCTAAGTCGATCTAAGATACGTCGACTTCAGCTACGCTATTCTCGTAGCTGAAGTTGCGTATTTTAGATCGATTTCCCACCTACCCCACCCCACCCCCAGTGTAGACCAGGCCTAAGAGACACAAACTAGCCCTGGTTGGTTGGTCTGTATATCTGTTGTTGTTAGCTGTATTTGGAGTAATGCCTAGGAGCCTTTGTCATGGATCAGGACCCCAGCGTGCCAAGTGCTGGACAGGCACAGAACAAAAAGATGGTGCTTGCACTGAAGAGTTCACAATCAAAGTATAAGACAAGAGACAATACGTGGAGACAAACAGATTGGGGAGCATAAGGAAACAATGAGCCAGTCTATATCTGTGTGGTTTCTATTCTCCTGCTAAGGCAATCAAAAGGAAAGCTTGGTATTTTTATTCTTCCCATAATACTAATGTGGGTTTGTGCTGGGAGAGGAAGAGCTATTACTGTATACGCTGCAGCAGTGATTAGTAAGCATATAAGCAGTAAACAGCAAAGGTGACAATACTATGGAAATAAGCTTCAAGCTTTATTCTCTTTGTAATATGCCCACTGTAGACAAATGAAGACGTAAACTCACTTTTTAAAGCTGAATTTCCTCTCTGGGAAAAAGAGTACATAGTTTAAAAGTGATTTTGTGTGTGGTGAGGGGGGAATTGGGTCCATAAAGTATGCACATGAATACTGTAGTTATTCTGCTGCTGATGTTTTTCACTTTACCATGAAGCTGCCCAACAAAGCCTTCCAAAAACTGTTTTCTGCTTTGAAGCTGCTCTAAATGGGTTTACAGATATGACTTCGAGAATAAATCAGTATTAATAAATCACAAAAGCTTATGCTTAAATAAATTTGTTAGTCTCTAAGGTGCCACAAGTACTCCTGTTCTTTTTGCGGATACAGACTAACACGGCTGCTACTCTGAAACCAGTATTTTAATGCTACAATTGCCTGGATGGGGAAGAAAACTATAAAAATGCCCTTAAAATATAAAATCTTGATTAAAAGGGATTATGCTTTTACAATCAAGACATAGTAAAGAACCAATTTAATGCTTAAAATAGGAAAGCAGTTTAATGCTTCACTGCTGGCACTCCACCCTCTCCCAGCAGATCACTTCATCTGTATAATAACAATAACTACACTAATCTGCAAAGTTATTTCACTAGGCACCTCCTACAAAACTGATTAACAGTTTCAATAGCTCACCTTTTTAAATGCAAAACTTTTTTTATTTCTCTTTTGAAAATGGTTTTAGTTGCTTATTTGTGAAATCCCTCCCAGAGGTAAAAAAGGGAGCGGGGAATGCCTAGATTCAGTAGCAATGATAGATATATAAAGGGCATTTCCAGGTAGCTACCGTAACTTTTTGGCCTGGATTTGACCAGCTTGTTAACTTCCATTTTTAGTAATGTGAAGGTCTAAAGCATGAAGTAATCTCATTTTAAAATGTCCTGGAATAGGTCATGCAATGTAGGTGCAGTGTTCCATGGCTGAACCGGATAGCCAAAATATAAATTACACTTCTTTTTTAAAAAAGAAACATATACGGGTTTCACTTTCTTAGACTGGTGTTATTACTAAGGCCTGGTCTACAGTACTGTGGTAAATCGATCTAAGCTACGCTACTCCAGTTACATGAATAACTTAACTGAAGTCCACGTAGCTAGATCTGCTTACCACAGTGTCTACACCATGCTATCTCCTGTTGATTTTACCGTGCACTTCTTGGGAATGTGGAGTACAGAAATAGATGGGAGACTGCTCTCCCATCGATTATGTCTTCACCAGACTCGCTAAATCGATGCCGCTGTATCAATTGCAGCAGTGCCGATTTTAGCTCCGTAGTGACGATATACCCTCAATCCGAGGTATGTATCTGCACTGCACATTTAAACCTGAGCTTTTGCTCCAGCTTGAGCCCAATCCCCCCTTCTATCCACACACAAATCAGGCTGACTCAGATCAGCAAGCATTCAGGAACTGGTTCCTAGAACACTGCAGGGGGGTCCAAGCTCTATCATTTTGCTGTGTGAACACAGGTCAAGCCACAGACCCAAGTCAGAATGTCTGTGTGGTGCATTATGGAGGCATTAACATGGCTGTGAGACCCAGGTCCAGCAACTGTAAACCCAGGTTTATGGTGCAGTGTGGAAGCACAAGTATGGGCTTGGAAACAGAGTTCACAAGACCAGGTCCCACAGATTTGGACTTAGTGTGCAGTGCAGACATGCCCTATATGGCCCACCTTCTTTGTCAGTATTAGTAACACTGGGTTAAGTGAGTTGATTTGTGCAATAAAGTCGTGTTCAGTCTGAATGTTAATTTTAGAAATACAGGTGCAGTCCTTGTACGCTGGACTAATTTATCCCAAATCTGTGGATTTCTATATACAACATGTCCTAGTAAGCACTTCTTTGACTTCCAGGAATTGGGGAAATGCCTGCTTTTAGATAAAGAGAGAGGTGATGGCACTCAGCTGGGCCTTGGGTGATCTATTTCTCACTCACCCACAGATTTCCTGTGTGACCCAGGGCAAGTCACTTCGGGTATGTCTACACTGCAATTAAAAATCCACAACTGGCTCTTGGCAGCTGACTTGCGCTTGGGGTAAGGAGCTGTTTAATTGTGGTGTAGATGTTCAGCTCGGGCTGGAGCCCGGGTTCTCGGACCCTGTGAGGTGGGAGGGTGCCCCAAATATCGACACCATGGTTAAACAGCCCCTTAGCTGTCGTGAGACCCACGAGTCTGAGTCAGCTGGCACTGGCTAGCTGTGGGTTTCTAATTGCAGTGTGGACATGTGCCTAATCTTCCTGTGGCTCAGTTTCCAATCTGTAAATTAAGGCTACTTAAACAGTTTGTAAGCACCTAGAGGATAATAGGTAATAAGTAATAGTCTGCATGGATTTATGAAGAACAAATCATGCCACACCAATTTAATTTCCTTCTTTGATAGGTTACTGGCCTTGTGGATGGGGGTGCAGAGCGGGGGGGAGCACTAGACCTGATATATCTTGATTTGTTTTTTGAAACAGCTCCACATGATATTCTCATAAGCAAACAAGGGAAATGTCTAGGTGAAGTTACTATAAGGTGGGTACACAACTGGTTGAAAGACTGTACTCAAAGTTATCAATGGTTCACTGTCAAATTGGGAGGGCATATCTAGTGGGGTCCCACATGGATCAGTCCTGGTCCAGTACTATTCTGCATTTTCAGTAATGACTTAGATACATCTGATTTGGAGTATGCTTATAAAATTTGCACATGACATCAAGCTGGAAGGGGTTGCAAGCACTTTGGAGGGCAGGATTAGAATTCAAAGCGACCTTGGCAGATTGGTCTGAAATCAACAAGATGAAATTCAATAAAGTGCAAGGAAGGAAAGGAAGGAAAAATCAAATGCACAACAACAAAATGGGGACTAACTAGCTAGGCAGTAGTACTACTGAAAAAGATCTTGGGGTTATAGGATCATGAACTGAATATGAACGAACAAGTGAATCAGTTGTGGGGAAAAAAAGGCTAATCTAATTCTGGGGTGTATCAGCAGGAGTGTCATATGTAAGACATTGGAGGTAACTGTCCCACTCTCCTCGGCACTAATGAGGCCTCAGCTGGAGTGCTGTGTCCCATTCTGGGTGCCACACTTTAGGAAAGATATGGATGAATTGGAGAGAGCAACAAAAATGGTGGAAGGTTCAGAAAACCTGACCAAGGAGGAAAAGTTGTTTTTTTTTTTGTTTGTTTTGTGTGTGTGTGTGTGTGTGTGTGTGTGTGTGTGTGTGTGTAAAATACCGGGTGTGTGTGTGGGGGGGGAGGGCATGTTTCTTCTTGAGAATAGAAGACTTAGGGGTGACTTGGTAAGTCTTCAAATATGTTAAGGGCTGTTCTAAAGAGATCAATTGTTCTCCATGTCCACTGATAGTAAAACGACAAGTAATGGGCTTAATCTGCAATAAGGGAGATTTTAGGTTAGATATTAGGAAAAACTTCCTAATTATAAGGATAAATTTAAGTACTGGAATAGGTTACCAAGAGGATTTTTGGAATGCCTGTCACTGGAGGTTTTTAAGAACAAGTTAGACAAACACCTCTTGGGGATGGTGTAGATTTATATGGTCCTGCCTCATAGCAGGGGACTGGACAAGATAACCTCTTGATGTCCCTTCTAACCTTAATTTCTGTGAAAACTGGTTTTCAGTGGAGAATCAGGAGTTTTTTACTACATTCAAATGTTCAAGGCAAGTGTGTGCTTTCCATGGAAAGTTTTGAAATTTTGTTGAAAAAACAAATGACCCCCAACAGAAAAACCTTTCAGTTTTCAGCTGAAAACCAAAATATGCCACAGCCGTGCATAATGGGAGCTGAAGTTCTGTTGCCTCCTGACCCCATTTTCTATGGTTGAGCTCCTTGGCTGTACTACATCTGTTTTGATGCATGATGGTCCATGACCTCTGTGATGCACCACCTTCTCTCTGCAAGAAGGGAGACTCTGGTGCATCTCGGGCAAAGTAGTTCAACGAGGGAGCGTATCTAATTTCATGCAAGATCATTCCTTTTGTCTTTTGGACCTAGCAATGGCAAGGTGCATCACAGTAGATGTAGTGCAGCTGGGGGAAAGAAGTACTCCTGAGAGAATTCCGTACCAAAAAAATAAAAATTCTGCACACTATTTTAAAATTCTGCATGTTTCATTTGTCAATAAATAAATCCGGAGGCTCCAGCATGGCAATGGGGAGCACAGGTCACAGGCTGCACGAAGGTAAGAGATCACCCTGCAACTTCCTCAACCCCAGGACACAGACTCAGCAGTGAGGCTGCATGTGACTGACACAGCACAAGGCCTGGGCCTGCCCCAGAAATGCACTGGGGCCTTGCCTCTCTGTGCCAGGTGCACCAGGTGTGGGGTAGGCAGGCTCAACCAGGCAGGATCCAAGTGTAGAAGGGCTCAGTGTGAGGAGGCTCAGTGTGGCAAGAGGATTCTGTCTGGGACAATCTGGGTGCAGGCAGCTCAGTGGGGGGGTCTAGTGGTGGTGGGGATCTCGATGCACAGGAGCTCATTGGAGTTCCAGGTGCAGGGGCAATGGAATTCTAAAGGGGCTTCCAGGTGAAGGTGGTTGGGACTCAGTGGAGGGGTCTGGCCATGTCTCGATGCTGGGGAAGTGGGGCTTGGTGGGCTGGGGTCTGGTGCAGCTAGTTGCGGGTCAGTGATGTGGGAGTCTGGATGTTGGAGTTCGGGGTGGTGCAGGGAGTGAAGCATCAGGGTTGGGGGTTATCTGGGAGTAGGGTGGGGGTCTGAAGGCAGGGGATCTGGGTGCCAGGGGTCTCCAGATGCAGGGGTTGAGATTCAGTGGGGTGGGGTTTAGATATGGAGGGCTAGGATGTACCAGGGGAGGCTTGGCAGGAGTGTGTGGGTGGTCCAGATGCATGGGGGTTGGGTGGATGGGGAAGCAGCTCCCCATACAGTGACCCGTCCCCCCACAGCTGAGGAGCGATGGGGGCAGGAAGCAGGGGAGGATATGGAGCTTCCTGCAGCTGGGGGAGGTTTCTGGGGGGTGGGTCTGACACAGCCCCAGCCACTGCTTGCAGGAGAAGAGGAATTCCCGTCTTCTCCTGCTGCCAGCCCAGATGGGACTAGCAGCTGATCCCAGCTCAGGTTAGGAGCCACTGGCTGGGATGTACCCGTCCCGTGGTGATTTATCTCTCCGCTGGCTGTTCCAGGTGCCTGAAATGATGGACCTGCACTGCTAGGGAGTGATGCATGACTGCTCTTGCAGCTTCCCTTTGCTTCTCTGTCAGAAAGTCATTTTTCTGCGGGGAACCAAAGAAATCTGCAGGGGACATGAATTCTGTGCACCTGCAGTGGTGCAGAATTCCCCCAGTACTAACGGAGGGAAGAATAGGGACATGAGGTAACTAAAGTGCAGCTCCCTTTAGACATGGCAGTAGCATACCCGAATCAAAATATTTCTGTTTTCAGCCTATTTCTTGGCCATATGTGTAATGCTGCTTTCCTAGTTCAGGACAACTCACCTGAGTCAGTACTATTAAATAGGGTGACATTGGTGCCCTCAAACAGGTCTGAACTTTTCTGGTGTAAAAGTTCTGTCATTCCCCCCCGCCTTCCTCTTCTATAAAACCCTGGGAGTCTGGCTGAGTCTGCTTGCTCCTCTCTACTGCTGTTTTCTCTTGGTATCCTGCCAGCAAACAATATCTGTAGCTATTCTGTGACAAGATAAAGGAACCGTAAGCTTAAAAGGATTAACAGATCCTGGCTGGCCACATGACTGCTTATGGAAGAGTATAAAAAGAAGGGCGAGCTGAGTCAAAGTAGAGCTAAGGGGAAAGGTTGAGTCCTCCTGTTCCAGCTGAAGCAAGGAAAGTGCTTGGGGCTTATGGCCTGGTGTTTGTAGTTGATTTGCTTTTGTTTTGTGGACAATAGAGCAAGACCTGAGGAAAGGGCCTTAAAAAGACCCTTGGAGCTTTATTTGCATAGCTAGTGACACTGTCCAGCAGATTACATATCCCTGGGCACAGTATTGCCAACTCTGACAAGCCATGTAATTTTTGGCGGGGTCTGGAACCAGTCTTGCTATGAGGTGGGAAGCTACAGCATTCCTGAGAATTTCAGCCCTACCTGAGGATTGAAACCCCTCTGACTGGTTGCCTTTCCCACCTCCTGGGGAAGAGCAGCCAATCAGGGCTGCTGCAGTAAGTAGGTGGCCACACTCTCCTCCCTCCTCCAGCACCCCCTTGGGATCCTAGAGTATTTTTTTGGGTAGAGGAAGGAGCTTTTGATGCTGTTCTCGCAGAAGGTGGGGGGGAAGGAGAGAGCAGAAAGAGCTCCATAGCTCAGTCTGCTCTCTGTTCCTCTCCCATCCTTCCCTGCAACACCAGGCTTGGGGGGTTTGAAAAACTCCTGGAGGAGCAGGGATTGTGGGAAAGAAGTGATGTGGTGCCTGAAACAGTACATAGTTAATCACTGGGCTGGTAGAAGGCCAGGTGTCATGCTGCGGGACACTAAGAAATAATTCACATTTTGGACAATGGGAAGAAGCTGGAAGTTCTGCATCACTGGGCAGCACCTAAGACCTCCTGTCATGGAGGAGCCTAAATCACCTTTCCCAATACATTTAGGAGAGTTGGCAACATAACCCCTCATAGACGAGGTGGAAAGAGGGTGGTTCAAAAATCAAGACAGACCAAAAAACGCACCTATGACATCTTGCTCAGGACATCCAGACCTGTAAGACACTGTATTGCCACTACCTTATCAAGAGTGAGATCTTTGCTGCTGCTAAGCTGTGTGGCAGTCCCCTGACACACCAGCCTGTCTGTCTTGCCAGCAAACTCTTCAAGATTCTGCCAGACTAACCCTTGCCTTGCAGGTAACAATGACTAAACCCTAGTGATACACCCTGACACCCCAGTGTTCGCCACTGTCATATAATTAGGATATGTCTTATATAAAGTATGCCTTGTGAGGCGTCATTCTAAAAGTCTTGATCTGCTAGACATTAATATCTCATTGGATTGTATGTGCTATCGTTGTATATGAAGTTTGACTATGTATGTGTTACTGAAACAAGTCCTGAGGTTGAAAACACCCACAAGCAGCCTTTCAGTTATGACAGTAAAAAGACCAAACAATGTTAATAGCTTTTTGAGGAAATGCACACAAGTGCAAGGATTATCCCAGGAACTGTCTACAATAGGAACCTCTCAGAGATAGCACTACACAATGGGAACTGTTTAACCCAGATCACAGCAAAAGAGCTTTCCAGCAAGTGTGAAGAAGATATAAAAGGGGGAAAATGGCATTATGGGGTGACCTCACTCTCCTGGGGCCGGTTTTGTTCAATATCTTCATAAATGATCTGGAGGATGGTGTGGATTGCACTCTCAGCAAATTTGCGGACGATACTAAACTGGGAGGAGTAGTAGATACGCTGGAGGGCAGGGATAGGATACAGAAGGACCTAGATAAATTGGAGGATTGGGCCAAAAGAAATCTGATGAGGTTCAATAAGGATAAGTGCAGGGTCCTGCACTTAGGACGGAAGAATCCAATGCACCGCTACAGACTAGGGACCGAATGGCTAGGCAGCAGTTCTGCGGAAAAGGACCTAGGGGTGACAGTGGACGAGAAGCTGGATATGAGTCAGCAGTGTGCCCTTGTTGCCAAGAAGGCCAATGGCATTTTGGGATGTATAAGTAGGGGCATAGCGAGCAGATCGAGGGACGTGATCGTCCCCCTCTAGGCGACATTGGTGAGGCCTCATCTGGAGTACTGTGTCCAGTTTTGGGCCCCACACTACAAGAAGGATGTGGATAAATTGGAGAGAGTCCAGCGAAGGGCAACAAAAATGATTAGGGGTCTAGAACACATGACTTATGAGGAGAGGCTGAGGGAGCTGGGATTGTTTAGCCTGCAGAAGAGAAGAATGAGGGGGGATTTGATAGCTGCTTTCAACTACCTGAAAGGGGGTTCCAGAGAGGATGGCTCTAGACTGTTCTCAATGGGAGCAGATGACAGAACGAGGAGTAATGGTCTCAAGTTGCAGTGGGGGAGGTTTAGATTGGATATTAGGAAAAACTTTTTCACTAAGAGGGTGTTGAAACACTGGAATGCGTTGCCTAGGGAGGTGGTGGAATCTCCTTCCTTGGAAGTTTTTAAGGTCAGGCTTGACAAAGCCCTGGCTGGGATGATTTAACTGGGAATTGGTCCTGCTTCGAGCAGGGGGTTGGACTAGATGACCTTCAGGGGTCCCTTCCAACCCTGATATTCTATGATTCCCTACAACAACACACCCGGAAACACCTGAGGAAAAAAGACTGAACTGTGGGAAGTGATAGTCCCAGGCTGGAAGGATTTTTAGCCTGTGAGAAAACCTGGGAAAGCCAAGGCAACTTGTGCCTTAAGAATCTGCCAGCCTGTTTATCACTCAGTGAGAATTTGCTAATTCATATCCTACCTATCTAGTGTGTGAAGCTCAGTTTTTGTGGGTTTTGTTTATTTACTAATTTGATCTGTTTGCTATCACTTAAAATCACTTAAAATCTGTCTTTTATAGTTGTTTGTTTATAACATAACCCAGTCTGTGCAATCCATATCTGGGGGCAAGAAGCTGTGCATATCTTTCTCTGCATTGAGGGAAGGGGCAAATTTTTATGTGCTTGCAATGTGTAGATCTTTCTACACAGTGCAAGACACTATTACTTTGGGTTTACTCCCCAAAGGGGTTGTGCAGGTGAGTGCTGGGTGAATCTCTGAGCTGAACCCTCTCTCACAGAACTGACTTCAGTCTGTGTCTGCAGTGGGGTGTGGCTTTACCTGTGTGTGTGCTAGCAAAGGCTTGAGGGCCTGGCACAGCATAAACGGGGTGAGGAAGCCCAGTCTGGTGGAATGGGCATGCTCAGTGAGACCCCAGCACATCAGGTGACATCCATACTGAGATTGAGGCCCTCACATATCGGAAATGTTGGAGCTCAATTCTGAATATTTAAGGTACAGTAACCACTCAAACCAAGGGGAAGGTCAATATATGGGGCCTTGCCAGGTCATTTCCATTAGGAGGAGAAATTGATGATATCAAAATATGCCAGCTACTAGAGACCCTGAGACTGATACATTCTTCTATACATTTATAAATAAAATATTTTTTTCATATTGCACATCCATACTTGCCAGGGTGTGGAAATTCCAGCTCTTGTGTTAGGTGCTTATTCTCACACTGTTGCTAACAATGGCAATATTTTATTTGCTAGTGATGTAGTATTAAAGCTCACTGCCCTACCACAATAGTGTTGCTGAGTTTAGAAATGATCAAGGTGCTAAGTAATATTCTTAAAGATTATCTCTGATTACATTAACCAAGAGCGTGGTGGCCTCAAGACCATCCTGTAGATCGGTAATATTTTCTTTTCCTTTTCTCCTGCGTGCCTAGCTATCATTTTATGTCATAAAATTACGAATAAATTTACAATAGTGCATATATTCAAAGAAGTAAAACTGAGAAGGAATAGAAAAGTATGGAAGAAACCTGCACCCAAGATAAATATCCCTTGCGGGATGTATAAAGATATTTCATATCTCTGATTATTGCTTACCAGTCATCATAAAAGTGGCAATTATAACTCCGCTAGGGACTGAGCAAAAACTTAGTGAAGTTAATGGGAAAACCCCAGTCAGCTTCAGTGGGTTTTGGTTTGACTCCTCAGATGTGAACATAACTCATTAGCCATTGATTAAGTTTTTATTGTAAAATGATTTTAGAGTTCCTACTATATATTATGTGATGATGATCAAGAGTTAGGAGTAAGAGATTGGGTTAAACATGGAAGGGCAGGGTCTGAGAGGAGGCTTAGTGAGAAGAGCAGAGAACTGGACATGGACTAGGAGTAGGGGACTGAATGGTAGAGCCTTGCTATCTGGGCTTGCAGTGGGGTGATTCAAGGTGTCTAAAAGCAAAGAGATATATGGGGGAGAAGACTGGCAGGTCATGGAATAAGTGGGTAAAGTGAAAGTGAGTGAAGGATTATATGGCATGGGGAACGGGGTGGATTCCTTAAAAGATCTGTAATCCAGAAGCCCTTTTGTAATACCTAACTGTAATTTTCTTGGTCTGAAAAAATGCTATATGTTCTTATTTGTTGGTAGATGGTGCTCTTTATATCCTGTATTCAGCTATCTCTCTTTTATGTGAAGCTCTTGTGACAGTCCTTAAATCAGTGGTCCCCAAACTTTTTCTGTTGGACCCACCCCTAACCCATAACGGAAGCTATCTGCGCTCCCTCAGAAGATGCAGTTGGGGCCAGGGCCGGGGTCGGAGCTCCAGCTGGGGCCACAGCCAGGAGCCCGGGGTGGGGTAGGGGGCAGGCCAAATGGAGTGGAGCTGGGGGCAGAGTGGAGCTGGGTGGTTCTTCCTCTCTGCCTTCCTGCCCTCCCCCCGAATATTCCTTCATGCCCTCCTAATGGGCTGTGCCCCACAGTTTGGAGACCACTGCCTTAAATGTTAATTTCTGTGCATTCTAATGTCTGGGATTTTTGAAGACAAATTGAATTTTTGGAATGAAATTGTGGTGTTTTTAGATATTAGCTAGACTCCATTGAAACACACTTTCACCATTGTTCCCTAACAAATACTTTTTGTTTATGAATATGCATTGTTCTAAACTTTACCTAACTGGATTCACTTACAATATATTCTCCAGTCTACAAAATATCTATTCAAAAACACATTTTTGATGCTGAAATCTTTCTAAATTTGTCAGTTTACCAGTTGGATGTTGTATGTTGCCTAAAACAATATGGCAAAGTAGAATTGTAAAGTCACCTGTGGATTTTAATGCTTTTCTCTTACATATCAGCAATTCAATTTTAACTTCGGTCAGTGGCTCTAAATAATAATGGACAACTTTTTTAATCTTCCAGGCCAGATCTTAATTTAAATTTAATCCCTGCAACTTTGAGTTTCACCCAAAATTCAAGAGAGCTGTTCAAGACAAGTAGTTTTACAGGTTTCAGAACCACCATAACAGAGTAACTGAAATTCTGTGGAAAATGTTGCCAAATTTGACCGATTTCCTCTCCGCTCGGTTACCGTATTCTTCAGAAAATCTGTCAAATCTGCAGGTTTTTTTTTAAAGCAAAAATTCACTCATGTATGAAAATACTAACTGACATATTAAGTTCCTGACTCAGGATGTATCCTGATTTATAGATTATGGATTAATTATATTGATTACTTAAGAATTTCAAGGTATCACTTTGAGGTTTGACAGTTCTTGTCCCGAGATCAGGTCCGGTATTATTAAAATTATTATATAGTTGGGAGCCACAATGTGCACAGTTGCAACACTCACATTATAGGTACTCATCTACATTTACAAAGTCACAAATACCCCAACTCAGTAAAGTAGATAGAGATGATGCAGAAAGTACATCTGAATATCCATACTCACACCACTCTTACAGAACAACCTGAAATGTTAGCCATTATTTTCCTCATCACCATCACCTTCCTCCTCATCACCAGGGGCCATTATTCTGGCACTTCCTAAGGGCTACATCTCTCTCTCCTCCTGCACACAGGCTGGGATACAGCTTACCGTACCTAATGCATGCTCACTAGGGGATTCTCCTCTTCCTTATTTGTATTTCCCCACCTTACTAACATGGGGTGTCCTCCTTCTATAGGTTAATATATTAATGATCTCAACTTCTTATTATATACATCCATTTGTTGCCATGGCACTCTTGCGGTTGGATGTTCTTTCCAAAAGATGGTGTTAGCTGACATTTCTGTGGTTGGCTAATATCATTATGGACAAAATTTCTCTTTACACTCTATTTCCAGTTCCCCAAAACTTAGGGGTTACCATTGAGCCATTTATCTGTCAGAGTTATAGGCCTCAAGCCTTATGCTAACTGCTGAAGCCAATGTCTTACAGGGATATAAGCCTGTAGGTTCCTTGCATTATTGCTGAATATAATAAAGGCAGAATATAATAAAGGCAAGCTAGCCCTATAGGCTACAGGCAGATGTCTTTATTCAGCACAGCAGTTAAGCACATGCAGTGAGACTGAAGAAGCTTGAAGTTATGTGCTTAAGTGCTGTCCTGAATACTGATGGAGTTAAGCATGTGTTTGAGTGCTTTCCTGAATCAGGGGTCAAATTCGATGTCTGTCTGAAAAAGTGATAAATTGAGTTTACCTACTGTGAATGATCTTTAGATAATTTGCATAAATAACATTCACTCGATGACATTCTTGTTCTTACTATGGGTAGAGACTGAATGATTGACAGAAGTTTCTCTGATGTTTAAACAAACAGTAAATGACCATTCTCGAAGAAAAAGAAATGAGCAATGATGTAATGCAAAGTAAAACAACTAAAAATAAGAAGTGATTCTAACTCATCAATCGCTACAGTATGATGACTGACTAAGCTATTGTGTTTCTCTGTTAAAAGTGGACAGTAATGAGTGTGGTGAATTTAAACAGATGGTTTAAAATGCCTTGTAGCACAAGTTAAAAGGCTTTTGCCTTGTTGTTCTATTACTTTGTAGGTGACATGCCAATATCTTCCCTGATTTGTAGGTACATTTTTGGAATTCTTACTTTTTACTTTTTCTAGTCTCAACAGCTTGTTCTTTGCATTTTTGTTTTCCTAGCCCATTTGTTGAAGTGCACACTGGTTGATCTCTCTTCAGTGGAGTGTACGCAATGTATAACATTCATGAAGTCCATAATTTCCACCAGATGAGAATCTGACCCATAGTATCTAATCCATCTAACATCTATGTGTCTAACATGCTCATTGCTGTAGCATGTGGGCTACATATCTATAATATGGCATCAAATTCTGTCAAAACTCTCCTTATCTCTTCACTCCCTCATTCCAAATGGGATCACTTACATGGTTGTCTTCTAGGAGAAATTTGCTCAACCATTTTGTCTTTAAGGACACTCTTGCTAACTACAGTTAGAAAACTTGAAACTAAATCCAAGTCTAAAGCAAACTGAGTGTTTTGAAAAATACCAAGTTACACCACCCTGCTAGATACTTATTTTAGTTAGTAAAACTATTGTGACCTTCTTCACATTTTCTGTAATGCTAATTGAATGCATATAAGTGGTGTATTTAATCTATCTGTTGATACAACATCTCCCTTTCTCTTGCTCTTTCACTGGAAATGGTATGTCATATGAGGAAAGAAGAAGTTGACTTGTCAGCCAAGACTCCAACATCTATTTTTACTTGTATGCATGTGCATAGACTGTAAAGTTCTGCTTCAAATATATTTGAGAAAATATAGTTAGAGGTGTCTGGCAGAGCTACCGAGAAAAGACTTGGATTGCTGTTGGGAGTACTTCTACACAGCAGAAACAGTCCCATGGCAGCAAGTCTCAGAATCCAGGTCAACTGACTTGAACTTGTGTGACTCATGCTACAGTGTTAAAAATAGCTGTGTAGACAGTCAGGCTGGAGCCTGGGCTCTGAGACCTGCCCTGCCTTGCCAGATTTCAGAGCCAAGGCTCTAGCCCAAGCCTGAACATCTGCCCAGCTATTTTTACCCCTGTAGCGTGAGCCTGAATCAGTTGACCTGGGCTCTGAGACTCACTGTTGCAGGCATTTTTTTTGCTATGTAGATGTACCCTTAGTGTCTCGGGTGCCTTGGCTGCTGTACTTGCCTTCTGCATGTGAGTGAACCTATCCATAAAGACTAATATTTAGCATAAAAACATTATACTGTCTGATACAGTAGAATCCTCTTAATTGGTACCTTTGCTGGAAACAAAAGTGCCAAAAAACGTGATTCACTTGAATGGAAAGAAAGAAACCTGTCTCTCCTTAGTGGGGATTAAGATCCTCTCAGGATGTTAATATCCTCATTTGTTCAAATACGTTGTGAAGCTAATGACAGAATTAACTATGGTACCTGGTAAGATTGAAACAGCAATATCATGCACAGCACCTTTCATCCTGAAACACTTACTATGTTAATTATGAATTAGGTCCCCTGACCTCTGACATGAGGCAGCTGTTTAAACAGTGCACAGCAACTGCCCAACAGTTCAAGTCAGGAAACACAAAATACCTTCTCCAAAGGAAATTGCTGTTGTAGATCTCACCTAAATCAAGCCATTTACACTAGAAAAGCTTTGCCAGTATAGCTCTTCCAGTATATTGTTAGTGGCAAATTCTACTAGTGTAAATACAGCTTATCCTGGCATAAAAATGGTTTGGTTATACCAGTTTCCTGAGCGAAATAAGCTATGCTGCCACAAGAACTTTTATGCTGGTAGAGCTGTGTCTACTCTAGGATTTTTGCAAGCAAAAGTTTCTAGTGCAGAGCTGGTCTTTTTTTGTTCAGAAAATGGCAGCTTGCAAACGTGTGAGACCCCTGGAGTAGGTTGAACTTATGACCTAAACTTGAATGTGGTGATTGGAAGATAATTTGGAGTGTCTAAATATGTCAAAAGGTGTTGACTGTTCGTTTTTTAGTAGATGCAAAATCCAAAACATTCATTAAATTCTTAGGCCCCGATTCTCCACTGTGTCTGAGCTACTGGCTGCAGCTCTCTGATCTGTCAGGGCTAGGAGGCTGAGGAAGTTAGAGTAGGTCCCTTGCAGCACTAACTTACGTCATTGGAGGACAAGGTGTAGCTCCACTCCCATGCGGCCCTATCCATCCATGTCCCATCCTCAGTGCCCCAGATATGACATCTCCGTACCTTTATGTCAAAGGGATAGGAGGCGGCTGGTGGTGCTCAGCACCTTGGTTCAGATCATGAGGTGCAGATGCTTTACTTGGGCTACAGGATGAGGTTGGAGAGGTAAAGCTTACCTGTCCTCTCCTCCCAGTCCTGCAGCAGTCTCTGTGCCATGCTGATCACCCTATGCTAAGCTTGAGGATCCTGAGAGCTGCTTTAATTTATACTGCTATAAACTGCCCCATGGAGCTAAAATATTCAAGACTGAATCTCGTTTTTTAAAAGATATATTCTATTTCCAAAGGAATTGTTTTGGGGAACTGCTAATGGCCCATGCTACTGTTGTAGCAACCAGGCAAGGTTTCCTGTCCTTTCAGACTCCCAACAGCCAGTGCTCCCAGTTCTAATAATTACAAGCAGCATCTAAACACCACATTCCCTCCTCTCTTAAGAAACTCTCCCAATTAAAATAAACATTGTTGTTCTAACCACAGGAACAAATATGAAACAAGACACTATACTGTTGGCAGAAATATTACACTGAAAACACTGTAGATACTACATAACATAGTCTCTAGTCCAGACAGGTGGTCGTCTGGGTCTGACAGGCCGTCTCTCAAGCCCCAGTTCCAGTGCAATGTCTTGTTGTGTTGATACTACGGTGAAGTCATCCAATGCAGACTGGGTGTTGGCATAATCTCCTCTTGGTGCATAGGTAGGTGCAAGATAAGAAGCATTCCATACCCGCCCATCAGAAAGTCGATAGGTGTAAGATCCCTTCTTCTCTATGATTTTAAGAGGAGCTGTGAATTTATGGTTTCAGAGTAGCAGCCGTGTTAGTCTGTATTCACAAAAAGAACAAGAGTACTTGTGGCACCTTAGAGACTAACAAATTTATTTGAGCATAAGCTTTTGTGAGCTACAGCTCACTTCATCAGATCAATTTTGTGAATTTATGGTCCCCTTTATGTAAAATTCCAGGTTTTCGTATTCTAACAAAGGAACCACACTCGAACTTTGGTTCCTTAGCATCCCGCCGCTTATACTTTGCTTGGTTCTGTTCAACTGCTTTTATCACATCATCCTCAGTTGGGGCATCAGGTCATGCCTTTAACAATCCAGCAATGTTCAGGTTAGTATTCATCTGTTTCCCACGCAGTAACTCTGCGGGTGATCTTTGCATTGTGACATGTCATGTAGCCCGGTATGCTTGCAAGAAATCAATAGCGAAGGTTATCCACAATCGCCCTTCCAGTTTAGACGTTTGCAAACTCTTTCAAACTTCTGTTAAACCATTCAATTTCCCCATTGGCTTGAGGGTAATATAGGGATGACCTTCTGGGTAAAATGTTCCTCTCTGCTAGAAAAGTTTCAAACTCCAGGGAAGTAAATTGACTATCATTATCTGAAACCAGTTCTTTGGGGTTACCTTCCCTGCTAAAAACTGAAGCGAGGAACGTAATTACTGTAGCAGAAGAGATTTGCGATGTAAACGCTACCTCAGGCCACTTACTGAAATAGTCTAATAAAGTGATGGCATAACGGCAGCCACTTGGAGCAGTATCAAAGGGTCCTACAATGTCAATCGCCACTTTTCCCCATGCAGATTCAGGAAGAGGAACAGGCTGTAATGGAGGGGTACATGTCACGGCTGTCTTATCATGCATTTGGCAAGTGACACAGGATTTTATGAGTACTTCAGTTTGAGAGTCCATCCCTGGCCACCAATACAGATCCCGTAGTTGTTGTTTGGTTCGGACAATTCCTTGATGAGTATCGTGTGCCAGGTGTATGCGTTTTGACAGTAATTTTTCTGGCACAAGTAGCTGGTGTGTACCTCGTAGCACACAGCCATCAAGCAAAGAAAGTTCATCCTGACCTCTAAAATAAGGCAGAAAAACTGGGTCAAGGTTTTTAGGGTTACTGGGCCATCTCTTTGTCAGAAATTCTTATACTTTTTGTTGAATTGGACATGCTGAACAAGCAACTTGAAATAGTTCTCTTGTAACAGCAGTAAGAGCGCTTGTAATAAGTGCAACTACTACATCCTCATCCTCTGGTGGACCATCTGGTAAAGGCAAAGGCAGGCGAGAAAGGCAATCAGCTACCACATTTTGGTTTCCAGGCTTATGTTCCAGTTCATAATTGAAAGAGAATAGTCTTGCAGACCATCTAGCAATACGATATCCTGCTCTTCCCAGTCCTTTCATGGTGAGCAACGTTGTCAAAGGGCTGTGGTCTGTTCGCAACTTGAACGTGCGGCCCCACAGGTAAGTTCTCCATTTTTCAGTAGCTCAGACACAAGCAAGTGCTTCTCTTTCAACTGTAGAATATTTCCTCTCAGCATTACTTAGTGTCCTTGAAGCAAATGCAACAGTCCTCTCTGTGTTGTCCTCATGAAGTTGTGTGAGGACAGCCCCAAGTCCATAATCAGAAGCATCAGTAGTTACAATTGTGGGCAATGCAGGAGTGAATAGTGCAAGTACTGGACTATGTACAATCAAGTCTTTCACCGTTTTGAAACTAGCTTGTGCATCTGTTGTCCACACTAAGGTTGAACTTCTCCGTAGTAATTCTCGTAACGGTTCAATGACAGAAGCATAATTGGGAATGAATTTTGCATACCAGGAGGTAAGACCCAAGAAGGAACGTAAGGTTTCCAAATCTGTTGGAGGAGGAGCATTTGAAATTGCCAGGATATGATCTGGATCAGGTTTTAGTCCAGCCTGTGAAATTGTATGCCCCAGAAAGGAGAGTTCAGTTTGTCTAAACTTGCATTTGGACTTATTGGGCTTGAGGCCTGCTTTGCTGATGCAGTTTAGTACAGACTGCAGGTTATTGTCATGCTCCTCAGAAGTATTTCCGAACACAATAATATCATCCAGATAGCACTGAACTCCATGTTGATTCTTGAGAATCAATGACATCATTTTTTGGAAGGCACTTGGGGCAGATGCGCGACCGTATGGAACACATTTAAAACGAAATAGTCCCTCATGTAATAAAAGCAGTGAGGTGTCTATCTTCATGCAACATAACCTGGTAGGATGCGTTCTGCAAATTAAGAGTAGAAAACATCTTTGCTCCACGGAGTTCTGCAAATACTTCTTGTATGTGAGGAAGAGGATGTCTGTCAATCACAATAGCTTTATTTGGCTCCCTGAAGTCCACACAAAGGTGAATGCCTTCACCCTTCTTCTGCGTCACTACTATAGGTGAAACCCATTCTGAGGAGTTGATCTCTTCAATAATGTCCTTTTGAACAAGTTTTCTAAGTTCCTCTGAAACAGCTTCCCTGACTGAAAATGGTACACGCCATAACTTCTGTCGTACAGGCGTCACATTATTCTGCATTTTAACTTTACGCAGAAACCCATTAGCACAGCTGAGTTTCTCCTCAACCTGGTGTTGGGTTGCAGTTGAAACTGGTGTGTGTACCGCAAGAGTGCTTTGCTGAGGAAGATCAATTCGTCCATTAACGACCCTGAGATTTAAAGCAGCCAATAAATCTCTTCCAAGGATAGGAGTGCCTTTGTGGACAATGTAGAACTCTGCAGTTACACAGCAATCACCAAAAGTAACTATTGCTGGCAGGCAGCCATGTACTGGAGTATGGTTTTTCAAATAGCACACCAAGTGAAGTTTGCGCTCAGTAAGAGGCACTTTTTAAAAGTAATGCAAATACATGAAATCAGGTAGTATAGATACTGCTGAGCCAGTGTCCAACATTAGCTGAATAGAGTGTTGTTTGCCTGAGGGTATGGCGGAAACGTTTACAGTGCACTTTATTTGTTCTGGAATATGTGCAGTAGTGATTTTGTCCACGCTCAACACAGTAACATCTGATATTGTACTGCATGCACCTGTTGACTGAACTGGCTGCTGCGACATACTTTAGCAAAATGCCCAATCTTTTTGCAATGATTGCACTGAGCTACTTTTGCTGGACATCCTGTGTAACTTGCAAGGTGTTGTGGGGATCCACAGCGAAAGCATGCTTTTACTGTATGTTGAATTTGCTGATTTGGTGGTGTTCCATTAGTTTTCCTCTTGTAATCGTTTGTCTGCAGCGATAGTGAACTTTTCTGCAAAGGAGTCACAGCCTGGACAGTGTCTCCTATATCCAGGCTCATTATTTTGGCTTCAGCTGTAGCTGACTCAATCTGAGCAGCAATGGTTATTGCTTTTTCTAGTGTAAGTTGTGGTTCTAGAAGTAAACGTTCTCTTACATGAAGCATGGTGGTTTTCTCAATGAGCTGGTCTCTAATCATCTCATCTGCCATATTCCCAAAGTCACAAGTTACAATCAGACTTTTCAGGGAAGCAATATACTGCATTATAGTTTCCCCTGTTTTCTACTCATGCTGGTGAAATCTGTAGCGATTAGCTGCTACATTCACTTTTTGGCACAAAAAAGTTCTTTAATGCAGTATAAGTGCAGTCTCATATTTATCATCTGCAAGGGGAAATATAAAATATACGCTGCCCTTCTGCTCCAAGGCAGTGGATTAGCAGAGCACGCTTTCTTACTTCAGAAATCTCTGTAGTAGTGATTGCAAGCAGATAAGTCTCAAACATATGGATCCAGGCAGTAAAAGCAATTGGAGGCTCACCTGGGCTTTGCAGAGAGGGTGCAGGTGGGTTCAGAGGCAGAAGATCCATCCTCGTTGCCAGAATGTTGTAGCAACCAGGCAAGGTACTAACAACTTCAACAGGACTTTATTTTTAAAGTGGAAACCTCTTTATCAAGCTGCTGCTGCACCCTCAGTAGCTCTCACTCCGCCTCCTCAACTTCCCCCCCTCCTTCCTGTTTCCTGTCCTTTCAGACTCCCAACAGCCAGTGCTCCCAGTTCTAATAATTACAAGCAGCATCTAAACACCACAGTTATACAGGAGGTTCGACTAGCTGATCACAATGATCCCTTCTATCCTTGGAATCTATGAAAAGCAGCCTGTTCTAGACCATGGAATAATCATCCTGACACACTTTTGCTACTCTCTTGATCACTTACACTGAGTTCACACTTTCTGCTGCTGGTGCAGGATAAAATAACTATACCGCCACATGATGATCTGGCTCCTTATGCCTGAGTAGATAGGCAAGTTTTATATTACATTAAATGTAATTGATGTAAAGTACTTCATTTTGTATAATAGGTTTCAGAGTAGCAGCTGTGGTAGTCTGTATCCGCAAAAAGAAAAGGAGTACTTGTGGCACCTTAGAGACTAACAAATTAGTCTCTAAGGTGCCACAAATACTCCTTTTTCTTTTTTCATTTTGTATGGCTCTAATGGACTTTGCTTCATTTCCAATTGCATGCTTGCCATGATCTTTCTTTATTTGTAACACTTTGGCTGTGATACATTTTTAAATGTGAGTTATTAGGATTGGGATGGCTGTAGTCATTATTTACATAGAGGGATGTTGTCAAATTTACCATTTTTTTTCCCCCTGCAGTTACACACATACAGACTTGTGTGCTATTCTGCTCTGTCTTAGATTTATTCACAGTTTTGATGAAATAGCAAAATGTTCCAATTTTTGATATGAAAGTTCCCTTTGCTTAAAAATTTACTCCTGAGGGAATTCTGCCCCAAAAAATTAAATATGCTGCACACAATATTTTACAATTCTACATATTTATTTGTCAAAATAACACAATGTAATCACATCATTTTTAATTATTTGCTGACAAGCATTTTGAAATAAATTACCAAAATAATTGAAAATGGTGTGATTATTTTGTTTGTTAGTCTGTATTCGCAAAAAGAAAAGGAGTACTTGTGGCACCTTAGAGACTAACCAGTTTATTTGAGTGAGCTGTAGCTCACGAAAGCTCATGCTCAAATAAACTGGTTAGTCTCTAAGGTGCCACAAGTACTCCTTTTCTTTTTATTTTGTTTGTGTTATTTTGAAAATTAAAATATGCAGAACTTTATAGAATTTTAAATTTTTCAGTGCAGAATTCCCTCAAGAGTTACCAGGGTTTTGTGTGGCTTAATCTGGGTGTGGACAGGTCGGTGGGGGGTCCGGGGGCAGGAGGAATCTGGGTGCACAGGGGTTTGGTGCGGGGTTCTGGGTGCAGGGGGAAAGGGACTTTGCAAGGGGGAGATGAAGTGAAGGTGGTTAGGGCTCAGTGGGGGTAGGGAGTGGGGCTTGGTGGGGGTCAGGGTGCAGCTGGTTGGGGCTCAGTGAGGTGGGGGTCTGGGGGGCTCCTGATGCAGGGGGTAAGGCTTGGTGGGGTAGAGGCTTGGGGGGGCTCAGATGCGGGGGTTCTGGGTGCAGGGGGCTCCTGATACGGAGGGGACTAGGTGGGGGGGTTCTGGGTGTGGGGAGTTGCTCCCCATGTCTGCCCAACCCCCTGCCTCTGGACCTCCCCCACCAACCCCCTCTGCTGAGCCTAACCCCCCACCCACCCACCCAGAGACACAGACACCCCTCCCCCACACGGTGCCGGGCTTCTTGCAGCCAGGGTAAGTTTCTAGGGCTTGGTCTGATCCTGCTCTGAGCAGGGAAGAGGGAGGGGTCATCCTCCACCCCTCCCCAGCTGGGTCTAACGTCCCTGGGTGGCCAGGGCATCCTCTGACCCCCTTCTCCTGAGTGATTTACCCGGCTGCCTGAACAGATGTGTCTGAGCTGCCGAGCTGCCAGGAGGGGTGAGTGAGTACTGATGCAGCTTCTCTTTGCTTCCCCCCATAATCATTTTCTGCAAGGAAGCAAAGGGATTCTGCTGGGGGCGGGATTTTTCTCCTGCACTGCCGTTGTGCAGAATTTCCCCAGGAGTAAAAATTGACTTTCATGTTGCTTGGAAATGAGTTTCTTTTTCCTCAAAAACTGGCCACTTCCCACCATATAAAAAATGGGTCTGCTCTCCCAAACTGATGTACATATATATAATGTTTTCTGTGAAAGCAATTGCTTTTTGAATTTATCATGTATTTTGAGTAATTTAGGATTTATTTACCCATATTTTGCATACTTTGCAAGAGATGACTCCTTTTCTTTTTTCCTTTTATTCTTCATGAATTTACATTTGTGTTGCAATATTCTTCCAAATACAGACAAAAACATTTCTGCAAACCTTAGATTAATAGCTAAATTATCTACACTTGATAATTTGAGGCATCAATTTGTTAGTCTCTAAGGTGCCACAAGTACTCCATTTCTTTTTGCGAATACAGACTAACACGGCTGCTACTCTGAAACCAAACATTAGTTCGTTTCTTAGAGTAAGTCTAATGCATATTAAAGAGGTGTAGTAAGAAAACATAGCCATGTCTAACTCTTCCCATTTCTAAGGAGCCTGCTCTTCTGTTTGCAATTCTTATTGCTGATCATTGATTGCTGAACTGAGTCAGAAGGAATCCAATTAAATTAGTCAAGAATTATGTGTCAAGCATAGCCATCTATATTTGCTTATGTCAAACAGTCAAAGATCTTTTACTAATCAGCAACGCAAGTGCGGAGTGGTTGATCATATTTTCTTTTAATTAGTCTTATTAGAATTCTACAGTAGTAAATCTAATCTTGAATTTATCTTTCAGATTTTTGCATGTTCCTCTGTTCTTTCCAGCTCCATATTATTTAACTATGTAACAGCAGGAACAATGTTACTCAAATTACCTTAATAATGTTCTTCTATATCTATAAATCTCATGCTTCCTATTATAAGTTGGTCAGCAGATTTTTATGAAGAACGATAACTCATATGGGCCCTGGTTCAGCAAAGTACTTGTGTATGTGCCTTACTTTAAGCACGTGAGAAGTTCTATGGAAATCAATGGGACTACTTGTATGCTCAAGGTTGGAGCACCTGTTTAAATACCTTGCTGAACTGAGGCCTCTGTCCCTATCTATGTTATATATCCATGTTAGCATTGCTAAGATCACTTGCCTCCAACTGTGAACATTCTAAAATTGTCCTGGAGTTCTGCCTGACAATATGGAGGCTCCTTTGATTGCCTCACAGTCAATTCTGCAATATACTTCAATGCTTGTGACTTTATTTAAGTGGCTGTCAACCTGCTTGTTCCAATAGTGCTTTGCAATACAATGATGGCATCAGGAATGATGTGAGGTGAGTTCCTTGACAATGCTGAAAAATACCCTAGCTTCACCTCACTTACTCTGCCACTTCACTTCTTTACAGTTTGCTGGTAAATTGTACTTGCATTATATTGACAGGAGCATCTGTCACTCATGATTCTTGTGTTCAAAGTGTGAGGTCTCGTTGCATGGAGGTGCTTTCACAAAAAATGTAACACCGTATCTGTTTTCTGCTTGTTGTCTGGATATTGTTTTGATCTCCATCATAACACCTTGTGATATATTTCATTTGACAACACAGTATATCCTTCCCTTCAGCTGGTTATGCTTATGACAGCCTTTTAACTGGCTAACTCCCACCAAGTAGCTGTCACTTTACTGGACTTTTTTTCCTTCTTCCTTTTTTACAGCTTGATATTGAATTTAATTTAAGACGAGGAATGGGTGGGGGATTATGTAGCATGCCTAGGTATGACCTGACTAGTCCAGGCATTGCCTGAAAGACTGTCCAGACTGTGGTTCTGATTCATCAAAGCACATAAGCACATGCCTAAGTGCTTTGTTAAACTAGCCCTGGTGCAGAAATTTTCCTATATGTCCTTATTCTGCATCACCATTTTCCTTTTTAATTCTCCTTCCTATGTAAGACAGCCATCCTTCTTTTCGACTGGCTGAAATAATGGGTGAGTAACCTCCCACTGAACCATACTTGTTCTTCTCCTTGAAAGGTACCCCTGTTTAACCTGCACACCAGGTGCATTTGAGTTCTATTGGCTGGTAGTGTCAGATTTCTGTGGTCAGATGTGAGCCGCTCGCGACATTTCGTTATGCTTCTGGTGAAAACCAAGAGAATGGTTCTATCTTTTTCTTTTCTTCCTTTAAAAATATACTGGACCATTTGAGAACCTGGGCCTAGAAGTCACAAGAGGCATGACTGACTCTAGTGGCATGAAGTTGTACTGACCAGTCATGAGAATCCACCTCTACTCCCGCGTATGAATAAAATAATTTTATATGGACATGGTTTTCATTTAAACTGGATGTGGGCTGATTTTTCAGTCCTAGATTTATTTGCCTTTTACTACAGTTACTGAAAACTTTGTAAATAGATAAACACCACCATTCTCCATGCCACCATAATAAGAACTGCTTACTCCTTCTGGTCAAAACTGAAGCTTTCACCACACAGGCCCATTAGTTATGGTTCAACTTTGCTAATGCAAAATTGGAATTGCATTATTTGAAAATTTTTCATCTACAGATCATTCTTATTTTCCAAGATCACTTTACGAATAAATTAAACATAAGAGTTCTGAATTACAAATACAAATTGAGTATGTTTTAAAAACTGGATATCATTATAAAAGGTGGTGGTTCCTTGCATCACCCAAAAAAAAAAAAAAAGATTGTAAGCAGGCCCGGCTGTTTTGTAATACCTCCTGCTGGCCAACTGTTGCATTGCAGGCACTCCTTGCCTCAGTTTCTCTCCCTGAGGTGGATGTCCATGGCTTTCCACACACAGTCAGTTCTGGAGATTTCTTAACCTTCTGGTCATGTCTCAAAACAAGAATTCCAAACTACAAAGTCCCCCCCAAAAATGTTTCTTTTCCCTTTGGGGCTGCTCGTCAGCCCCTTTTTGGGCTCTGTTTGTGAGTCTTTCTCCACTCTTGGCTAGAACCCTGGCCCCAGGCTGGTTCCCCTGGAGTAATCTTTCCCCTGCAGACCCTGGCTCAGGACTTTCTCCAGGAGCTCCTTGTGGTCCCAACTGCCAGACTAATCTCTGAGTCTCCTTATAAGGCTTAGGTGACCATTAAACTATCAACTGACCCTCCTAAGACCCACCCCTTCAGGGAAGCACCTAATTAATGGTGGCATAGATGTTGGTGGCCACATTTCCATTTAAAGGGGATCATCACTTTGACACACACCTTCTTTTATAGGTTTCAGAGTAACAGCCATGTTAGTCTGTATAGTCAGAGTTGGAATTGAGGTTTATTGCATGGATTGGTTCCTGAGTTAGAGTTAGTTCGGTGAGGTGTGTAGTTGCTGGTGAGAATATGCTTCAGGTTGGCAGGTTGTCTGTGGGCGAGAACTGGCCTGCCACCCAAGGTCTGTGAAAGTGACGGATTGTTGTCCAGGATGGGTTGTAGATCAGTGATGATGTGTTGGAGAGGTATTAGCTGAGGACTGTATGTGATGGCCAGTGGAGTTCTGTTGGTTTTTTTTCTTGGGCTTGTCTTGCAGCAGGAGGCTTCTGGGTATATGTCTAGCTCTGTTGATCTGTTTCCTTATTCCCTCATGTGGGTATTGTAGTTTTGAGAATGCTTGATGAACCAATCCATGCGACAAACCTCGATGCCAACTCTGCACACATATCTACACCAGTGACACCATTACAGGACCTAACCAGATCGGCCACACCATCACCAGTTCATTCACCTGCACATCCACCAATGTAATATACGCCATCATGTGCCAGCAATGCCCCTCTGCTATGTGCATCGGCGAAACTGGACTGTCCCTATGTAAAAGGGTAAATGGACACAAATCAGCTATTAGGAATGGCAATATACAAAAACCTCTAGGAGAACACGTCCATCTCTCTGGACACACAATAGCAGATTTAAAGGAAGCCATCCTGCAGCAAAAAAACTTCAGGACCAGACTTCAAAGAGAAACTGCTGAGCTTCAGTTCATTTGCAAATTTGACACCATCAGCTCAGGATTAAACAAAGACTGTGAATGGCTAGCCAACTACAAAAGCAGTTTCTCCTCCCTTGCTATTCATACCTCAACTGCTAGAAGAGGGCCTCATCCTCCCTGATTGAGCTAACCTAGTTATCCCTAGCCTGATTCTTGCTTGCATATTTATACCTGCCTCTGGAAATTTCTACTACATGCATCCGATGAACTGGGTATTAACCCACGAAAGCTCATGCTCCAATACGTCTGTTAGTCTATAAGGTGCCACGGGACTCTTTGCCGCTTTTAATCATATTTTAGTTGTTTGGTTTTTTTCCTCCAGAAAATCGAAAATTGATTTCTCTGTTTAACTGATGTTTTCAGAATCTGTTTGTTAATTAAAAATGTGGTCCTGTCCAAATTCTTGAATATTTTAAGGGATCACTTAAAAATACATCCTCAACTCTTTCGCAGTCCATCTTTTCTTTCCAGAACTTTTATGTTAGTCATTCACAAAGAGTTTTATAGGCAGTGTAGCAGCAGAAAGGTAATTTGGGATATAACAAAAAGATTCCTATTTTCCCAACTTAGGGTACCCCAGGCATATCTAAAAAGAAATTGATTTTGGGGATCCAAATGTGCTTCTTTGCTGCTTTTTGTGCTAAATTACAAAAATGACGTTGCTAAATTGTGACCTTTTGAACAGTCTATAAACAAGATCTGACAAGAACTTAAAAAACTTGTTCAATGATGTCATTTTCAATTATCTGCTTCATAAATACTATTGTTTCTTTTTATATTTGTTCAAGACCTGTAGGCCCCAGTTTTGCAACCACTTAACCTCATTCCTAACTTTAAACACATGGGTAGTTCCACTCCTTTCTCTCACCCGTTGTCTGTCTTATCTGCTCACATTGTAAATGTGAGGCAAAGTCTCTCTCTTGCTGCAGGTAATACCACATCCATCCCAGCATATGCCTTTCTTTCCTTGTCATTCTTCTTTTGTACACTAGTTTACATATTAATACTCTGAAAGGTTAGGCCATGGCATTGGGTAAATTGGTCAGTGTGCAGATGTGTGCATTTACTTTTTGGCTGGATGTGCATACACACATTGGATGTTGCAAACTTGAGGGGTCTAGAAACTACAAATACTTACTTGCAGACCTGCTCAAAGTTTGGGGCTGTATTCTTTAAGGGATCTTGGGCCCCATTCTAACATGTTCTCCAGATTTGTAATCTATTCACGCTCCCAAGCACAAACAGGCATCAACATTTATTAACACTTGGTTTTTGAGAATCTCTTATTTAAGACACTTCATATACTGTGATTCAAATTATTTACTCAATATTGCTGTCCTCCACTTCAATGCTTTGTCATTCAAAAGTACAACAGACTTGTTTAAGGAGGACGGTACAGTCAATAAAGACCGTAGAAATGCCAGTGAATACATTGACCCTAGAAATTGGCAGCTTTGTAAACAGCACCTGATGAGATCCTTTGAAAGTCATTGTTTAGAACTTTGCCGAGCTGTTAAGGGCCAGAACAGGACTTGAGTGCTAATGTTGTTCTGAACTCTGAAAAATACTATCTAATCATGCACAAGCTATCATTTTGATTTTTGTATTATTTTGAGCTGGCAATTTTAACTACTGTGTACTTTGCACAATGGAACAAACAGAGCATGAAATTAAAGGTCACATATTAAATCTACTGATTTTAACTTTTTTTGTACAGACCCTTCTATGGTTAGGGGTACCTATAGCCTTGGTTATGTTTAGGCAATGCTGAAAAAGAATTTGAATACAAAACTCCTAACAAACATAGTTGTAAGTTGAAATACTGTAGAAGAATTATATCTGGAAAGGTTGGCAGACTCAAGGCTTGTACTGCTTTTATAGTCACTAAACCTAAATATAGCATGATGTGAGTAGCCATCATATTTTATAAGCTTGTTAAAATTTAATCATGTACAATATAAACAAAGACCGCAACTAGATATCAAATATATGTGATCTGAAACCCCACTCCTCACTTTCTTCTGTGTGTCCATTTTTTAAGAATGTAAACTCCTCCTAGCAGGGAGGGTAAGTGCAGTTCTTCTTCTTCTCTGACTCAGAGATCTACCTTTTCACCCCTGACCAGTCCCCCACCATTCTGACCTGTGTCTGAGCTTGTCTCTCCAGCATCTCCTCCTAGAAGTCTTGGCATCATTTTGCTATTCTCAAAACTAAACTCCTCTACCCCTCCCCTGAAACACTCTCTACTTCTTCCCTCTTACTCATCCCCTGCCATTATCTGTCATGGCTTAAAACTCCACCATTCTCCATGCCACCTAAGTCTGTAACTTGGGGTTTTTATTCCACAAAGTCGTCCCCTTGGAGGGAGGGAGAGAGAGAGGAAAAAACCAGATGTGACAAATGCTACTCCTGTTTAATGCCCTACTGGAAGGCGATTAGGTGCTATGATGATGAGAGCTGTACAAGAGCTTGAATAGAAAAGTTTGTCACATGTGGCCAAATCTTGTGGCTGCCTCTGGTTCCTTCATAACATTTCTAAAATCTACCCTTTTATTTCAGTATGGACAGCCAAAACTCTCACCTAGTGCCTGCTCCTCTCCCATCTTGATTACTGTAACCTCATCCTCTCTAAATTTCCTGACACTCATTTCATCTCCTTCAGTCCATCCAGAATGCACTAAGATCGTCTTTTTTTTTTTTGTGCATCACTCTGACTGCATCATTTCTTTCTTTGAATTCTACCATTGGCTCCTTCTGTTGCACCACATCAAATTCTAGCTCCTTCTCCTTTGTCTTCAAAGCCCTTCCCAACTCTGTCCCCTTACTAATAGGGCTGCCAATTTTGATTCGATGTATTCCTGGAGGTTTCATCACATGATATAGTCTTTAATTAAAGATTAATTCCTGGAGCCTCCAGGACAATCGTGGAGGGTTGGCAACCCTACTCACTAATTGCCTTGCATTGCCTGCTAGACTTCTCTACTTGTTGGCAATTCTCTCTGAAATGTCTTTATGCCTTTTACAAATGGAACCCTGAATTGATCCGCAATGGCTATATACTTTCTTCAAGACCCACCTCTTCCACAGAGCCTACCATTACGTCATGATTTCCAGGTGGGTTTGGAGGTGTGCAGATGAGGAGATGTGAGAGGGTGTCCTGCCTCCCTTACTTCCAGATACAGATGCTGTCTCTGTTTCCCCTTGCTAATTGGCTAGGGTAGCCCTTTGGCTAAGCCCCAAGACTACTACTCCCTTTTCAGGGTAAACAGGCCAAACTGCTTCACCTATAGGTGCAGAAGCTCATGAGTAGTCGTTTACCCCTGGACTTCTTCCACAGGCCTGTGAGCAGCTGCTGTGCTCTCTTGGTCTCTCACCAGTCTCTAGCTTTCTAAACCAAATCAAGCCTCTCTTCCTCTGGGTTCTTCACCAAGCCCTTTTCCTGTTCCATTAGGTCTCTTCCCAGTGTCTTCCATAACCCAGGCTCTTTGTCAGGAGTGGCTCCACAGCAGGTCCTGTTCCTTTCAGTTAGATGCCCACAACAGTTCTCATATGCTTCCCTCATCTCTCACTCATAGTCCTTGCCCTATGTATAACGTTGCCCAATCTACATTGATTATCTTCGTGGACCGCAAGTCCCGGAATGCCTTGGTTCTGGGCAGAATCAGGAACCTTGACAAAGCTGGATCTTCAATCCCACTTAAAGGGCCACCTTTCCTTGTGATATGATAGTTGATACATAATGCACATATAGAAAATGTGCATGAAAGTTGTATATATTTCTTTGTATTCTCTTCCCCCTACCACCCTTCATGTTTCACTTGTCTTCATCAATTGTATAGTGCTGTTTTTATGTTTGTACAACACCTAGCATAAGAAGCCTTGTTCCTGGGTTGGGCCTCTGGGCACTACTGCATTAGAAATATTTAATAAGATCTAGCTTTATAACAGAGAAGCATTTAACTCAAGAATGCTTTTTTTATTTTTTTTGGTACCTAGACATTCAAAGCACCTGGTTGAAAATCATGTTGGGATGATGTACAAAAATTGAATGTGACTGTGTTATATGTTGTTGTTACTCTAAAATCCTTCTTCTTCTGCTCTTCAGGACCTTGCAAATTAGAGAATTAAATGTGATGCTTGGTTTCAATATGAGGGCACAGCATTGTGAAAAATGCAGCCTCTTTTTGCAGTGGACATAAGTTAATGCCAGACACATTTCAACTGAACATTCTGAAAATTCCTAAGAGACGATAAAAAGATTTGCAGTGCGTCTTCGCTGGCAATGGGTTTACTATGCACTGGCTTGCAGCTATAATGCTGCACAACATACATCTATGGTCAGATTTCACTTCCAGAGGAAAAAAGGAAAAATTTGCTTTTGTGATTGTTAATAAACTGCTATTCGAATACTTAACACGGTATATTTAAATCATATAGAAAAAATATCTATTGAACTGAAAAATGCATCCACTGCAGCATTGAGAACAAATGTTCTAATCCCTAGTGTCCATCTAAGAATATCTTGTAGATTAACAAGCATTTCTTTTAGGACCCCTTACTTCCCAGGTATTTGAATGCAACCTGGTATACACTTTTTTTTTTTTTTTTTTAAATGACAGCTGTTTTGAACTGTGGAAACAGCATTCTTCTAGGGAAAAGTCAGTCTTTGCCTTTGAATTCTAGTGCAATAAAAGAGTTTAACTATTTAGCCTTTCATCATGAGGACATACATATGTTTCTTCCATTCTTCAAAAATTCCACAAGTGTTTCTATAGATATATCTTAAAATTCAGCATAAAGAAGATGTTTATATTTTAGGTATGAGGCTCCTGACCCTTTCTGAACGGGTTCCTGGTGGAATTTTATATTCCGACACAGGTATCATTACTGCATGACTTTCTTATTTGATGTAGTTGTTTGATGTTTTTGTATATGAAGGGTTCCTATGTACATGTAACCGAGACTGGTCATTTGATATTGCTACTATTTGACTCGTCTGTGAAGTTGTATCCTGCATTCCTTCATTGGTTCTCTCACAGATCTACGTCTAATGATATCTAGGTTCTCTCACTGATCTTTATCTAGTGATGATAACTGGGTTCAAAGAGAAGGAAGACCAGTAATAGTTATTCTTTAGTGAAAGTATTAATGAGGAGGAGGACTATATTGGAGATCATATGGGAATCTTGTGGGATTTTGTAGGGTTCTATAAGCCCTTCCTTTGGCTATGTATGATAGTGCTGGGAGAGATGGTGAGGGGTTTGGGCCGTGATGCTTTCAACATGCTGGTGACAAATAGCTCTAGGTCTTGAATTGAGGCTTGGTGTGATGTCTTCTTCCCCTATGTTTGGCCAAATTGGGGCCATCACTGAGGATAAGCTCGAAGTTTGGTCCAGGTAAACTGAAGGCAGTGTTGTTCGACTGGAGGAAAGGATTTGGAAAGCTTGGTGAGAATTGTGCTTGTCCCCGTTGTGGAACCCATGCATCTGAAGAAGTGGGTTTCTTACCCATGAAAGCTTATGCCCAAATAAATCTGTGTTTAAGGTGCCACCAGACTCCTCATTTTTGTTGTTGTTGAAGAGTGTCAGTTAGTTGTAGCACATATAGTTAGTTCTGGACCCTCAATTGCTTCTACAGTCTGGGTGGCTGTGGTGGCCAGAAGAGCTGCCTTTTTTTTTTTTTTTCTTCCTTACATGTGTGGTTGGTGCAATGATTTACAACTCTTTCTCTGATATGCACCTTGGCTACTGTTATCTGGGCCTCTGTAGTCCCTAGAGTAGCTGAATATGACATACTCTACATAGGGCTACCCATAAATACCGTTGAGAAGCTTCAGCTAGTGCAGAAGGCAGTGACGCATTCTTTCAGCAGGATTGGAGATAGAGAGCACAGGAGACCAGTTCTGCAGTGCTAGTGCTGGCCTCCTCATACAGTTTAAACAGTTGATTTCTAGAACGACTATCTTACCACACACCATTGTGGCAGGTTGGTCACCAAAGGTTCTCACGTTAACTATCCTGAGATTTAAATATCTGAGGCCATGCGATCGAGCTTTTCAGTGGAGCATGTGTTACCCCTGCTGTGGTTCTGAAAACCCTGGGTAACTTAACTATTTCACTCCAGGCGGTATCAGGAATAAATCGGTGGGAACACAAGCAATTCCATCATGATAAAAGATTTATGGAAGTAAGCATGCTCTATCTAAAACTGCAGTGCATTAGATTTAAGCACACACAGACACAAACAATAGGTTTAGAACATCCCAGATATTTACCTAACATCTGGAACGGTGTTGAGTAATTAACAGCAGGTTCCCAGTGGGCAGTTGCTCACCCACCAGGGAGAAAAGATGTCAGGAAAAAGTCTCTCAAGATGGCTTCAGAGGACTGCTCCAAAGTATACTCTATTAGCTAGTCTTTTATAACTAACTTCTACAAAACATATAGGTCATAATGATCCCTACTAAATCATCATTTTCCCTAACTTTCAATAAACTTCTAATATCAGAGGAGCTCAGACTCAAGGTTTTCCAACTACCAAGATTTTCAGTCTCACTTGTTTACTTTTCTTTCCCCTCCTCCCGTTCTGCTTAGCAGAAACTGTAGATAGTTTTGACCTTGCTTTTGAAAGCCTGTTTTTCAAATTAGCCCTTAACTATGTGGTGTTCTATTTTATTAATTCATGGTGGCTGAATGCACATAATATGGTTGCAACTGGCTTGATCACATTCTGGGATACACATATCCACCAAATCCAGGGTTACAGATGAGCAATTCCGGAATTCACTTACCCTGCTAATCCAGTCAAGCCTAAATTTAACCTTCAAGCCAAAGCCCTTCTGGAGATTTTTCTGAGGAAAAGCACTGTATAGGAGCAATTATTTATTTATTTATTTATTTATTTAGACTTTTGCCTGGTGTAGGTTGGTGGGCAAGAGTTTTATGTTGACTCTTTTTTGAGGATATGTTCTGAGATTTTGTTCATTTGTGATAGCTGTACATTTAGGTGTTTTTTCATGATTATACTCTTTCTACTCTGCTAGTATCTCGAGGATGTTAAATAGCAGCTACTAAATTTAGATATTTTAGATCAACTCTCTGGAGAACTTGCATTCAAGAGTTTCTAAAGAGCTGTGTGAACAGCTCACACAACCATTAATGTTGATTTTCAGTAATTCTTGGAATACTGGGGAAGTGCCAGAAGACCTGAAAGCAAGCTAATGTTGTGCCAAAAATTAAAAAGTGTAAACAGGGTGATGTAGGTAATTATAGGCCTGTCAGTCTGACATTGATCCTCGGCAAGATAATGGAGCAGCTGATATGGGATTTAATTAAGAGAGAATTAAAAAAGAGTAATATAATTAATGCCAATCAACATGGGTTTATGGAAAATAGATCCTGTCAAACTAATTTGGTATCTCTTTTGATGAGATTACAAGTTTAGTTTATAAAGGTTATAGTGTTTATGTTGTTAGACCACTGTAAAGCATTTGACTGGGTACCAAATAACGTTTTGATTTAAAAAAAAAAGTAGAAAGATATAAAGGTAACGTAACACACATTAAATGGATTAAAAACTGACTAATAGATCTCAAAACACAATTTTAAATCAGGAATCATTATTGAATGATGATGTGGTGCAGTGGTTCTCAAACTTTAACAGCCTGAGGACCCCCATTGTGATTTAAAATTTTTCGCAGACCCCCAAGTGCCCCACTCAGCCCCAGGCCCCGCGCCCAATCCACCTCTTCCAGCCTCTTTCTGCCCCCATCCCCGCTCCTCCCCCTCCCTCACAGTGCCTCCTGCATGCTGCTGACCAGCTATTTTGTGATGTGCAGGAGGCCCGAGGAGGGAAGGGGAGGAGTAGATCAGCAGGGTCGGTGGACCCCCTGGAGTACCCTGGGCCCCAGTTTGAGAAACGCTGGTGTAGTGTGTTTCTAGTGGGGTCCCATAGGGATTGGTTCTTAGTCCTAAACTATTTAATATTTTTATCAATGACTTGGAAGAAAACATAAAATAATCACTGATAAATTTTGCAGCAGACACACACACACAAAAAATTAGAGAAGTGCTAAATAATGAAAAGGACAGATCGCTGATTCAGAGTGATTTGGATTGCTTGGTAAAATGGGTGCAAGCAAATGACATTTATTTTAATATGGCTAATGCCAATGCAGACCTCCAGGAACAATGAATGTATGTGATACTTATAGGCTGGGGACTCTATCCTGGGAAGCAGTGATTCTGGAAAAAAAAAATGTGGGGGTTGTGGAGGATAATCAGCTGAACATGAGCTCCCCTATAGCCAAAAGGGCAAAGGCACTCTTCAGGTGCATAAACAGGGGAATCTCAAGTAGAAGTAGAATGGTTATTTTACCTCTGGAGTTGTTGGAATACTGCTATTCAGTTCTCACATCCAGAATTCAAGAAGGATAGTGCTACATTGGAAAAGGTTCAGAGAAGAGCCACAGAAATGATTAAAGGATTAGAAAACCTACCATACAGTAAAAAGAAAAGGAGGACTTGTGGCACCTTAGAGACTAACAAATTTATCTGAGCATAAGCTTTCGTGAGCTACAGCTCACTTCATCGGATGCATTCAGTGGAAAATACAGTGGGGAGATTTATATACATAGAGAACATGAAACAATTGGTGTTACCATACACACTGTAACAAGAGAGTGATCACTTAAGGTGAGCTATTACCAGCAAGGGGGGAGGGGGGGAACCTTTTGTAGTGATAATCAAAGTGGGCCATTTCCAGCAGTTGACAAGAACGTCTGAGGAATGGCAGGGGGGGTGGAATAAACAAGGGGAAATAGTTTTACTTTGTGTAATGACCCATCCACTCCCAGTCTCTATTCAAGCCTAAGTTAATTGTATCCAGTTTGCAAATTAATTCCATTTCAGCAGTCTCTCGTTGGAGTCTGTTTCTGAAGTTTTTTTGTTGAAGAATTGCCACTTTTAGGTCTGTAATCGAGTGACCAAAGAGATTGAAGTGTTCTCCAACTGGTTTTTGAATGCTATAATTCTTGACGTCTGATTTGTGTTTATGCTCAAATAAATTTGTTAGTTTCGAAGGTGCCACAAGTACTCCTTTTCTTTTTGCGAATACAGACTAACACGGCTGCTACTCTGAAACCTACCATACAGTAGTAGATGCAAAGAGCTCAATCTATTTAACTTAACAAAGAGAATGTTAAGGAGTGACTTGATTATAGTCTCAAACAGAGGTTCTCAAACTGTGGTCCATGGACCACCAGTGTTCTGCGAGCTCCATTCAGGTGGTCCGTGGATAATTCCCTCTAAGGTATGTTCCTGGGCAGCCGCACATGAGAAAATGAGGGTCCATCCACCCCTGGGGGCAGGGAGGGGGCGGAGTTGGGGTGGGGACTTCGGGGAAGAGGTTGGAATGGCGGCAGGGAAGGGGTGGGAAGAGGCGGGGCAGAGGTGGGGCCTCATTGAAGGGGTGGAGTGGGGCGGGGCCGGGGGGCAGGGGAGCAAGGAGGGGGGTGTCAGTGATGCAGCCCTCGGGCCAATGCACTAGTCCTCATGTGGCCCTCGTGGTCATTTGAGTTTGAGACCCCTGGACTACATGATCACAATGGTCCCTTCTGGCCTTGGAATCTAGAATCTATTTATTCCTGTTGGTGTATTTATAAAGAAATATAACATACCTAAGTTGAGAGATGGATTACAATGTACTTCCTGCTTTAAGTTTTAGAAGATGTATTTAACCTCTTCCCTGGAAAGAGTGAGAGAGCTATGATAGAAGAGATTGAAGACTTATTCACCAGCCAGAGATTTTGCTATATCATAACCTCTGGATTTAGGTTAGTAGATTTTCATGATCTCCTTTATGGACCTAATAGGAGAGGCAAAATGATAACCTGAAATTGCTCACTCTTTTGGGCTGACAGTAATGGAAATTTCAAAACAACTTTTACAAGTTGTATCTGACAACACACATTTGTGAAAGTGCTGGAACAAACTGCATGATAATACCAAGAGACTCCACCCATAGTCACAACAGATAAAAACAGATATGACTTTATATCCGTTTTTACAGGGGAAAAATGTATTCAGCCTACTAGTGTAAAACCAAAAGGAGATGGAAAATATGTAAGTGAAAAGAGGTGCAGCACAAATGAGGATATATTGCAAAGTGGTCTTCATTCTGTAGATTCTGTTCTTTGCAGGTGTGAATGGGTGCAGCTGCATTGGCACTAGCAGAGACTTTTGTCCCATGTTAGTTCAAAATCACTTTGACATTAGCCAGTGTGAAATATTTACTGCTAAGTAGCTGCAAATTTTGTACATGTTCACTCTCCTTGACATAGTGAATGCAGGCCACTGTTACCATGGGTTGTAGAAAATATGAAATCTTTAAGAGAACACTTTAATAATTCTCTAGACTCTCTTTTGCAGGACATTTTAAATCATTGTAGTTCTGAATCTTCCCTTCTTGAACCCAAATTATTCTATATAAAAAAGAAATAGTTTGGCCTGGGAATCATATATCCAGTGTATATTGTGATTGAATTAAATATGTTTCAACCATATTGTTACACTGCAGAGGACATAACCCAGAAGGTTTGGGTTTACCAATGTATAAAATGTGAACTCAGTAATTCATTTTAGCTGTAGAGAGACCAGTTTTGCAGAAATATATCCAGAACATTAACTCTTTTTTACAAGTACGTGACAATTTTAACTGATAGCGATACTTAGTTAAACTCCAGCCCAGTGTAGCATAGATATGCTGTCGGAGAGAAGGGTGGAGGAGAGAAAATCTTGAAAGGGACAGAAATATTGTCAGGGGGGTGAAGCAGCAGATTGTGCTGACAGAGCTAAATAATATACACAAAGCAAGGAATGCATATTTGTATGAGCTCCGAACTAAATTGAAGCAGTTGGTGAGAATCAGTGTTAACAGCTAGCGTGATGTATGATCTGTTATTCATAGATTGGTTTTGTCTTTGTTCACACTAGAAAGCACTGCTGGTTTAATCATACGCATATAGTTAAAGTAAAAAGAAAAGGAGTACTTGCGGCACCTTAGAGACTAACCAATTTATTTGAGCATAAGCTTTCATGAGCTACAGCTCACTTCATCGGATGCATACTGTGGAAAGCGTAGAATCATAGAATATCAGGGTTGGAAGGGACCTCAGGAGGTCATCTAGTCCAACCCCCTGGTCAAAGCAGGACCAATCCCCAATTAAATCATCCCAGCCAGGGCTTTGTCAAGCCTGACCTTAAAAACTTCTAAGGAAGGAGATTCTACCACCTCCCTAGGTAACGCATTCCAGTGTTTCACCATCCTCCTAGTGAAAAAGTTTTTCCTAATATCCAACCTAAACCTCCCCCACTGCAACTTGAGACCATTACTCCTTGTCCTGTCCTCTTCTACCACTGAGAATAGTCTAGAACCATCCTCTCTGGAACCACCTCTCAGGTAGTTGAAAGCAGCTATCAAATCCCCCCTCATTCTTCTCTTCTGCAGACTAAACAATCCCAGTTCCCTCAGCCTCTCCTCATAAGTCATGTGTTCCAGACCCCTAATCATTTTTGTTGTCCTTCGCTGGACTCTCTCCAATTTATCCACATCCTTCTTGTAGTGTGGGGCCCAAAACTGGACACAGTACTCCAGATGAGGCCTCACCAATGTCGAATAGAGGGGGACGATCGCATCCCTCGATCTGCTCGCTATGCCCCTACTTATACACAGATCTTTTTATACAAACAAAGCATGAAAAAATACCTCCCCCCACCCCACTCTCCTGCTGGTAATAACTTATCTAAATTGATCACTCTCCTTACAATGTGTATGATAATCAAGTTGGGCCATTTCCAGGACAAATCCAGGTTTTCTCTCTCTTCCCCCCCCCCCCCCCCCACACACACACAAACCCACTCTCCTGTTGGTAATAGCTTATCTAAAGTGACCACTCTCCTTACAAAAAGAGTAAAGTAAAAAGAAAAGGAGTACTTGTGGCACCTTAGAGACTAACCAATTTATTTGAGCATAAGCTTTCGTGAGCTACAGCTCACTTCATCGGATGCTCGAAAGCTTATGCTCAAATAAATTGGTTAGTCTCTAAGGTGCCACAAGTACTCCTTTTCTTTTTGTGAATACAGACTAACATGGCTGTGACTCTGAAACTCTCCTTACAATGTGTGATACAAACCCACCTCGTGTGGATGCTGTTACGCCAGTACATCTTATTCTGGTTCATAGGTCTGATCATAATCCTGCAATTTTGTTATACATCTTTTTAAGTTCATGTACTAGATACATGAATCATTTTATTTTCTTTGTGTTTCTTTTCATGTTTCTTCCTGTCTTTATGTAGGAATATCTGTATATAATATTCCAAAAATAGTCGGTGAAATTGATCCATATTAACGTGTGGTTCTGCTCGGTAAAACTCATTGTGGGGTTTATTGTGTTTCACTAACTACATATCAAATTTGTTTAATTTACAAGTAAAATTATTATTTTTCCTAGCTTTCAGCTGTGTGAACTCAGCGTGGGACCTGAAATTCAACCTGGATTCTCGCCAGTAGTACCAGATATTCTGCAAGCCAAATTCTGTTCTCTGTTAAACCAGTGCATCCCAATTATCCCCAAACTCTGCCCTCATTGGCACAGGAAGTTGTACAGGGGGTCATGAAGATTAAAAATACCAGCTTGACGTTATGACAGGTTTCAGAGTAGCAGCTGTGTTAGTCTGTATCCGCAAAAAGAAAAGGAGTACTTGTGGCACCTTAGAGACTAACAAATTGCTCAAATAAATTTGTTAGTCTCTAAGGTGCCACAAGTACTCCTAATGTCAAGCTAAAAGAAAAGAAGCCCAGGTTGAGTTTAATGGACTGATGGATTTAACTAATAAGCTATACCACTTTTTACTTATAAATATAGCAAACTTGGTATGGACCCAATAAATCTGAAGCCCCATTAAGCCAGTTGAACAATCACTTTTATGAATAAAATATCACTTTGACTCTGATCCATCTATCTGGAGAAAGGGAAATGAATGGTTTGTTGGTTCAGAGTTCACTCCCTGCTTCAGAGGAAGAGGTGTAGTTTGTAATCTAGAGCACTAGCTAAGCAAAGAGGCATACTCTATGCGGAGTTGGCCTGGGAGAAAGAGAGCCAGGACCTGTAACATCTTGACATCTTCTTTAATAAGTTGTCTTCTGTCAACAGTAGGATCATGTGAAAATTAACAACACTGGCCTGAGTCTGTGAAAATTGCTCATTCAGTGACTTATCATATTGAATACAAAATAATGAAATCTGCACTAAGTAATACTTAGTATCAAAGTATCAAATGGACTAATTTATCAAATTCCTTGGTATGGCCGCAAAGTGTATACACTAGTCACCATTAAAAAGTTAACATTTGACTACAGCTGTAACTATTGAGGTATCTCTGTGGGTAAGTGCTGACCTTTTATGGTAAGCATTATGGAAAAGTGGCAGAATCTGGTCCTTTATGACTTAATTATTTATACAGGTTAAATTCTGAACAGGTAAGAGGAAGCGGTAGACTTGTGTGATACAAGGAACATGCAGAAAATCTTGCACTAGATATGATCCCTCCATGTAAACTTGAATAATTGATCCTCATATCCCTTGTACTTTTGCCACTAAGGAAGACTCCCAAATAGAATTATTTTGCTTCATTATATGAATTACATTAGAAACAAATGTGATACGTAGGGCTAAATACCATTTCTTTTCCTGTTCTGTCTTTCCAGTCTGGTACTGTGAAACTGACAAAACCAGTAGCTCTGTGGACACAGCAGGATGTCTGCAAGTGGTTGAAGAAACACTGCCCTAATCAGTATCAAATCTACAGTGAGTCATTCAAACAGCATGACATAACGGGTAAAGTATGCAGTATCAGAAGTATTTCACTTTTTTTGTTAAATTGCTTTTAACGCTGCACTTAAATAGGTACAAGTATACAGTAAGGACCTTTGGTAGTTAATTGTAAATTTGCAGCAGAATACACCAACTTGCTTCAACCTTAGTGAGCTGACTGTTCTCCATAACTCAGAAAAATAGATTTGGAAGGGATAATTCAATGGGGAAAAGGGAAGATGGGGATGAGTGTATGTATACTCTAAGAACTGGATCTTGCTAGATTGTCAATCCACACTCTTGTCAACTGGAGCTGATCGAAATCTGAAATTCTAATTCTGCAGGACATTTTGAAAAAAGTTTGCAAATCAGAATGAAGACTATATATTTCAAAATATTCCATGAGCAAAATTGAGTAACTTCTTTTCAACCTTATTGAAAAGTTATTTCAATGTGGCTGAAATGTTTCTTATATACTCAACTTATTATATATATTATAATGCAGTAAAGTCAAAACATTTGAACTATTATATTATGTTACGTCATGCTGTGATATAATAGTTGAAATGTTTGAGTTTTATGTTCTAAATCACAACTTTTCAAAAATTTTATAAACTGGCTTTGGAATTGCTATATGGAGGTCATGTTCCATCTTTGGCACCACCTTGTGGCGAGGTTGGGTGACAGGGCAACTCTGCCTTAATTTCCCTCTCTCTTTGATCGGTTGCCCACCTTCTAGCCTGCTTGTCAATTCCTTGGTATGGCTGCAGCCCATTGACCAAGTCACTGATTGATTATCTTTTGACCCTCTTGCATGTTTGGACTCCTAAAGTATTGGACTCTATGGCCCTAGATGAGGGGTACACACTCCCTGGGCCCTTTGGGTATGCTCAATTGTTCAAGGCCTTAATAAGCCCCTTTGCTGGGTTTGTTAGGGGAATCCAGGCCTGCCCACCTGGGTTTTAGGCCAACGACCCTGTACAAAATGGCTGGCTCCAAGCTTTCCCAACCTCTTATAGTTTCCCTGGCCTACTTTCTATCATGCCTCTGAGTTACACCCTGTGGTCACCCAGTTTCCTGGGCAGCTTTCCTGTTGCCACAGGCACCTGCTCTATGTGGGTCCTCAGCCTCATTGACACCCACCCCATTCTTCTGCTCTGCCCTTGTTTTATCTGTGCAACTATTGTGAGTCAGCCACAGCTGAGCAGGCAGTCAGTTTCCCCAGGAACCCTTTAGGCTGATACAGCATGGGATCTGTACACCTGTGACAGGTATTTTAATTGGTAATTGTTGGCTTGGTAATTGGTTTTCTAATTAGTTTGGTAACTGGTACTTGGTTTCCTCAATTGTAATTGTTGTTCAAATGGATAATTGATATTTGGTGTAGTCATTGGTTTGGTAACTGGTAATTTCCTATTATAATTGGTGAAATATCAAATATTAAACTGAAAATACCTGAGCAGCCAGGAATTTAGCTGGGGAGCTGCCTACTTCCTGTGGAACATTTCAATTTGGTTGAATCAGCATTTTCCCACTGAAAACTGTTCCATCAGAAAATTTTCAACCAGCTCTGTTGTCCACATTTTAGAAGTTTTCAGGGACAATTCTCCAAATAAATAGTTTTCTGAGATGAGCAAGTTCCTAGGCACCAAAACCACCGCAATTTTAAACTGAAACTGGCTGGTTTTATGCTTCCCCCCCCCCCCCAAAGATTGTTTGTTTATTTTTATGATATTTGATCAATTAAAAGTAATAAATGATCATTAAAATGAATGTTAATAAAAATTATTCAATTTGAATGGGGTTAGGGCATGTGGCTTGAATGGGTCCCTGGGACCAAGGGCTGGGCTTTGCAGCAAGGGTGGGGACTAAGGGTGGGCAGCCAGGGAGATAGCAGGAGCTTTACTACTCAGCCCCGCTGGCGACCTCTTTGTCTCCTGCTTTGTCCATCCAACCAATTTTAAAGATCAGCAGCTGAGTCAGAGTCCCACAGATTCTCTGAAGTCCATCTGAGAGTGACTGCTCTCTAATGAACCAGAGCAGTTTGACAGAAAGCAGCTCCCTCCATAGCAGAACTGCAAGTTTTGACAATTTGGGCTTCAATTTTTACCTCTTCTGATCTCCTTGTTACTTAAATGTGTTAGGACAAGATGGTTGCAGTCAAGTTGTTAGAGATTGGGAGCTTGCAACTCCACTAGAGGCAGATGCCTCCTGTAACTTCAGTAAACGGAAGTAGCTGGTGTCTCTGAGCAGTTCCCTTCGTTGTATTCCATAGACAACTATTTGACTATGAAGAATAAAGGAAATAATGATGTGTTTAATTGTAACATTTCAAAATTTGCTTGTATGAGAGAAGTTATAAAAATGTGTATGTGAAATATGGACTTTGTGGGGACTGTGGTTGATTAGCTAGGGGAACACCTACCTCCCTAGGACAGATAAGATAAGAAAATAAGATAAGACAGAAAATATCATATTGCCCCTATTTAAATCCATGGTATGCCCACATCTTGAGTACTGCATGCAGATGTGGTCGCCCCATCTCAAAAAAGTTGCATTGGAATTGGAAAAAGTTCCACTTTCCTGAACAAAAATGATTAGGGGTATGGAACAGCTTCCATATGAGGAGAAATTAGAAAGACTGGGATTTTTCAGCTTGGAAAAGAGAAGACTAAGGGGGGGATATGATAGACGTCTATAAAATCACGACTGGTGTAGAGAAAGTAAATAAGAAAGTGGTATTTACTCCTTCTCATAACACAAGAACTAGGGGTCACCAAATTAATAGGCAACAAGTTTAAAACAAACAAAATTAAGTATTTCTTCACACAAGGCACAGTCAACCTGTGGAACTCTCTTTTCCAGAGGATGTTTTGAAAGCCAAGACTATAACAGAGTTCAAAAAAGAAAGGTCCATCAATGGCTATTAGCCAGGATGGGGAGGGATGGTGTTCCTAGCCTCTGCTTGCCAGAAGCTGGGAATGAGCGAGGATCACTTGATGATTACCTGCTCTGTTCATTTCCTCTGGGGCACCTGACATTGGCCACTGTCGGAAGGGAGGATACTGCTCTGACCCAGTATGGCCATTCTTATGTTATGTTCTCCCTGCCCCCAGTATGCTGCCCCCTAACCCCCGAAAAAGAGGGGTGAGTAATGACTGTCGAAGCAAAATTTCACTGAGGGGGCATTTGAGAGTTTTTTTTCTGCAAAAGTCGGTAATTTATTTTCTAAAATGTTACATGGAAAATTCAGTTGTTCTCTGGAGTGTTATAATGCCAGATTGGGGACCTCCAAGTGCAAATCCCAACTGAGCCTTCGCTATGGAGTTGCTACCAGTCCCTCATAATATGGGCATGTCCATCAATGTATATTTGTGTATAGCTATAGTTTAAAAAAATAAAACACTGTTATAAAGATGTGGTCAGTTACACTTTGACCACTTTACTTTTATGTTCTATTTTCTCTACCTATTGCTGCCTTTTTTTGGGTGCAAGCAGTCCCTGAGGATGTTGAAATGCAAACAAAAAACTATCTTTATTGTCCTTACACATTTACATGGGAACACATTAATTGCAGATTTTATAAAACCTTGGGCCTGACTCTCCATTGTCCAGCACCTGTGTTGTCATTTACACCAAGGTACAGGGAATGTAAAATGCTGCTGTTCTGATTGGGTAGCCTTTTACGCCCACTTCACATTGATGTAAATCACAACACAAGGTGCAGGGGCAATGGAGGAGCAGGCCATTGTTTTTATAAAATACTGTGGGGAGGGGCTTTTCTTCTTGTTACCCTTCTGTTACAGAGCCTGAACCTACACGACTGAAGACAGTAGGAGTTTTGGCTTGCATTGACTTTAAAGGGAGCAGGACTGGGTCCAGGGTGAATAAAGAACAACTATCTTTGGGAAAAACTATCAGCGTGGTGACAGCATAATAAGGAATATGCCTAAATAACTGCTTGTTAATGTGTTTTATATTTTTAAGAAACCTTCCATCATCTCTTGTTTTTTTACACAGAGCCCCTGAAGTGTGCTAATGTCTCTCTTCGGAGCAAGAATCTTTAATGCTATGATCATTAAACAAACCTCATTCTGTCAAAGTAATACACAAGAGGCACGTAAGCCCAACTGAAATAATTTGATAAGGAGGCACTTGAAAGGACACAAGCCTTTTATTTATTTATTTTTTTATTTAAGGTTTTAAAGAAGAAATGAACAGGAGTCAATATAATAATATTTTTAGAGACTAGAACATATACATATGTGCAAAAATGTAGCTGCTGCAAATCACCTCTTAAACTCTGTCTAATTCTATAATATTAAATAGAGGCTGGTGCTGCCTAGATGCTGCCTTCCGCTATCGTAAAATACACATACAAATCTGGTTCTTGAATATGAACAGATTTAACTTGTCCACTTGACTGCCAAATGCGAGGGGTTTATCATATCCATGTGATCCCAAGATTAAGTAACACATTTCTGGAAGGATGGTCTTCTGGTTAAGGTACTGGACTGGAATTCAGAGAATGCCCAGCTCTGCTTTAGACTTCACTTATGAGCTTGGGCACGACACTTAAGATATGTCTACACTGAAGTTAGACACCTTTAGCTGACCTGTACCAGCTGACTTGGGCTTGTGGGGCTTGGGCTAAGAAGCTGTTTAATTGTGGTGTAGATTTCAGAGTAACAGCTGTGTTAGTCTGTATTCGCAAAAAGAAAAGGAGTACTTGTGGCACCTTAGAGACTAACCAATTTATTTGAGCATGAGCTTTCGTGAGCTACAACTCACTTCATCGGATGCATACCGTGGAAACTGCACAAGACATTATATACACACAGAGACCATGAAACAATACCTCCTTGATGATCACTTTAGATAAGCTATTACCAGCAGGACAGTGGGGTGGGAGGAGGTATTGTTGTTTCATGGTCTGTGTGTGTATATAATGTCTTCTGCAGTTTCCACGGTATGCATCCGATGAAGTGAGCTGTAGCTCACGAAAGCTCATGCTCAAATAAATTGGTTAGTCTCTAAGGTGCCACAAGTACTCCTTTTCTTTTTGTGGTGTAGATGTTTGGTAGAGCCTTGTGTGGATACAAATTTATATCCATGGATGCGGATATCCGCAGATATAAATTGGTATCCGTGGAACTGCAGGGCTCTCCTGGGAACCGCAGTGATGAAAGGAGCAGAACATGGGGCCGCCGCTCCAAGGAGCCAGCACCCCACACTGGCAGCTCCTCCCGCATGGCTGTACACCTCAGCTCTGCTCACTGGGGCGGGCACCAGGCCCATCAGCAGCTGTCCCTCCTCCCTAAATGAGGCCATTTGGGGCCCAGTAGCTCGCTTCCGCCAGACTACTTCAGGGCCCATCAAGACCTTCTGAAGCAGATAGCAGCTAACCTGAGGCTGGAGATTGAGACACTTAAGGAAACCTCCCACAGCCTAATTGACATTCTGGCTGCACAGCTCCCTCCAAAGTGGCCTTACCCATTAATGAGGCTGTAATGGGTCTTGTCAAGGCCCTCTGGCAAACTCCTTCTTCTCTGCCCCACACCTCAAAGAGGGCAGAAAAAAATATGTGCCAGCAAGTGGGTTCAAGTACCTGTACTCGCACCCTTCCCTCCAGGGTCCCTTATTATGTCGGCAGCCAACAAGAGGAACAGGCAGGGCCATGTAAGCGCTACCCCCAAACAAAAAGACGCAAAAACCCCTAGATTCAACGGGTAACCTTTAACTGCGTATCACCAACCAGCAAACTTTGGTGGTGGGTTACGTTTACAATCTGTGGAACTCCTTGGACAAGTTCAAAGACACTCTGCCGCAAGATTTCAGTCAAGAATTTGCTGCCCTCTTGGAGGAGGGTAAGGATATGGCCAGGACACCTCTCCAGGCAGCTCTGGATGCAGCCAATGCAGCAGCGAGGACAATGGCCTCTGCTGTCACCATGAGGTGTTTTTCTTGCTCCAGTCCTCAGGACTTCCTCACAAGGTTCAACAATCCATCCAGGAACTTCCCATTGAAAGCTTCTCACTGTTTTCAGAGTAGACAGAAACAAAGTTTCATGGCCTGAAGAATTCTAGAGCCCACCCTCAGGACATTGGGCCTCTCAGCTTCATCTGCTTCCAGGAAGCACTTCAAGCCCCTATAACTACCTAATTTCTCGATGCTGCCTCCGATACAGGAGCTCTACAAAAGGAAAGGAAGAGGTTACAAATGGTGCCGGCCACTCCCATCCACCTCAACCTTCCAGCTGTGGCCTCATAGGTAGTCCGGTGGGCCCAAGCAGACCTTTGTAGAGGTACCTGAGGATGCTGTACCAATTCCTGCTTCAGATCCTGCCTCTCTTTTATTTTTGGACCGTCCCACATAACATCGGACCACTGGGTGCTAAGTACAGTGAAAATGGGCTATACCTTTCAGTCTTTATTCACCCCTCCCTCTCACACATCATCCCTGTGTCTCTTCAGGGACTCTTCTCATGAGCAACTCCTTGCCCATGGGGACTATGAAAGAGGTTCCTGAAGACTTGAGAGGAGAAGGGGATCTACTCCCAATATTTCTTAATCTTGAAAGCCAGTAGGGGCCTCCGGCCCATTCTTGACCTGTGTCAACTCAACAGATATCTCCAGAAACTGAGGTTCCACATGGTCTCCCTGGCCTTCCTCATTCCCTCCCTGGCCCCAGGGGACTGGTATGCTGCCCTTGACTTAAAGGACGCATACTTTCACATTTCTGTCTTCCGTGGGCACAGAAGATTTCTCAGATTTATTGTGACTCAGTGGCACCACCAGTTCACCCCTTGTCCCTTCAGTCTGTCTGCAGCCCCTCAGGTTTTCACAAAGTGTATGGCTGCAAATGGTGGTAGTAATGGCCTTCCTCAGATGGTGAGGAGTCCAGGTCTACCTGTACCTCAATGACTGGCTGGCTGATCAAAGGTCAGTAAGAAACTCATGTGCAGAACAGCATCAGCATGGTCCAAGCCACCTCCTGGGCGCTGGACTTGTTGATAAACGAGAAAAGTCGATTCTTATTCCAGTTCAGAGAATAGAATGTATTAGGGCAATGCTTGACTTGACCCAGGCCAGAGCCTTCTTTCCAGAATTCAGACCATGTCAGACCTGATACCCAAGATCAAGGTACACCCAATTACAACTGCCCGAGTTTGCCTCAAATTTCTGAGGCACATGGCCGTATGTACTTACATGGTTCAGCATGCAAAGCTGTGTCTCAGGCCTCTCCAGCTGTGGTTAGCACCGGTTTACTCCCCAAACAGACACCACTCGGACTTGGTGCTCACTGTTTCTTCCTTGGTCCTCGCATCCCTGGACTGGTGGAAGGACTCAAGGTCAGTAATGATGGGGTTACCCATTGTCGCCCCACGGCCATCAGTGTCCCTAGTCTTGGATGCATCAGACCTTGCTTGGGGAGCTCACCTTGACTGCCTCAGGACTCTGGGCCTATGGTCCCAAGAAAAACTATCCCTGCACATAAATGTTAGGGAACTCATGGCTGTTGGCTTAGCCTACCAAGTGTTCCTCCCTCAGATCTCAGGCAAGGTGGTGCAACTTCTCATAGACAATACCGTGGCCATGTTCCATATCGACAAACAAGGAGGTGCTTGATGATCCTCTGCCCTATTTCAGGAAGCCATCCATCTATGGGACTTCAGCATGAAGCACTCCATCCACCTGGAGGCATCACATCTTCCAGGAGCCTGGAATGCACTGACAGATCACCTCAGTAGGTCCTTTTCCTCTCACCACGAGTTGTCCCTTCACCCGGAAATCATCAGGTTCATCTTCCAAAGGTGGGGGGTCTCCTCGGGTAGACCTGTTCACCACCGAGCAGCTCAGGAAGTGCCGTCAGTTTTGCTCACTGCACAGGCACCGTTCGGGCTCCCTCTCTATCTCCTTCCTGCTCCCATAGTCAGGGCCCCTGCTTTGTTTTTCCTTCAGTCCCTCTGGTTCACAAGGTCATCCTGAAAATCAAGTGGGACAAGGCAAGAGTTATTCTTATAGCCCTGGCATTGCCACACCTACACTGGTTTGGCACACTACTGAATCTCAATAACATCCCCTCTTCTGCTCCGTCCAGACCTGATCTCACAAGGTCATGGCCAGTTGCTCCACCCAAACCTTACCTCCCTTCACCTGACGGCATGAATGTTACATGGCTGAACCCAGAGGAGCAGGCATCTTCAGAGCAAGTTCGACAGGTCTTGCTAGGTAGTAGGAAACCGTCCACTAGGGCTACCTACCTGGCCAAATGGAAACGCTTCTCATAGAATCATAGAATATCAGGGTTGGAAGGGACTCCTGAAGGTCATCTAGTCCAACCCCCTGCTCGAAGCAGGACCAATTCCCAGTTAAATCATCCCAGCCAGGGCTTTGTCAAGCCTGACCTTAAAAATTTCTAAGGAAGGAGATTCCACCACCTCCCTAGGCAACGCATTCCAGTGTTTCACCACCCTCTTAATGAAAAAGTTTTTCCTAATATCCAATCTAAACCTCCCCCACTGCAACTTGAGACCATTACTCCTCGTTCTGTCATCTGCTACCATTGAGAACAGTCTAGAGCCATCCTCTTTGGAACCCCCTTTCAGGTAGTTGAAAGCAGCTATCAAATCCCCCCTCATTCTTCTCTTCTGCAGGCTAAACAATCCCAGCTCCCTCAGCCTCTCATAAGTCATGTGTTCTAGACCCCTAATCATTTTTGTTGCCCTTCGCTGGACTCTCTCCAATTTATCCACATCCTTCTTGTAGTGTGGGGCCCAAAACTGGACACAGTACTCCAGATGAGGCCTCACCAATGTCGAATAGAGGGGGACGATCACGTCCCTCGATCTGCTCGCTATGCCCCTACTTATACATCCCAAAATGCCATTGGCCTTCTTGGCAACAAGGGCACACTGCTGACTCATATCCAGCTTCTCGTCCACTGTCACCCCTAGGTCCTTTTCCGCAGAACTGCTGCCTAGCCATTCGGTCCCTAGTCTGTAGCGGTGCATTGGATTCTTCCGTCCTAAGTGCAGGACCCTGCACTTATCCTTATTGAACCTCATCAGATTTCTTTTGGCCCAATCCTCCAATTTGTCTAGGTCCTTCTGTATCCCATCCCTCCCCTCCAGCGTATCTACCACTCCTCCCAGTTTAGTATCGTCCGCAAATTTGCTGAGAGTGCAATCCACACCATCCTCCAGATCATTTATGAAGATATTGAACAAAACCGGCCCCAGGACCGACCCCTGGGGCACTCCACTTGACACCGGCTGCCAACTAGACATGGAGCCATTGATCACTACCCGTTGAGCCCGACAATCTAGCCAGCTTTCTACCCACCTTATAGTGCATTCATCCAGCCCATACTTCCTTAACTTGCTGACAAGAATACTGTGGGAGACCGTGTCAAAAGCTTTGCTAAAGTCAAGAAACAATACATCCACTGCTTTCCCTTCATCCACAGAACCAGTAATCTCATGATAAAAGGCTTCTGGATATGGACATCTCAGTGAGGTCTCTCTCTGGTTCATTCTTCCCTGCAGGCTATCTTGGACTACTTGTTTTATCTAAAGTAGCAAGGTCTGGCCCTTGTATCTATCAAGGTGCACTTAGCAGCAATCTTGGGCTTCCACCTGCCAGTGAAGAGCAGCTCAGTGTTCTCCCATGAGATGATGGTCTGATTACTCAAGTGTCTAGAGAGACTCTACCCTCAGGTCCATGAGCCAGTCCCTCCACAGAACTTAAACCTAGTCCTGTCAAAGCTCATGGGCCCTCTGCTCTAACCGCTAATGTCATGCCCTCCACTGCTCTCTTGGAAGGTCATCTGTCTGGTGGCGATCACCTCAGCCAGAGGTGTCTTTGAAATCAGGGTCTTTACATCAGAACTACTATACATACTATTCTTCAAGGTCAAGGTCCAACTGCACCCCCACCTGGCCTTCCTGCCAAAGGTGGCTTCGCAATTCCCTAACAAACAGGCTATTTTCCTTCCCAATCTTCCCGAAGCCTCAGAAGAACTTGAGGAGTGGCAGTTTCACTCATTGGATGTTAGGTGTGCCCTCGCTTTCTATATTGAAAAGACTAAACCATTTCACAAATCCATGCAACTCTCTTTTTGTAGCAATAGCAGAAAAGATGAAAGGGCATCCAGCATCAACCCAGAGGATCTCATCCTGGATAACCACATATATTTGAGCTTGCTATGAGCAGGCAAATGTCCAGCTATCGTCCATCCTAACTGCTCACTCCATGAGAGCTCAGGCCTCTTCAGCAGCATTCCTCATGCAAGTGCCAATCCAAGACATCTGCAGGGCTGCAACTTGGTCATCGGTGCATACCTTCGCATCCCACTATACCATCCCCCAACAGGCTCAAGACAATGCCAGGTTCTGAAGAGTAGTGTTGCAGTCAGCATAGAATCATATAATTGTAGGACTGGAAGGGACCTCAAGAGGTCATCTAGTTCAGTCCCCTGTGCTCGTGGCAGGACTAAGTATTATCTAGACCATGCCTGACAGGTGTTTGCCTAACCTACTCTTAAAAATCTCTGATGGAGATTCTACAACCTCCCTAAGCAGCTTGTTCCAGTGCTTAACCACCCTGACACTTAAGTTTTTCCTAATGTCCAATTGAAATTGCTCTTGCTGCAATTTAAGCCCATTGCTTCTTTTCCTATCCTCAGAAGCTAAGACCATCAGTTTTTTTCCCTCTTCTTTGTAACAATCTTTTATGTGCTTGAAAACTGTTATGTCCCCTCCCAGTCTTTTCTTCTCCAGACTAAACAAACCCAATTTTTTCAATCTTCCCTCATAGGTCATGTTTTCTAGACCCTTTTGTTGCTCTTCTCTGGACTTTCTCCAATTTGTCCACATCTTTCCTGAAATGTGATGTCCAGAACTGGACAAAATGCTCCAGTTGAGGCCTAATCAGCACAGAGTAGAGCAGAAGAATTACTTCTTGTGTCTTGCTTACAACACTCCTGGTCATACATCCCAAAATGATGTTTGCTTTTTTTGCGAGTGTTACACTGTTGACTCATATTTAGCTTGTGATCCACTATGACCCTAGATCCCTTTCCACAGTACTCCTTCCTTGGCAGTCATTTCCCATTTTGTATGTGTGCAACTGAGTTTTCCTTCCTAAGTGGAGTATTTTGCATTTGTCCTTATTGAATTTTATTCTGTTTACTTCAGATCATTTCTACAGTTTTGTCCAGATCATTTAAATCTGATAAAGTTTTAATCCTATCCTCCAAAGCACTTGCAACCCCTCCCATTTTGGTATCATCTGCACACTTTATAAGTATACTCTCTATGCCTTATCTAAATCATTGATTTAGGGAACAGAACTGGACCCAGAACTGATCACCCCACTTAATATGCCCTTCCAGTTTGCCTGTGAACCACTAACTACTTTCTGAGAACAGTTTTCCAACCAGTTATGCACCCTCCTTATAGTAGCTCCATCTAGGTTGTTTTCCCTTAGTTTGTTTGAGAAGGTTATGTTAGACCATATCAAAAGCTTTACGAAAGTCAAGATATACCACATCCACCGTTTTTTCCCCATCCACAAGACTTGTTATCCTGTCAAAGAAAGCTATTCAGTTGGTTTGACACAATTTGTCCTTTACAAATCCATGCTGACTGTTACTTATCTTGTAGGTATTCACAAATTGATTGCTTAATTATTTGCTCCATTACCTTTCCATGTCCATGAACTCCGAGCCCACCTCCTAAGGTATTGCTTGTGAGTTATCTAACATGGAATGGACATGAGCAAACACATGAAGAAAAAAGTGTTACTGACCTTCTGTAGCTGCTGTTCTTTGAGATGTGGTGTTCATGTCCATTCCATGACCCACCCTCCTGCCCCTCTGTCGGAGTTATCTGGCAAGAAAGAACTGAGAGGGTATGTGGCTGGCAGTGCCCCTTATACCGGTACATGAGCCCACTAGGATACCACTGAGGGAAAAATCTCCAGAAATTTGCATGTGGTGCACACACACCTAACATGGAATGGATGTGAGCAACACATCTCAAACAACAACAGTTACAGAAGACTTGGAGCCTGCTAAAGTTACATGTAGACTCTTAGAAGCATGTTATTCTCTTATTTTACTTGTAACCATTTTCTGTTTCTATTATCTCTGCTCAGTATCACTTAAGTCTCTGTTCTTTTATTAATAAACTTATTCTTGTTTTATTTTAATTTCATCTCAGTGATGCTCTACTACAGTGAGGGGTGCATTCTCAGTGAAGCCAATGATTTGATGTATATTCTGTCTCTCTGGAGTCAGCAGAGTTCACAGGGACTGGATGCTGCAGAGGCACGCTCTTCCAGGGGGTCTGCGAACTGGGGGCACCAAGAGTTACCTGCAAGGCAAGGAAGGGACTGGCAGGGTCTCCGAGGGTTGATTGGGCTAACAGACTGCAGTGTCAGGGAGCAGAGACGCGGTTTAGCCGCAGCAAGTTTCTCTCACTGAGGCAGAGGGTTAAGAAGGTGACTTACAGTTCTGGACATCTGAGAAAGTGTCACATAGATGAAAGATGTGTGTAAGAGCCAGGTATCATTAAGACCCATATAGGATCAAAGAGATTCCTGTTCATATTAGTGCTGTTGATTAATAGCAGTTAACTCATGCGATTACCTCAAAAAAAAATTAATCGTGATTAATCTCCATTTTAACCACACTGTTAAACAGTATAATACCAATTTAAATGTGTTAAATATTTTTGGATGTTTTTCTACATTTTCAAATATATCAATTTCAATTACAACACAGAATACATAGTGTATGGTTTTCAGAGTAGCAGCCGTGTTAGTCTGTATTCACAAAAAGAAAAGGAGTACTTGTGGCACCTTAGAGACTAACACATTTATTTTGTGAGCTATTTTATTAGAAATATTTGCACTGTAAAAATGATAAAAGAAAGTCTTTTTCAGTTCACCTCATACAGGTACTGTAGTGCAATCTCTTTATCGTGAAAGCGCAACTTACAAATGTAGGTTTTTTTGTTACATAACTGCACTCAACATTAAAACAATGTAAAACTTCAGAGCCTACAAGTCCACTCAGTCCCACTTCTTGTTCAGCCAATCACGAAGACAAACAAGTTTGTTTATATTGCTGCCAGCTTCTTATTTACAATGTCACCTGAAAGTGAGAACAGGCGTTCGCATGGCACTTTTATAGCCAGCATTGCAAGATATTTACAAGCCAGATGTGCTAAAGGTTCATATGCTTCTTCATGCTTTGACCATCGTTCCAGAGGACATGCTTCCATGCTGATGATGCTCGTTAAAAAAATGTGTTAATTAAATTTATGACTGAGCTTCTTGGGGGAGAATTGTATGTCCCGTGCTCTGTGTTTTACCTGCATTCTGCCATATATTTCATGTTATAGCAGTCTCGGATGATGACCCAGCATCTTGTTCATTTTAAGAACACTTCACTGCAGATTTCACAAAATGCAAAGAAGGTACCAATGTGAGATTTCTAAAGACAGATACAGCACTCAACCCAAGTTTTAGAACCTGAAGTGCCTTCCAAAACCTGAGAGGGAAGAGGTGTGGAACATGCTTTCAGAAGTCTTAAAAGAGCAACACTCCGATGACGAAACTACAGAACCCAAACCACCAAAAAAGAAAATCAACCTTCTGCTGGTGGCATCTGACTCAGATAATGAAAATGAACATGCATCAGTCCGCATCGTCTTCAATCAATCGTTATCAAGCAGAACCCATCGTCAGCACAGACGGCATGTCCCCTGGAATGGTGGTTGAAGCATGACGGGACATATACATCTTTAGCGCATCTGGCACGTAAATATCTTGCAATGCCAGCTACAACAGTGCTATGGCTGTTCAAACTTTCAGGTGACATTGTAAAGAAGAAGCAGGCAGCATTATCTCCTGCAAATGTAAACAAACTTGTTTGAGCAATTGGCTGAACAAGAAGTAGGGCTGGGTGGATTTACAGGCTCTAAACTTCTATATTATTTTATTTTTGAATGCAGTTTTGTTGTACATAATTCTACATTTGTAAGTTCAACTTTCATGATAAAGAGATTGCACTACAGTACTTGTATTAGGTGAATTGAAAAATACTATCTTGGATTTTTTACAGTTCAAATACTTGTAATCAAAAATAAAGTAAGCCCTGTACACTTTGTATTCTGTGTTCTAATTGAAATAAACATATTTGAAAGTATAGAAAACATCCAAAATATATTTAAATAAATGGTATTCTATTATTTAACAGTGCGATTAATTGTGTTTAATTTTTTTAATTGCTTGACAGTCCTAGTTCACATATTTGTTTGGGTTGGAAGGGACTGATCTACCTGCGTATTCAAACAACACTCTGTATCCTGCTGTCTGAGCTTTTCCATACTATTTGACCATTACTGGGTCATCTGTAAACTTCCCCCCTACTTCTGTCACCTTCACTCTGGCAAGGATTGACTTCCATTATCCATGTATCTTTTCTAATAGATGAGTGTTATATGCAGTTGAGTAGCTTTAGTAACATCAATTCTACAAAATCCCTTGCTAGCTTGTTACGTAGCCAAACTGGTCTTACACATTTTCTCTCATTTAACCTCCTATGTTTTTGCTGCAGATCAAATCCCTTACTTCTTCTTTTGACCTTGAGACTGATGATTGGATTCTGTCTTTTTTAACAAGATTATTTATTAAGCACCCAAAAAGTGCTAAGTTCTTTCTATGCATTAAAAATAGAAATGGTTCCTGCCCTAGGGACCATGAAGGTAGCAGGAGCTAGAAGTATCAGGGACCCCAGAGACTCTGTTCTTCTACATGCAGACATGACCTAAGAGAATGGGGGGGGGGGGAGGGGGGAAGAGAGCATTATGCGGGAAAAGCTACAGTGGTCACAGATACAGGAGAATGAGTTGAATGTTCGAGTGTCCTGAGAGTGTTTTTAATATGCATCCAAAGTGAATGCAATTAGGTGTTTTGAATGGGGTAGAGGGAGGGATTGAAGGGAATGGTAGGGAAGAGACGAGTTAATATAAGGAAAAGCATAAGGAACATGTTGAGAAAAGCAGTGAGGAGGAAAGAAAGGATTGATAGGAGGGTAGAGAGAAACATGGAGGGTAGAGAGAGAGAGGCCAACAGCAGAGGGACTGTGAGGGAAGAAGTAGGGACAAACAATCAGCAAATCAAGTTCAATTTGTGGGGTCAATCATGTGAAAACAAGGCCAAGTTGTGCAGTGTAGGCCCAGACAACAAAGGGCTTTAGGGATCTCGAGGCCCCACCAGTGCAACTCCTATTGCTACCATCTGTCTTTCCCCTCCAAAGCTTGAGACTTCCTCTTCTAATTGACCTGGCTGGGAAGGGAGGGCCACAAGGGCTACTTGTGTCCCCAGAGAGAGGGTAAGTTCCATGAAACTACAGGTCAGGAGAGAGGGCCAGCTTGAGTTTCTATCATTTTTAGACTATTACAAAACTGAAGGAGAGCAGCTATAAAATCTCCCCTGTAGGGTTGCCAGTTCAAATCTGGCCCAGATTGGTTATGACCGCATTGTTAATACCAAATGATTCTATAACATTTTAGTGGTCTGAGTCCAGTTTCAAGTGGGATGTGCCCATCAAAACCTCCGCTACCCCTGTGTAAACCTAGATTCCAGGTCAGAGTTTAGGTGCATTAGTGGAGGAGTGTGTGAAATCTTATGCTGCCACAGTCCACACTAAAACTTGTTTCTCTTTGTAGAAAATACAACTTAAAAAACAATTTCTATGCTGGACATGTCCCTTTGATCTTTTCTCGTGGATTTCTCATTTTTCCAAACCTGTGGCTGTTGTTGCATTCCTCTGTTGTAGCTCTCTTATGTGTCTTGGAATACAAAATTTTCTGGGTATGCACAGGAGAAAAAGAGAAGCAGAGAGTGGTTTTAATAACAAACCAACCAACCCACATTCTACTCAGACCTGACAGTGTTCCAGATAAAAAAAACCCACCAGTGCCAAGTTCCGTTGAATAATTTATCTGGCTCATTTTGCACACGGTAGGCCTCTTAATACACCCAAATACAGCATTTCCCTCCCTGTCAACACCTCTGGTTTGGTGGAGATTACATAGACGTGTCTTCAGTTTAGCAATATCTGTATAATCCCCTCCCCCCCGCCCTCCCCCCACACACACATCCATCTCCTTCTCTATAGTGAAAAGTCAAACCATAACTTCCCCTGTCCTTTGTGCATTTGCTCTGCTGTATTCATGAAGTCTTGGCCAGAGCAACTGTTCTGTATGGTGGGCTGTTGATTCGATGTAGACTGCTTCCATCTGGTGGTAAAGTCACTGTTTCTTTCTGAAAGGAGCTTTCAGTTTACTGCCTGGATAAGATCAGTCTTATTTGCAACATTCCCTCTGGGACTATGATGCTAGTGTTGGAACATGAGGACCAAAGAGTTTCCTCTGTTTTGTGTTCCCCAGTTGGAGGCTGCTCAAAGTTTTTCATAACGTGGAACACGTCCGAGAGTGATTGTCTTTTGGGTCATCAACCTACCTACTTGCATAATCTGTGGCAACTATTGCTTTTTTAAAATTATTTTGTATTTATTTTTTTTTTACATGGAAGAGGAATATTAGCAAAAGTATGTAATGTAACGTTATTTTAGTGTAATTTAGACGCTGGAAACTGGAAGGAGAGCGTTGCAATACCTTGTGACTAGCCAGGAAGTCTGGTTGAAAATTTTCTGTTGAAACTGTTCTTGACTAAATGGAATTTTTCACAAAAAGTTTGTGCCTCGTGCCCCCATTCACTTTCATAGACTGGGCTCCCCACGTGGTCTACATCTGCTGTGATGCGCTGTGGCCCGGGACTCCTATTACGTACCACTTCACCTCATGAAGAGGGGAGGAGACCATGGTGTCTCATGGGAGATGTAGTCTGATCAGGAAGTCCAGCCTAAAGAGAAGAATGGGAGCATGAGACAACCAAACTACAACTCCATTCAGCACTGCAGTAGCATTTTCAAATAAAAAAAGATTTGCAACTTTTAATTTTTCAGCTAAATTTTTTATTTATTTATTTACTTGAATTTCCCGCAGAACCCCCTTCCTTCCATTTTCCAGCTATCACTACTAGTGGATCATCAGTAAGCAGATCATGAGTGGGGGAATGATGCCGTAGGTGCAATTGAGAGATCTATTCAGTCTCACCAGATGGGAGGGGGAATGGGTCCAGTCCACAAGTAAGCCAGTGGGAAATGCCTGAGCCTTTCATTTGTTAAAAGATTTACTTTACTTAGGGAGGTGTTATCAACCCTCAAACGTGTTATGTTCAGCTCTTGCACAAAAAATCATCTCTTGCAATGAATGTTCGAATGTCAGTCATTAGTATTCTAATGTCGATTATTGCCCTGCCTCTAACCTAACCTTTTTTGAGAAATGTCCATGAGGGTATGTCTACACTGCCATTTAAAAACCTGCAGCAGGCCTGCGCCAGCTGACTCAGGCTTGCGGGGCTCAAGCTAAGGGGCTGCTTAATTGTAGTGTAGACATTAGGACTCGGTCTGGAGCCCAGGCTCTAGGACCCTATGAGGTGGGGGAGGGTCCCTGAGCTTGGGCTGTAGCCTGAGCCTGAACATCTATACCAGAATTGAAGAGCCCCTTAGTCCAAGCCCAAGTAAGCTGGCATGGGCCAGCCACAGGTATCTACTTGCAATGTAGGTATAGAGTAAGACAGTGGTGGCAGGCCAAATACACCTCCATTTGATACCTGTCAACTCCTTGGACCCCAACCTGTTGGGCTTTAGACCTAGAGTCAGCATAGGAACATTATTGTTCACAGTGATGTTTAATCATCTCTGGCCATTGGGCAGAGGACAGATGTCCTTCCTGAGAGTTGATCTTTGAGCTGCCTTTATAATCATTAATCACGCAACATTACTTGAAACAACTTGGGACATGGCAGGAAGGAACAGATGATTATGAAGTGATTTTACCCTTTCCTTTCAGAGATCCTAGAGGGTGGCATTTTGAAGCTGCTGTTTCCCCCTCTGTTTCCCCCTCTTCAATCCTTCAAGATTCCATTTTTTTCACTCCTCTTGTTCAGTTAAAGGGGAGCCAATGAGAGTGATTCTGGAAGCTTCCGGCTTCACTATCGCTCATATGTTGCTACTCCTCTGTATGTCTCCTCACCAGGCTCAGAGTGAATGGTTTCTTTGCTTCTCCATTGTCAGGGAAATGAAACCAAGTGGCTGAGGCGGGGTATGATGGAAATAATACTGGTTGAAAGGGGGATACATTGTGTGGAAGAAATGGAATCTGTAATAGCACCCTCAGCTGAGGAAGTCTGACGGCCTACTTTGGAATTGATTCACAATTTGTGTCTGACTAGACTCACCATTACTCTGATTCCACATTACAGTAGTGGACACTTGGACTAATGGCCAATTCACTTATGAGTAAGGTGCATGCAAGGTGTTGGTTACTCTCTACAAAGTTTTAAATGGTCTAGATCCCAGTTACCTCAGAGGTTAACTCTTTTCTACTTCATCACTATGTGTATGATTAGCAAGATAAGCTAAGGTAGGAAGGTTATTCTGAGTAGCAGGTGTTGCCTGTAGCATTGAGTCCTACTATTTAGACTGGAATGTATGACTCATTTCTTTATCTGCTACCTGCAGGTCTGGAATACCTTGTCATTTAGCCCATGGCTAAATTTTCCTAATTCTTTATTTTAAAATGTGTGTTTCTGTAGGAGAAAAGTAGAAGGCCCTCTCAATTTGCGGAAGCAGTTATGTGGACTTATTCCTCCATGTGTAATATGCCCAGATACCATGAGGCAAGGGGGAATTAATTCTTTATAAATGCATTTTCCTGGGGTTTTCTACTCACTGCTGGGAGCCTCCTTGTGTCTGCATCTGGGGATTAGCTCTTGACGAGCCTGATGCCCCTTTCTTCAGTTGCTTGCCCTGTCTCTCTCCGTCTCTCTTTCTCTGGACTTTCTCTCCCCCTTCATGGCTCGGCCTTCCGTCCAGGTCACTATAGTTTTCTCCTTCTGGGGTATCAAAGTCTACTGGACTGGCTGACCCGGTGTCGTACCCAGCAGTCCTCCATTTCAAGGCAATGCCACTTCCCCAGTGGCAGGTAAGGGAACCAAGCCCAGTCATGACTCCGGGTTCCGGCTCAGGGACCCTTTAATCCGCAGCCAAAGTCTGTACCATCCCAATGTCTGCTGCTATTTCCCTTGGCCTTTTCTTACTTTACCTCTATCAGGGTTCCGCTCCCCACTCCTCTGGTATCCCTCCCTTCAGGGCCGGTATCCCAGGGCTTCTCCTCTCCCGCTGCCTTTCCCTCTCTTAAGCCCAGCGAGCGACTGCAGGCTTCAATATGGCAGCCCCTTGGTTTTCTTTTTTCTTTTTCCTGTCCATTTTCTGGAGCAGCAGCCTCAGCATATGAGGCTATGACTGCCACCTGCCACAATTTTTGCATAAGCAAAAATCTACATCCTCTCACCCAGTCCTGTATCCTTAAAAAGGCAAAGTAACGTTTTTTTAATGCTACGTCACATTCCCAGTACTATCCACAAATCTTTCAGACTATAGGCTTTCACCTTGAGGTATCTCAGTCCTTCGTAAAGAATCTTTCTATCTGTGTAATTCTCCCTGCATTGCCACAGCAGATGCTTAAGTTTTTCTTGGGCTTTGCAGGTGTTGCACAACCCGTCTTTGCGTCTGTTTAGTAAGTATAAATTACAGTTCAGGTGACAGTGACCTGTTAGCACTCTAAATACACTTATTTCTCTTCTTATGACATAGCTATTAAGTATCCCATTATCCTAAAGTTCAGGACGTATTTCAGAGAACCTTCATCCTTTTTTCTCTTTGGTTCATAGTTCTTGCCATTCCTTCTTAAGTTCTTTCTTAACCAAACATTTGAAGTCCTGTTTACTTAGAGGGATCTGTATTCCAACCTCCTCGTTTTTAAGGCTTTTTTCCCCCTGTTTTATCTTCCATTTCGTTGCTTGGCATCCTGACTGTGCTGGAATCCACACTATTGCTATATGTATACCAAATTGTACTATCTCCGTAGTTAAGAATAATATTTCATCGACAGAGGGCACAGCTACACTAGAGTTTACAGCAGTGCAGCTGCACCGATGCAGCTACGCCCCTGTAAGCTCCCGAATGTAGCCACTCTAAGCGGACAGGAGAGAGCTCTCTCCTATCTGCTTAAACTACTCCAGCCCCCGCGAGCAACGTAGCGGTGTCCACACCAGTGATTTATGTTGGTGTATCTTATGTTGCTCAGGGGGGCAGTTTATTCATCCCCCGTTGAGTGACATGAGTTTTGCCGACATAAGCTGCAGTGTAGACATAGCCTAAATCATTCCTGCTTTTTGAGGCTTCCTTTCTAATTACCTTTATACTAAACAAAGATTCTGTTAGGATAACTGTCATAGTTGGATGTACATCCCTTAACCAGGTCCGTTCCAGAACCTGGCCCAAATGAAAATGGCCCATCATTTCAGCCATTGTAATGGCCACAAAATTGTTTAGTTTCAGATCTTTTAATTCCAAATTCAAGGATACAAAAAGCCAGTCCCACTCTACCTGTGCTGTCATCTCTAGAGCCATCAGCATAGGTGCTGACTCCATGGGTGCTCTGAGGCTGGAGCACCCATAGGAAAAAAAAAGTGGGTGCTCAGCACCCACTGGCAGCCCGGCCGATCAGCTCCTCCCCCTCCCTCCCAGCGCCTTCCGCCTGCCACGATCAGCTGTTCAGTGGTGTGCAGGAGGTACTGGCGGTGTGGGGGAGGAGGCGGGATGGGGTGGGGGCAGGACCTGGAGTCAAGTGGGGGTCCAGCACCCCCAGGGAAATCACAGTCAGCACCTCTGGCCCTCAGTTTAGATTTGGCAATGCTGACCCCATTTGCCATGTATAAACTCATAAATCATAGTCGTGTTATTTGATAGTCCTGCTCTTCCCGTTGCAGCCCCTTCCTGTTGCAAACTTTGACTTTTTACCAGCCCTGCCTGCTCCTGTCCAGTGAGGCCCCATCCTCAATCAGTGCTTTCCTATCAAGTTGTGTAGCCCCTTCCAAGCCACACTAACCATTTCTGCATTTTTAGTTGAATTCCATTTTATTTATTTCAGTTAGTTTCTTTGAGTTAGAGACCCTGTTGTCTCGTAATCTAATCTGCAAAGATCTGTGATCCTTTTAGGTTAAAGTTCTTCATAAATCTGATCAACTGTATCCTCCTTGTGTTTAATGACAATACCAATTTATATCAGCCTCACTTAAGACCTCACCCAACACTTTCTTCTACCTTGACACTCAATGTTGTTTTATTCATATTCCTTCACTTAATCCACATGTCTTCAGTTCTCCTATGAGTATGCCATGGAGAACCATATCAAATGTCTTAGTAAACTCTAGAGCTATGGTGTGCACTGTTTCCTTTACCCTCTAATCTTTTTATCCTATCAAATACTTTAAGACAAGCGTGATCTCTTTTTGATGAACTCTACTTTTTATCAATTTATATTTCTCAAGGAGCTTAGCGCTGATTCCTTTATTAATTCTTCCACCAATTTTCCAGGTATTGAAGGTCTGTAGTCTCCCTTTTAATTCTCAGGAACTTCACGTGTCTTCAACAAAATCTCAGAACTAATACCCAGTGCTTACACTATTATTCCTCCTTGTTCCTTGAACAATGGGTTGTGTGAATCAGTCTTCCAGGTGCTAAGCAGGATCAAAGTTAGTACTCGAATTGGAGATCTCTGAAGAACCCTGGGTACTGTAGGAAGTATCATCGTTAATTCTGTGCTTGGTATTCATTCTTCTTAGGTTTCAGAGTAACAGCCGTGTTAGTCTGTATTTGCAAAAAGAAAAGGAGTACTTGTGGCACCTTAGAGACTAACCAATTTATTTGAGCATAAGCTTTTGTGAGCTACAGCTCACTTCATTGGATGCATACTGTGGAAAATACAGAAGATGTTTTTATACACACAAACCATGAAAAAATGGGTGATTATCACTACAAAAGGTTTTCTCTCCCCCCCACCCCATTCTCCTGCTGGTAATAGCTTATGTAAAGCGATCACTCTCCTTACAATGTGTATGATAATCAAGGTGGGCCATTTCCAGCACAAATCCAGGGTTTAACAAGAACATCTGAGGAAGGCGGGGAGGGGGATAGGAAAAAACAAGGGGAAATAGTTACCTTGCATAATGACTTAGCCACTCCCAGTCTCTATTCAAGCCTAAGTTAATTGTATCCAATTTGCAAATGAATTCCAATTCAGCAGTCTCTTGCTGGAGTCTGGATTTGAAGTTTTTCTTTTGTAATATCGCAACTTTCATATCTGTAATCGCGTGACCAGAGAGATTGAAGTGTTCTCCGACTGGTTTATGAATGTTTCAGAGTAACAGCCGTGTTAGTCTGTATTCGCAAAAAGAAAAGGAGTACTTGTGGCACCTTAGAGACTAACCAATTTATTTGAGCATGAGCTTTCGTGAGAAAGCTCATGCTCAAATAAATTGGTTAGTCTCTAAGGTGCCACAAGTACTCCTTTTCTTTTTATGAATGTTATAATTCTTGACATCTGATTTGTGTCCATTTATTCTTTTACATAGAGACTGTCCAGTTTGACCAATGTACATGGCAGAGGGGCATTGCTGGCACATGATGGCATATATCACATTGGTAGATGTGCAGGTGAACGAGCCTCTGATAGCGTGGCTGATGTTATTAGGCCCTGTGATGGTGTCCCCTGAATAGATATGTGGGCACAGCTGGCAACGGGCTTTGTTGCAAGGATAGGTTCCTGGGTTAGTGGTTCTGTTGTGTGGTATGTGGTTGCTGGCGAGTATTCGCTTCAGGTTGGGGGGCTGTCTGTAGGCAAGGACTGGCCTGTCTCCCAAGATTTGTGAGAGTGTTGGGTCATCCTTCAGGATAGGTTGTAGATCCTTGATAATGCGTTGGAGGGGTTTTAGTTGGGGGCTGAAGGTGACGGCTAGTGGCGTTCTGTTATTTTCTTTGTTAGGCCTGTCCTGTAGTAGGTGACTTCTGGGAACTCTTCTGGCTCTATCAGTCTTTCTTCACTTCCACAGGTGGGTATTGTAGTTGTAAGAATGCTTGATAGAGATCTTGTAGGTGTTTGTCTCTGTCTGAGGGGTTGGAGCAAATGAGGTTGTATCGCAGAGCTTGGCTGTAGACAATGGATCGTGTGGTGTGGTCAGGGTGAAAGCTGGAGGCATGTAGGTAGGAATAGCGGTCAGTAGGTTTCCGGTATAGGGTGGTGTTTATGTGACCATCGTTTATTAGCATTGTAGTGTCCAGGAAGTGGATCTCTTGTGTGGACTGGACCAGGCTGAGCTTGATGGTGGGATGGAAATTGTTGAAATCCTGGTGGAATTCCTCAAGGGCTTCTTTTCCCTGGGTCCAGATGATGAAGATGTCATCAATATAGCGCAAGTAGAGTAGGGGCGTTAGGGGACGAGAGCTGAGGAAGCGTTGTTCTAAGTCAGCCATAAAAATGTTGGCATACTGTGGGGCCATGCAGATACGCATAGCAGTGCCGCTGATTTGAAGGTATACATTGTCCCCAAATGTAAAATAGTTATGGGTAAGGACAAAGTCACAAAGTTCAGCCACCAGGTTAGCTGTGACATTATCGGGGATAGTGTTCTTGACGGCTTGTAGTCCATCTTTGTGTGGAATGTTGGTGTAGAGGGCTTCTACATCCATAGTGGCCAGGATGGTGTTATCAGGAAGATCACCGATGGATTGTAGTTTCCTCAGGAAGTCAGTGGTGTCTCGAAGGTAGCTGGGAGTGCTGGTAGTGTAGGGCCTGAGGAGGGAGTCTACATAGCCAGACAATCCTGCTGTCAGGGTGCCAATGCCTGAGATGATGGAGCGCCCAGGATTTCCAGGTTTATAAATCTTGGGCAGTAGATAGAATATCCCAGGTCGGAGTTCCAGGGGTGTGTCTGTGCGGATTTGATCTTGTGCTTTTTCAGGTAGTTTCTTGAGCAAATGCTGTAGTTTCTTTTGGTAACTCTCAGTGGGATCAGAGGGTAATGGCTTGTAGAAAGTGGTGTTGGAGAGGGGCCGAGCAGTCTCTTGTTCATATTCCAACCTATTCATGATGACAACAGCACCTCCTTTGTCAGCCTTTTTGATTATGATGTCAGAGTTGTTTCTGAGGCTGTGGACGGCATTGTGTTCTGCACGGCTGAGGTTGTGGGGCAAGTGATGCTGCTTTTCCACAATTTCAGCCCGTGCACGTCGGCGGAAGCACTCTATGTAGAATTCCAGTCTGCTGTCTCAACCTTTAGGAGGAGTCCACCTAGAATCCTTCTTTTTGCAGTGTTGGTAGGGAGGTCTCTGTGGATTAGTATGTTGGTCAGAGGTGTGTTGGAAATATTCCTTGAGTTGGAGACATTGAAAATAGGATTCTAGGTCACCACAGAACTGTATCATGTTCGTGGGAGTGGAGGGGCAGAAGGAGAAGCCCCGAGATAGGACAGCTGCTTCTGCTGGGCTAAGAGTATAGCTGGATAGGTTAACAATATTGCTGGGTGGGTTGAGGGAACCATTGCTGTGGCCCCTTGTGGCATGTAGTAGTTTAGTGTCCTTTTTCTTTTGTAGAGAAGCAAAGTGTGTGTTGTAAATGGCTTGTCTAGTTTTAGTAAAGTCCAGCCATGAGGAAGTTTGTGTGGAAGGTCTCTAAGGTGCCACAAGTACTCCTTTTCATTCTTCTTAGGGTCTGTCTACACGGTAGCTGGAAGGGTGCCTCCCAGGATGGGTAGAAGACACACTAGCTTGGCTCAAGTTAGTGTGCTAAAAATAGCAACATAGGCTGTAGCTTGAGCTAGCCACCAGAGCATGTACAAGAGAGCTCAGGGGTTGTACTTGGGCAGTTAGCCCAAGCTGCTGGTTCGGCTGCCATGGTGACTCAGCTATTTTTAGCGCAGTAGTTGAAGCAGAGCTAGCACGCTGGGAAACACTCTCCCAGCTGCTGTGTAGACACACCCTTAGTACTGAACCAATATTCCAACAAGGTTTTGGGGCGCCCCACAATCTGGAAGAGCAGAGTCTTTCCAGTGAGATGTAAAATGGGGTTCTGACTACTTGTATTAAATATTCATGCCCTTTTTGTAAGGTACAAAGTGTGGTACACTGATCAAATTTTCAGTAAGGTAATTACACTTCCTAAAATTCCCATTACAGTTTCTGTAGGATATGGCATTTATCTCTTGCTGCCCTAAACTGTTGAATTGTACTGCTGTTTCTGGTTTACCACAAGATCAATCTTTTTTTTGATATGTTGGCACTTCTGATTCCAGTTCTCTCTGGAACCAGGATATAATTACACAACAATGAAAAATACCAGGGGATTTCCTTCCAAATTACTTTCGCTATTGGACGGGAAGAAATATTATTTTCATACTATGCGGACTCTAAATCACTTTTATTAGCTCAGTCATAGGATAAGGAAGTCTTAGGTGGGGAGAACATTAGGGATTCAGTGAATGAGTTGTAGGAAATCTTGTAGTTCCTGATTTTGAGCAAGTGATGAACTAATTTCCAAAAAAAGAGGGGAATTTTTGCAACATCAATGAGCAGTTGGTGCTGATCCTTTTTACTTAGCTCATTATTTGCCAGGATGTGTTATCATCATATGAGGATCTAGACTTAATGTAATCTTGTAATTTTTTCTTTCTTCCAAGGTGTATTGAAGACCTCTAATATTGCCAGCTGAGTTTCTTCTATTATATGCTTATCGATATGTCACCTTAGCAACAGATGTGCCCTTAGTTTCCTATTTAACTTTTTACTTGTTAGGGCAAGTGTCAACACTACTGGCAATATTCCTTATTCTAATAACATAACTCACCTAATGATAAAAATATAGACAGCAGCTTTAAGGGCAGTACGGTGAAATGCATGAATAAAATACTGTGTAGGTTTTCTGAACATGCAAAACCTGCTGGAAGGTTCGCTTTAGAATTTGGTTTGTGTCTTGAGGCATGTGAGTTTGTATTTTATCTCATCCATCTAGTCTTTCTCTAGTTCCTTTTGTTTTTTCTCTTTCATCCCAGACCATGCTTAGTGTTGATACGATCCTCTCTGACCACCCCTACACATGAAGACTCCCACTCAATTATCCCTCTGTCCCCCCAGCTCCTCCACCCTGACTCCCCCTCTATTGATTCTCCTTCCCCATTTCCTCTCAACTCTTTGCCCCCAACTGCCCCAAAACAGATCCTATTATCCCCAGTTTGATCTTACCCCAGATCCCTAACATTTCAGCAATTCCCACCCCCACTGCTCCACCCCTTTCTTGTGGGGCAAGATTCCCGTGGTTGCATTGGGTTGCCCAATAAGGAGAGGAACCATTCTATGCTAGGCAAACTCCTCCTGAGGTTCAGAGAGTGTCAGTGAGTGCAATGAAATAACTTTCAGTATTTTCAATGTGAATTTATTTTGATCTGAAAAAAATGTGTTTTACATGAAAATAGGATCATTTTTCAGAATGGACTTTAATTCAGAAATGATTCTTTACATGGAAAAACCAAATATTGTGGACGAACTTGTTTTGCAAAGTCTGACAGAAAGTTTCAAGACCAGTATGGAAAACGTCTGATTTTTTTTTTTTTCCCCCCACACTCCCCCTAGTAATTGTGAAGGAAATTTTATCATTTCTGCAGCTCAACAAGGATTTTGGATAATGATGCTTTTGAGATTTGTAGTGCAATAATTCTCAATTCCTCAAGGGGGAGCTTATACACAAGCTAACTAGCTGACTCCAAGGTGCTGGTTTGGGCTTTCAATAGGCTGTATTTTCAGGAATGCTGTCAGTTTTATAATAAAGTATTGGGATTCTGCTTTTCACTATGCAGTGCAATTCTACGAGAGCTATAATTTATTACAATAGATTCACTTTATCCTGACAGAATATGAAAATTCTTGCAGTCCTGGGTCTGGTCACGTTATACAGACCAGTTAAGGTTGTATAAGGATTGCCATTCTTACTCCCTGCTTTCAGTTCTTTATAGCTCCTGGAAACCATCACCTGGTGGGCTGAAATGTTCCATGTCTCTGTTTGAAAGCAATTCTGTTTGTGGAAGTTTGAAACTAAAACAGTTGAGCCTTTTCTTGAGTATAGAGAGAGAAGAATTGAGGAAAAACACTCCCGCCACCCCACCCCCCATTATAATAAAAAATAAATAATAAATAAAACCCAGCTCTAGCACTGAAATAGCTGGATTTAGAAAGTTGAATTGGCAGGGCGATAGACCTCACTAAAGAGAAGTGCATTTGAGTGCTCCGCCTAAACCAAAATGGAACCAGATTGCTGGCACTTAAAATTAACTAGGTTGTAGAGCAGTCTTTTAAACTAAGGGCTGGGGGAAAGCTGACAGGTGTGGAGGAGCACGTGGTTCGGACAGAGACAGCCCTTAGAGGATGTCATAACTATAAAGGGAAGGGTAAACCCCTTTGAAATCCCTCCTGGCCAGAGGAAAAACTCCTCTCACCTGTAAAGGGTTAAGAAGCTAAAGGGAACCTCGCTGGCACCTGACCAAAATGACCAATGAGGAGACAAGATACTTTCAAAAGCTGGGAGGAGGGAGAGAAACAAAGGGTCTGTGTGTCTGTCTATATGCTGTTTCTGCCGGGGATAGACCAGGAATGGAGTCTTAGAACTTTTAGTAAGTAATCTAGCTAGGTATGTGTTAGATTATGATTTCTTTAAATGGCTGAGAAAAGAATTGTGCTGAATAGAATAACTATTTCTGTCTGTGTATCTTTTTTGTAACTTAAGGTTTTGCCTAGAGGGGTTCTCTGTGTTTTTGAATCTAATTACCCTGTAAGGTATCTACCATCCTGATTTTATAGAGGTGATTTCTATTTACTTCTATTTCTATTAAAAGTCTTCTTGTAAGAAAACTGAATGCTTTTTCATTGTTCTCAGATCCAAGGGTTTGGGTCTGAGGTCACCTATGCAAATTGGTGAGGCTTTTTATCCAACATTTCCCAGGAAAGGGGGGGTGCAAGTGTTGGGAGGATTGTTCATTGTTCTTAAGATCCAAGGGTCTGGGTCTGTAGTCACCTAGGCAAATTGGTGAGGCTTTTTACCAAACCTTGTCCAGGAAGTGGGGTGCAAGGTTTTGGGAAGTATTTTGGGGGGAAAGAAGTGTCCAAACAGCTCTTCCCCAGTAACCAGTATTTGTTTGGTGGTGGTAGCAGCCAATCCAAGGACAAAGGGTGGAATATTTTGTACCTTGGGGAAGTTTTGACCTAAGGTGGTAAAGATAAGCTTAGGAGGTTTTTCATGCAGGTCCCCACATCTGTACCCTAGCGTTCAGAGTGGGAAGGAACCTTGACAGAGGAGTATCTATTCATCGAGATTCTCTATATCCTTGTAAGGAGGATAGGATGGAAGATAAAATATGGGTAGGATCTGATGAGAAACAGTTAAATGAAAGAGTTCCATTCAATTATATCCCATAATGGCAGACAGCTTAAAAAGTGACAATTTTTTAAAGTACTTATATACAAATGCTAGAAATCTAAATAATAAGATGGGTGAACTAGAGTGCCTCGTATTAAATGAAGATATTGATATAACAAGCATCACAAAAATTTGGTAGAATGAGGATAATCAATGGGACACAGTAATACCAGGGTACAAAATATACCAGAAGGTCAGCACAGGTCGTGCTGGTGGGGGAGTGGCATTATATGTGGGGAAAAAAGCGTAGAATCAAATGAAGTAAAAATCGTAAATGAACCAAACTATACCATAGAATTTCAATAGATAGTAATTCCATGCTCTAATAATCAGAATATATCAGTAGAGATATATTACCGACCACCTGACCAGGGGGGTGATAGTGACTGAAATGTTCAGGGAGATTAGACATGTTATAAAAACAAAAAAACTCAATGGGTTCATGTCACCTCACGATGGGATGCAGAGATAAAGTTTCTTGACACCTTAAATGACTGCTTCTTGGAACGATTAGTTCTGGAACCTACAAGAGGAGAGGAAATCCTTGATTTAGTCCTAAGTGGAGCACAGGATCTGGTCGAAGAGGTAAATCTAGCTGGACCACTCGGTAATAGTGACCATAATTAAATTTAACATCCCAGTGGTGGGGAAAACCCCACAGCAGCTAACCACAGTACCATTTAATTTCAGAAAGGGAAACTACACAAAAATGAGGAACTTAGTTAAACAGAAATTAAAATGTAGAGTGCCAAAAGTGAGATCCCTGCAAGCTGCATGGAAACTTTTTAAAGACAACATAATAGAGGCTCAACTTAAATGCATACCCTGAATTAAAAAATACAGTAAGGGAACCAAAAAAGTGCCACCCTGGCTAAACAACAAAGTAAAAGAAGCAGTGAGAGGCAAAAAGGCATTCTTTAAAAAGTGGAAGTTAAATCCTATTGAGGAACATAAAAAGGAGCATAAAATCTGGCAAGTGAAGTGTAAAAATATAATTAGGAAGGCCAAAAAAGAATTTGAAGAACAGCTAGCCAAAGACTCAAAAAGTAATAGCACAATTTTTTTAAGTACACTGAAGCAGGAAGCCTGATAAACAACCAGTGGGGCCACTAGATGATCAAGATGCTAAAGCAGCAGTAAAGGATGATAAGGCCATTGCAGAGAAATTAAATGAATTCTTTGCATCAGTCTCCACGACTGAGGATGTGAGGGAGATTCCCAAACCTGAGCCATTCTTTTTAGATGACAAATCTGAGGAACTGTCCTAGATTGAGGTGTCATTAGAGGAGGTTTTGGAACAAATTGATAAATTAAACAGTAATAAAGTCACCAGGACCACATGGTATTCACTCAAGAGCTCTCATGTGAAATTGCAGAACTACTAACTGTAGTTTGTAACCTATCATTTAAATCAGCTTCTGTACCAGATGACTGGATGATAGCTAATGTGATGCCAATTTTTTTAAAAGGCTCTAGAGGTGATCCTGGCAATTACAGGCCTGTAAGCCTAACTTCAGTACCTGGCAAACTGGTTGAAACTATAATAAAGAATAGAATTATCAGACACCTGGATTAACATGATTTGTTGGGGAAGAGTCAACATATTTTTGTAAAGGGAAATCATGCCTCACCAATCTACTAGAATTTTTTGAGGTTGTCAACAAGCATGTGAACATGGGGGTATCCAGCGGATATAGTGTACTTAGATGTTCAGAAAGCCTTTGACAAGGTCCCTTACCAAAGGCTCTTAAGCAAAGGAAGCTGTCATGGGATAAGAGGGAAAGTTCTATCGTGGATTAGTAACTGGTTAAAAGAAAGGAAACAAAGGGTAGAAATAATAGTAATAAATAATAATAAGGGTCAGTTTTCAGATTGGAGAGAGGTAAATAGTGGTGTCCCCCAGGGCTCCAGTACTATTCAACATATTCATAAATGATGTGGAAAAAGAGGCAAACAGTTGAGGTGGCAAGATTTGCAGATGATACAAAACTACTCAAGGTAGTTAAGTCCAAAGCAAACTGTGAAGTGTTACAAGGGGACGTCACAAAACTGGATGACTGGGCAACAAAATGGCAGATTAAATTGAATGTTGATAAATGCAAAGTAATGCACATTAGAAAACATAATCCTAACTATACATATAAAATGATGGGGTCTAAATTAGCTGTTACCACTCAAGAAAGAGATCTTGAAGTCATTGTGGATAGTTTTCTGAAAACATCCACTCAATGTGCAGCAGCAGTCAAAGAAGCTAACAGAATGTTGGGAATCCTCAAGGGACAGATAAGACAGAAAATATCCTATTGCCTCCAAAAAATCCATGGTTTGCCCGCATCTTGAATACTGTGTGCAGATGTGATTGCCCCATCTCAAAAAAGATATATTGGAATTGGAAAAGGTTGCCCCTTCCTGAACAAAAATGATTTGGGGGTATGGAACAGCTTCCATATGAGGAGAGATTAAAAAGACTGGGACTTTTCAGTTTGGAAAAGAGACGACTAAGGGGAAATATGATAGATGTCTATAAAATCATGACTGGTGTAGAGAAAGTAAATAAGGAAGTGTTATTTACTCCTCATAACTCAAGAACTAGGGGTCACCAAATGAAATTAATGCGCAGCAGGTTTAAAACAAAAGGGAGTATTTCTTCACACAACACACAGTCAACCTGTGGAACTCTTTGCCAGAGGATGTTGTGAAGGCCAAGACTATAACAGAGTTCAAAAAAGAACTAGATAAATTCATAGAGGATAGGTCCACCAATGGCTATTAGCTAGGGATGGTATCCCTAGCCTCTGTTTGCCAGAAGTTGGGAATGGGAGACAGGGGATGGATCACTTGATGATTACCTGTTCTGTTCATTCCCTCTGGGGCACCTGGCATTGGCCACTGTCAGAGACAGGATACTGAGCTAGATGGACCTTTGGTCTGACCCAGTATGGCCATTCTTATGTTATTCCATTCTGAAGTCCCTGGCTACTGCTACGCATATTACGCAACAGAAACACAGTTAGGGATATAAAAACCTGTCAGCACACAAATCCATGGCCCAAAGTCCTGACTAACAGAACAGCCTGCAATGCCCGCTACACTATGTCGGCCACACGCCCTTCCTTACTCTCTGAGACAGGAAAGAACTCCTACGTTGAAAGAACAGCCACCCAGTAGCCAGCAGAAACATAAAATCTCCACAAACTCAAATTTTGCTTCTTAAATACTATTTTTTTTTTAAAAAAAAGTCAGGAGTGGATAAATCACTGACAAAAGGACATCTGATCTCACTCCACTTCAGAAAATACAGAATAGTAATTCATATGTCATCAAAATACCTTAGTCAAGGGTTCCACATACTTAAAAAAAAAAAAAAAAAAAAAAAAAAAAGCAACATCAGTGTAATATCTATATGCTCTTCCGTACTGATCATGAAAGGAACCCTGCCGTCTTTGGGATCTATTGAAACTAGACTGTGCTCCACGCTGGTGGTAGGAACCAATTTACACATAACTATTTAGGGCTAGATCCTGAAAATAGGTCTATGTAAGTGGAACTCTGTTTACTTCAGTGGGGCTCCTTATGGATACAGTGAATTGCAGGGCTGGGGGCTAAAGTACCACTTAAGGGATTTTCATGAAGATCTATTCATTCTCAGGTCTTTCGGGCTGTTTTATCAATAGCATTATCAAAGTGAGTTAACTTATCAAAGCTGTGTTTTCATCTCCATTACTTTCTACTTGTGAATTTGCCCTTTTTCAGCAATTGCTTATGTTTAGGGCTTCTTTTTTCAGGGTTTATTAATTTAATTTTGGGGGTTTATTTTTAGCAATTTTTTATTTCGAAGTACATGCCCAAAAATTGGGGGTTAGGACTTCTTCTTGGTATATCACATAGTACTTTTTCAAACAGCACGATGATAAAGTGCACTAGGAACCTTTAGTGTGCTCTAGCAGGATCTATACGGACCGATTAACATACAGCACAGGTGTTTTATCAGTGTTTAACAGTTAAAATCAGAAGCCCTATCTATGTTACATATTGTACTCTACGCATTATGTTGTAGCAACTGTTCTTGATCCAAAAGGAGTAGCTATGTGACCTTAAGACTGGCTAAAGTAGTTACTCAAAATCCACCAGTACGCTTACGTTCCCTCTGGTCTGTGTGCGCGTGTGTGTGCGCGTGTCATAAATATAAAGGGAAGGGTAAACCCCTTTGAAATCCCTCCTGGCCAGGGGAAAACTCCTCTCACCTGTAAAGGGTTAAGAAGCTAAAGGGAACCTCGCTGGCACCTGACCAAAATGACCAATGAGGAGACAAGATAGTTTCAAAAGCTGGGAGGAGGGAGAGAAACAAAGGGTCTGTGTGTCTGTCTATATTCTGTCTTTGCCGGGGATAGACCAGGAATGGAGTCTTAGAACTTTTAGTAAGTAATCTAGCTAGGTACATGTTAGATTATGATTTCTTTAAATGACTGAGAAAAGAACTGTGCTGAATAGAATAACTATTTCTGTCTGTGTATCTTTTTTGTAACTTAAGGTTTTGCCTAGAGGGGTTCTCTATGTTTCTGAATCTAATTACCCTGTAAGATATCTACCATCCTGATTTTACAGGGGGGATTTCTTTATTTCTATTTACTTCTATTTTTATTAAAAGTCTTCTTGTAAGAAACTGAATGCTTTTTCATTGTTCTCAGATCCAAGGGTTTGGGTCTGTGGTCACCTATGCAAATTGGTGAGGCTTTTTATCCAACATTTCCCAGGAAAGGGGGGGGTGCAAGTGTTGGGAGGATTGTTCATTGTTCTTAAGATCCAAGGGTCTGGGTCTGTAGTCACCTAGGCAAATTGGTGAGGCTTTTTACCAAACCTTGTCCAGGAAGTGGGGTGCAAGGTTTTGGGAAGTATTTTGGGGGGAAGCACGCGTCCAAACAGCTCTTCCCCAGTAACCAGTATTAGTTTGGTGGTGGTAGCGGCCAGTCCAAGGACAACGGGTGGAATATTTTGTACCTTGGGGAAGTTTTGACCTAAGCTGGTAAAGATAAGCTTAGGAGGTTTTTCATGCAGGTCCCCACATCTGTACCCTAGAGTTCAGAGTGGGGGAGGAACCTTGACAGCGCGTGTGTGTAAGAATGATATAAAATACATTTTAAACTCTTTACTCAAATAGCTTCTGAAGAAGTGTTGATAATTTTTGCTAATTTTTTTATAAGCAGTCATGTGACAAATTTTATCTGCAAAATTACATAGTCTTGCACACTGATGGATAGCTTAACAAACACTTTTAATAGTGCAATTAAATTAGTGCAGGTTAAAAGCTTGATAATGCATTAATTTTCTTTATATAGTTAAGATGTTCACAACACACTCTCGACATTTCTCCAAATGGCTTTTCTACTAAAATATCTAATTTTGGAAGCAACCCCCAGGTATAAAGATGAATAGCACCTGCAACTTTTATCTTAAACTACTCTACCTGCGAACTTGTAGTGTTTGATACAAACTTCTAAATTACGCTCAACTCAGATGTATGCCCTAAAAAATTGCAACTCAAAAAGAGAGAGAACCCTGTAGTATTTGTTTGTTTTCAATAGACTGCCTCCCAAAATGAAAGCTTGCAAGCTGCTCAAATTAGCAACTAAACAGGCATTGCATATAGGAGGAAGGATCCATTAGCAAAGCTGAGGCTAACTGCTGTACATGATTTACTAGCTACCCAAACCTCATTGTTGCTGCAGATGAGTAGTTTTCTTAATATATACCCACACAGACTAAGCAAACAGCCCCAGGTATGGAAACTAGTACTTATAACACAGGTAGCTTTGCACTCCCTGCCAGTGTTGGATGGGAAAAGTCCATCCACTTTGTCTGATGCATCCCATGCTAATACAATCAAACCTATGGAAGAGTACATATAGGAAACAACATCTCTTAAACATACCACTAATTTGCCTGTGTAATAATTGTACATGTAAGGGGATATTTCACAATAGCTCTCAGAGGGCTCAGATTTATTTTTTAATTAACATGTTAACATGTAAACATAATATGTTTATTATTTTAATTAACATATTTGCTCATTTATAAATGAGCAAACTCCAAAATTAAACAAAACCAAAAAATACCTCTCAACCTCCTGTTAGACTCTCCTTGGGACTTTATTATACTTTTATTTACAACACCTGAACGCGATATATGCTGAGATGATGTCTGTAAAAGTAAATCTATTACACATTAATCCTGGCTTCTGAAACTTGGCCATTCAATGTTGTGCAATGCTGATGTATATTAATAAACCAATCACCCTTAAACAGTTCTAATATACATATCATTTCTATATAATACAATTCCCCCATACAATCAGAGCAGCATTTTAAAAATCTGTCCATTATCCATGTCTACTTACACATGCTTAGTAGACCAGATCAGTGTTTACTGTAAACACTGTATGTGATGTACTTATAATGAGCCAGGTACTGAATCCTAAAGACTTCTAGGCTCCTATAGTTTTTAGAGCTACTGCCAAGGTACATCTGTAAGGAGTACGGTGTGGCACAATAAACAATCCTTCTGTTTAGAAAAAAAGAGTATCCATGTTATGAATTGTTTTCAGTTTTGCAACAATGGAAGTGACCATTCCATTGTTACAAAGGCAATGATGAAGAAGTGTGCTGAGACCATCATAAAACCGAATTCCACTGTTGCAAAAAGTATCTAAGGCCTTTTCTATACCTGGGATTAGCTCAAATACAACAATCTGTGGCCGGTAACTAGAATAGCTGCAGTGGTGCTAAAGCCCTGTTGACAAGGAGGAACGTTTACAGAGATTTGTTTGATTGCCATTGGGGGCTTCTAAAGTTTAGGTCTCTTAGCTGTAACATGGGTTTCTCTGCAATCCCACTGAGCAGAGTACTCAAAAAGGTATACTGGTTTACTCCCTTTATTTTCTTTGCAAATCAGAGTCTGGTCACAGCCCTGCATGCGCTGTCAAGGGCATATCAGCAGGACAGCTGAGCTGTGAGGGATGGAGTTTACACACTAGTTTAATATTTATCTTGTCATAAACAGCTGGAAAAATGCTAATATTCAAGTGCCTGAGTCAAATTTCCTGCCACTTTAATGCTACTGCCATAAATTGCAGATTTGTGCAACCGTAGCACAACATGGCTTAATTTTACTACAGCTCCCAGGCTCAAGCTTTAGTTAAGGACTATGCTGAGCATACTTGAGAGCTCTTTCTCCTGTGTACTCTGTGAGGTGGGGTCCTACAGAAAAAATAGTATGTGATCAGGTAATTAAAGACTAATCATAATGCATACACACAAAGAGGCTGAATTAAGGTTGCACAGCCAGCCTTAATTCTGCTATTTCCTAACTTTTGCGTGCTTGACTGAAACTTTAACATTCTTCTAAAATTTGTGTGTATGGAAGTGTCCATGTTTTTTTTTTTAAAAAGCAAAAATTCCATCACTTGGAACCATATTAATGCCCACTTCATTCATCAGCAGGGTTAGAACCTTTACTTCACCAAACAAACCTCTTCCACTTGAGCTGACCAAGTAACAGATAACAGGAGTGGGTTGTCATCTTCTGTGTGGGCCTGTCAGTAGAGGGAGATAAGGGATACATTTTTGCCAGTGGATTTCACAGCTATTGGCTGAGAACAGAGGAATGTTGAAATTCAGGAATCCTGGGTTCTGTTCCAGGTTCTGAGAGGAGTACACTCAAATGGTTGAAAATGCATCTGCTTTTGTTCTCCTCAGCTCCCTGCCACTCCAACCTTGCCCCTTCTGCCCCAGCCTCTTCATCCCGTGTTTGTCCCCTTCTCCTCCCCCCTGCCTCCCCTGGCAGTTCCACATTCCATGTCCCAGTCTTCCCCTTGCCACTGCCCCAGGCCTGGTTCCTCAGCCCTCTGCATTCCAGTAAAAATGCTCATCCTGCCATCCTTGCTGCCTGGGTTCCAGCAGTGGGAGCACTGAGACCACAGAGGACTGCATTTCCCTGAGTCCATTGTTCTTATGTCACAGAGGCCCCTGGCTGACCTGGAGGAGAAATAGCAGGGAAAATCCTCTGCAGTCTTGCACTGGAGCATGTACAGAATAGATGGAATCTTTGGAGAATTTAATTGCTAAATTCTAACAAGAATCCACTGAGTATGTGCAAACTGAGATTTTTCAAAGGCTTGTAACTTGGCCAGATTTGAGCAGCTTGTCACTGGGATGGGAAAAGGCACACCCATGAAAGAAAGGTGACATGCTTGCCCAATTCAAACCTCTGATCCCAAGCATAGAGCTTCTCAACAAAATGTCTGTAAGAATTTTTTTTAACATGGGCAAAACAACATATTTTTCCCTAACCTCATTCTGAGAAACCATTTCTGCTAAAACTTAAAGTAGACATCTGATCAATAAAAAATCAGCTTAAATGCAAGTTTGGTGAAATCATAAGCAACTGAAAACAGACTGCTAATGGAAAATGTCAGGCAACCCTAATTATACGTGCTACTAACTGTACTGCCTATAATAATATACTGTATATATGTATGTATATATGTGTGTGTATATGTGATTGTTATGACTTTATTTTCTCTGTAGTGCACCTTTCTATATCTAAGGAGAATACCTGTCTGCAGGGCAGCTGCAATTACTTGAGGCAGAATGTTACAGAAAGACTCATACTGGGCTCTCATCAAAACATTAATTATGTTCTCCCTTGTTTTGTTTCCCTTAATCTATTTTTTTTTTAAAAAGAAGTCATTCAGACTGGAATTAAACTATCTGCTCGATGTATGGAAAATGTAACACCTGAAAATTCATATTTTACTGCTCAATCTATAGTAGGTACATTTTTATGTACTGTAAATAGTGTTAGTAGACTCTTGCACACAAAAAGACCGAAAAGATATACACTATCTATGTGTCTCTGAAGTGGTAGGATAATTGTAGGTTATCATTTGAGAAATATTATGTGGTCATGTCACTAAAACCTGTATTATAGAGCTGAAGTTGCTCCTGAAACCTTAACATTGGCATTCCTGACTTCTAAGAGCTTAATAGTGCAACTTATCACTTCCTTTGCACATGTTGTGTAATGGTTATTCAGTCACAAGCTGGTGAAGATAGTTTTTGTACTGGGGTTTTCTTTTTAAAACACTACCACCTCAAAATGTCTGTCTGCTTGGTAAGGAATGTATGTGGGTTATAAAACTACTCAGTCAAAAATGTAATTAAAAATAGACTTTTTAGGTCAGTTAATGTCATAAATATTTGTACATCCATCAACTGGCACCAATGCCAGCATTTCAACAAGTGCTCGTTTGAGTTTTCGAGTATGTGGCTTTGCTCATGTCAATGAGTGTACACGCACATCTTCTTTGTGTGGTTTAGGAGGTTCACCTCACATTTTGTCCTAATAGTAGCCTATAGTGATGGTACTTGTTTATGTTATATAGAAATGTGTTGAAATGTAAGTAGGCCCAAAAATCTATGTCCTACACAAATGCTTGACAATAGTCAAGTGAGGCCTGGTAAAACTGAGTTTATTAGCGGGGGCAAAAATTGGAGATAAATTAGGACATAATCCCGAGTCATGTTGTAAACATGTTTTGGTTGTAACTGGTTTTTACAAGTGTTTTAGATAAAATGTTAATATATTGATAGTTATTGATGTGGCATTTACACAAATGTTAACTAAGATTATACTTAATGTTAAATGGCCAATGAGAAAGTAGAAAATATTTAATTGTGGTAAAAAGGTAGATTTAATGGTAATTAATAGAAGTTATTATAGTTGATTATAAAAAGGATAGTATGCTGATTTTAGATAGGTGCACCCATCCACCATCGAGGTATTGTTAGAGAAAGGATTATATATTCGTTCTCCTCATTCAGGTATGGATCAATACATCATTTCATCTGAGTATGTGAATATAAATGCAGTGTATGGTTATATTGAATGCCTGTTCGCTTAACTAACTAATTTATATTCAATAAAATCCTTAATTTTATCACTCATTGGGTCATTTACAGTCCTCCATTGAATTAAATGATCGGTAACCAGCTTGGAGGCTTGAATCGTAAAGAATTCGGTTTGGTTTTAGTCCTTATTTTTAAAATACTAATTGGGGCACATCAATCAAAGGTTACATAAATTAACTTAATGATCACGATGGGCTATGTTTATTAGTAGATTACTAGAAATTAGTTTAAATTCTGACCTTCACAGTGCATCTGAAATAAACTATCTTGACCGCTCTTTATTGTGCTGAAGTTGATGGATGCCTGGCTTGCTTTTCACTGTGAGACAAAGAATGCTTTGACTCTTCACCAGATATGTTTGAGGACTGCCTTTTTGTTTCTGATTCCCATATCAGAGATATAGTTAGTTGTCCATAAACCATCAGTTACAGTATCTGAGCATTTGCTACTTGTTCTCGAATTCCAGATGTCAGAAAGGGTAATTTATGATCAGAGGAGATGTAAACTAGATTCCTTCTTTTCCTCAGAACTCTCACAAGAAACAAACTTTTTTTTAAAAAAAGGGGCGGGGGAGGAGGGAAGAGATGGTTCTTTTCATCCCATCTTTAACACCAGAGTGAATTTTTCAGTAGAGAACCATTATTTACATATTCTTTACGTAAGCAAACTCTTAGTAAACGACACCTACTAAATCATGCCCAGGCTATTCCAGACTTGGAAAAATTGTTAGGAGTTGTTACACCGCTATGATCACCCATCTGGAAGGAAAAGAAGTCAGGAGTAGCCTGTGCAAGATTTAGTAGATGTAGTAACTTGTACTTCATTAACACTTATTGGTACAAAAACTCTGATGTGCTGGATACATTTTACACCTCAGTGAACTTCCCGCATTAAAAGAATTGTATAAACCATCCCAATTGGTGATGGAGTTACTTGTTACATCCACTATGACAGACTTTAGAGGAAGCAGTATCTTTCCTTCATTTCTTTTCAAGGGATACGATCACTTTCTACAAAGCATTCTGAGGGCCTGCTAATTCTAGGCTACCACTTGATTGTTTTTTTGGAAGGGTGAGGGGGGTAATCTCTTTGTTTGCGTTCATATAATAATTAATGACTTTCTCTGATTATAGAAAAGGGGAAATTTCTGGGTGTCAAGGCTGAATCCCCGGTCTGTCACTCTGAGTGCAGGAAGTGGGGGCCCGTAAGGATTTTAAAAATTAATACTTGCCACTCCAGGCTTATATTAAACTCCCAAGGTTACAGCTTCTCTCTGACCTTGGCTTGGTAAACGCTGCCACCACCCAAATGGAAAAAAACCCCTTTGAACCCAGGAAGAAGCACTTGGGAATTCCTCCCTGTGGGGTACCCTCATGCCCCCCCCCCCCACCCCCGGGAAGAGCTGAGAAAGAAACAAAGGAAATTAGCTGTGGCTACCAGCTAATCAAACGATATATACACAAACCTCTTAGGACACCAAAAATCCAATCCTGTTCTTAAAAAACGTAAATATTATTAAAGACAAAAAGAAAATACATCTGGAACTTAGGCTTTTGCTAGATTTTAGAAGAACAATTCCAAAAATCAAGCACCCAAAATAGCTTTCTTGGGGGTTCAGCTTAAAGGTTACAAGCAAACAAAAGCATCTGGGGTTAGCACAGAGGAGATCCACAACCCTTAAAAAATAAACAGAAATAAATCTGATCACGTCTAGCTAAACATTCTGATCTACTTACACCTTTGGGTTGTTAAAAGTTTTTGGTCAAGTGCCCACTCCTTTTCTTTTGTCTGTGGGCTTCTTAACCCTTTACCAGTAAAGCAAGCAGAGAACAGACCGAGAGGGATTTCACAGCTAAATGGCTGTCTGGGTGTCCATCAAAGGGAGCTACTCCCTCCCCCCCCCCCCCACGTATCACACTGGTGGGGGGTTGTTTTTTGGTTTTTTTATTAATTGGACTAGAATCGTTGCTGGAATGTTGAGTTTAGTTTACTGACAGTAAACCATAGACACCAATCAGATAAGTTTAATCTGCAGGAGGTTATTCAAAAGCTTGTGAATTGAATGCATCTATGGTGGCTGGAGTGGATTGCAATAGGGCTATTTTGAGCTGTGGAACAGCTTGTAGGCAGTTGTTCAAGGCCCTGGGGTTGCTCAGCCTTTAACTAAAGTTAGGAACCACTCCAGCCCCAGCAAGTAGTCCAGAATTAGGGACATGCAAAGTTAAAGCTGCTTAAAGCTCCCTTTGCCCCATCTGCCTGGCCGGCGACTTGTGTGATGGGTCTAAAAGGTTATTCAAAAAAATTATTCCAAAAAAGGCACAACACAGAATCTACACTCAGACTCAGAATCCCAGGTTCTTATTTAAATATACTGAAATCAATGGAGTTACTCCATATTTACCCTGGGTAACTAAGAGCAGAATCTGGCTGGAAACCAATAATATCTGTCCAATGTTCATTCACAAACTGTATGAGCAAAGTCTAAATAGGACTGGTAGAGCCACTGAATAAATACCTCCCTATTATTAGGAGAAATCTACTTCCCCATTTCTTTGCGTCTCGATATGATCCTGTTTTATTCTTGACAAAACTGATCTTGTGGGGAGACAAAATCCATTTAGTGCTGTTGTGGTGACTTGTATAATACTGCTGTGCTGATGGCAATGAAGGAGAGTCTGCATCTTCTGGCAACCTTTTCATAGAATTCTCCGAGCAATCCAGGTCTATTTTCAAAGAGAGCAATGCTATGATAAGTTCCTAAGGGTTAACTTAAATTCCAGAGATGAAAGCCTAGGGTTTTACACGCCTAACATCTTTCATCCCTCTCCCCCTCTGGCCTTGCTAGCTGTAACATTTCCTTTTATAAAAATCCAATCTCTGGACACTTTGTCTGAGTGATGCCGTACATGACTTGCATTGGTATATTCACAATTTCAAACAAAGTTTCACCTAGTCAATGTTCTTTCACTTCCCATTTTCCCACAGCTTGTACATTTCAATTGATTATATTGATATACAAATAATGTAAGACTGTACTGCTAACTAACGTCTAATTGTGACCTTGCTAACTTTATTGTAACCCAGACAGCAGAGGTTTCCAGTGATTGTGATAGTTTATATTATTATTATTTTTAATTAGAAAGTTTCCTATAGCATTAGAAATGGACCCTATGCAATGTCCTCCACACCATTTGAAAACCACATAGTAGCTGTGAAGGGGGCATGAGGGCAGTGTGTATGTGTGTGCAGGGTGACTACACATTTGTGCGTACAGCAGAAGCAGTCTCGAGCCATCCCTGGCATGGAAGGTTCACAAGGGGACAGGATAGGGCAGACCAGGCAATGGATAACTAGCCCCAACACCTCATGCGATTGGGGTGAAGGGACTGTAGCTTGATATTCCACCTATGGGCTAGAAAAATAGCCAGTGGACCCTGATACATGAGTGGGGGAAGATCTTCATCTCTGTAATCCTTCACTGTGTCACCTGCACAGAGACCGATTACTCTGGCTTTTTGGGCATGGACTGGATATCACCCTCAACACTGGTACCTATCGATGGTGTACAACATATAGTGTACAACCCATCCTCAAAGCGCGTAATAGGCCAAGATAAACAGGACAAAGAATACACAAAGCAACTGTTCCAGGAAGGAAGGAGTTGGAGAAATTACTGGTGAGGAGAACAGGATAAAAAGGATTCAGTGAACAGGACTTTAAGAAAGTGTATTTATCATGGAATGCCTATAGTATTGTGTGGATCATATATCTTACAGGATGGCCTACATGTCTGAGAAGGACTCTTCCAGCTTCAACTATAATGATTATAATATTTTTTTCTATTCTTTTCTGTTGCTCTTATACAGACCTTTCTCTTTGAATATGTTTAGTAGTTCAGGTTCCATAGAATCATAGAAGATTAGGATTGGAAGAGACCTCAGGAGGTCTTCTAGTCCAACCCCCTGCTTAAAGCAGGACCAACACCAACTAAATCATCCCAGCCAGGGCTTTGTCAATCCAGACCTTAAAAACCTCTAAGGACGGAGATTCCACCACCACCCTAGGTAACCCATTCCAGTGCTTCACCACCCTTTTAGTGAAACAGTGTTTCCTAATATCCAACCGAGACCTCCCCCACTGCAACTTGAGACCATTTCTCCTTGTTCTGTCATCTGCCACCACTGAAAACAGCTGAGCTCCATCCTCTTTGGAACCCCCTTCAGGTAATTGAAGGCTGCTATCAAATCCCCCCTCACTCTTCTCTTCTGCAGACTAAACAAGCCCAGTTCCCTCAGCCTCTCCTCATAAGTCATGTGCCCCAGTCCCCTGATCATTTTCATTGCCCTCTGCTGGGCTCTCTCCAGTTTGTCCACATCTTTTCTGTAGTGGGGGGCCCAAAACTGTACTCAATACTCCAGATGTAGCCTCACCAGTGCCAAATAGAGGGGAATAATCACTTCCCTTGATCTGCTGGCAATGCTCCTACTAATGTATCCCAATATGCCGTTAGCCTTCTTGGCAACAAGGCCACACTGCTGACTCATATCCAGCTTTTCATCCACTGTAATCCCTAGGTCCTTTTCTGTAGAACTACTGCTTAGCCAGTTGGTCCCCAGCCTGTAGCGGTGCATGGGATTCTTCCTTCCTAAGTGCAGGACTCTGCATTTGTCCTTGTTGAACCACATCAGATTTCTTTTGGACCAATCCTCCAATTTGTCTAGGTCACTCTGGACCCTATTCCTACCTTCCAGCATATCTACCTCTCACCCCAGGTTAGTGTCATCTGCGAACTTGTTGAGGGTGCAATCTATCCCATCATCCAACTCATTAATAAAGATGTTGAACAAAACCGGCCCTAGGACCGACCCCGGGGCACTCTGCTTGATACTGGCTGCCAACTAGACCGTTGATCACTACCCGTTGAGCCTGACAACCTAGCCAGCTTTCTATCCACCTTATAGTCCATTCATCCAATCCATACTTTTTTAACTTGCTGGCAAGAATAATGTGGGAGACTGTATCAAAAGCCTTGCTAAAGTCAAGATATATCACGTCCACTGCTTTCCCCTTATCCATCATAGAAGGCAATCAAGTTGGTCAGGCATGACTTGCCTAGGGTGACCAGGAATCCCGATTTTGTAGGGACAGTCCCAATATTTAGGGCTTTTTTTTATATAGATGCCTATTACCCCGCCACCCTCTGTCCCGATTTTTCACACTTGCTGTCTGGTCACCCTAGACTTGCCCTTGGTGAATCCATGTTGACTGTTCCTGATCACCTTCCTCTCCTCCAAGTGTATCAAAATGGTTTCCTTGAGGACTGACTCCATAATTTTTCCAGGGACTGAGGTGAGGCTGACCAGTCTGTAGTTCCCCAGGTTCTCCTTGTTCCCTTTTTTATTTTAAAGATGGGCACTACATTTGCCTTTTTCCAATTGATATTAAGAAGCATTTGAATACTGCTGATGTAAGACCGCTGCACACCATTTGAATGTTCATTTAAATGTTCATTTATTATGTAGAATCAAGAAAATGTAACTCATATATAAAAAGAATCGTACTTTAAAAAGCAAGTATAAAATGTTTTAACTTCTGCACTGAGGTGGTGAGTGTAAACTAATGTACTGGAGAAAAATGAGCAATTTTGTTACTGCCTCAAGGTTGAATGTGGCCCAATCTGAGTAGAGAGATTTTTCCACTGAACATACGGTCTGGAAAAACCTTTATTAAGATAGTCAGGACCCTGAAAACATTAAATACATGTGTTTGTGCTGTTTCCTTAAAATACAGGAAAATTATTTGCATCTCTACGGGCCTATTTCAGCTCTGATGTAAGTGGGTGCAATGCAGTGGAAATCAGATACGCTTCTATTTACACCAGGACTGAATTTGGCCCAGTATCTCATTAACAGATTTTTAGTCTCCAATGCTAATTGTTTTTAGCAATGTGTTGCCTCGTTCTTTTGGCACATTTTAGATTACAATTCTTAGTGATAGTACGAAAGTGTGATCCATGAAATCTTTATGCAGATCATTTCTAATTTTACCTATCTACATAAATGTATTTCTCTATGTAACAAACTATCAGTTACAAGTTGTTTTTCTCCCAATCTAATTAGTGGCTGATAAGTATTCACTGCAATCAACTCACCCTATGAGTCCTTTGTCAACAGGGATGTCTACACTGCAGTTAAAAACCTGCGGCTGCTGGCTGGCCCATGCCAGCTGGCTCCAGCTCACAAGGCTTAGGCTAACAGGCCATTTAATTACGGGGTAGGCTGGCTGCAGCCCAAACTCTTGGATCCTCCCAGCTTGCAGGGTCCCAGAGTAGGGCTGCAGGCTGAGCCCAAACATCTACACCACAATTAAACAGCCTCTTAGCCCAAGCCCCATGAGCCTGAGTCAGCTGGCATGGGCCAGCCACAGGTGTTTAATTGCAGTGTAGACATACCCTTAGTGTGTGGTTGCTTTTCAAATGTAGACTGTATGATGTACGTAAGTGCATTTCTGTCTGTGTGCTGTACTGAAAGCTATGTACTTTAAGAGCTCCTCTTGCACAGCCTAGGTGTTTACTAATCTTACGTAGTTTGAAGACTGCAAACTGACTGTTGCATTAGATTTCTAAAGCTGGAAAGAAAACTCATTTAAGATGGCAGATTGCAAATGGGCACATCTTTGTTGAACTCTAGGGCCTCGTGTGTTTGTTTGTTTTTATATACACAAATTCTCCCCTGCCTCATTTTCTTTCTTTTGCAAATTCATAAGTGTTGGGGATTTTTAAGATTAGAAGGGAGCATTAGATCATCTTGTGTGACCTCCTGAATAACACAGGCCATAGAATTTCTCCAAATTACACCTGAACTGATTCCAATAACTTGTATTCAACAAAAACGTATCTTCAGAAAGGCAGTCTTGATTTGAAGGTGTCAAACAATGGAGAATCCACCTCTTCTCTTGGTAGTTTGTTCTAATGGTTAACTACCCTCACTGTTAAACATTGTGTCTAATTTCTCATTTGAACTTGTCTGGCTTCAACTGCCAGTCATTAGTTCTTGTTCTGCCTTTCTTTGCTAGATTAAAGAGCCCTTTAGTTCCTGGTATTTTTCTCCCCAAGAGGGTACTTATACAGTGTAATCAAGTCACAACTCAATCTCCTTTTTGATAACCCTAAATATATAGAAATCCGTAAGTCTCTCAGTGTAAGGCCTTTTTTTCCTTAGCCCTGAATCATTTTTGTGATTCTTCTCTGCAAAGGCTGATCCAAAGCTGGCCAAATCCAGCAGAAGCATTTTCACTGGCTTAAACGGGCTCTGGATCACTCAGATCTAAAATCTGCCAACTCTTCATCCTTTGATTAGTGCTTCACCCCTGAAAGTGCTATAGTCCTATGGATTTCAACTGGACAACTTTGAATAAGGTGCTGCTCAATGGGAATCTGAGTGGCAGAATAAGATTGTTATTGCTTGATTCCCCTCTCAGTTAGGGTGGTGAAAACTGGAAGTAATTCCACTGAAGTCTGGAATAACATGATGCAAATGAGATATGAGTCAGACCCACAGAGTATAGATAAACAAAATCAATATCCATAGCTATAAGAGTGTGCACAAAATTGACTTGAGTTGGCTCTTACAGTGGAAAATTATTTTCCCCTTAGGTTGAAAAATGATCAGCATGTACTATAGGCTGAGGTCCCATCAAAGGTCACATTTTCAGCTTGACAGGTGGGAGGCTGCAGCTTACAAGCCCTAAAAGAGAAATGGCAGTTCTAGATCTAACTGATGCCATTGCGGGGGGAGGGGAGAAGGGCTGATTCTGAAGTCTGAAGTTTTCTGTAGTGCTTAAACTATGATCATGCTGCTTTTAATTTACCATTTTATTAATGTTAATTAATAACATCATGAATATTAACATGAAACCTCTATTTCATTTTTAATAAAAAAGGAAGGTAAAACTAATGCAGGGGCATGGGGAAAAAAGCACTATTGAAAACTGCGAAGATAAGGGTCTGGAACAGAAGAGGGGAGTTTCAGGAAACAATAATACAACCTGGATTTATCCAGTGTTGGTGCATGAAAGCATGTTTCTAGTAGGGTTCAGTTTTGCTTTCCTTTTAAAGTGCTAATGATGGGAAAATCTAGTGCTTTAAAATGGAGGTTCTCAAACTGTGCTCCATGGGGACTAAGGATGGCCCACAGAGATTTTGATAATGGTCTGCAGAAAGCTGTGTGGTCACATGGCGTGAGTCCTCTTGATTTCCAGCCATTCAACAGTAAAAGGAACTAAAAAATAAATCGAACATGTTCCTAATATTACTTTTCTGTGTAAGCCTTTGCTGTAATTGCCACATGTGTACTGGACAATGATGAAAGGGGAGGAGTAGGTGGTCTGTACAATCCCACATGAGTGAAAAAAGAGTCTCTAAGATAACATTTCTCTTAAGATGTGGTCCACACTATGAAAACTTGGGTGGGGGGAACAGCTCTAAAAGATTTGGCTTTTTTTTTTTTTTTAATTACCAGTTAGCAGAAATCTGAGGGAGGAGGTTAATGACCTAGAAGAATGTTTTGAACAAATGGCCAGAATGACTAATGCCAAATTACAGCAAGTGAAAAAATATTTAGTTCCGACTTCTGACCTTGGATCTGGGTACAGGGTTCCCAGAGCAGAATTTGACCCTTAGTCTTGTGACTCTTTGATTGTGTTTTGCAATCGAAGGGGATTAATGAATAACTACATATGCACTCACAGTGGGAGCAGGTGTACGTCTCCCACTTAATTAAATGGGGATCTAGTTTAAATTCACATCTGTTGCAGAGGTTTTCCCTCTCTTTTTTTGGATACTTACCTAAATCTATTTCCAGACGAAACCTCATAACCTCTTTTGGTTTAGAAATCTGGCTAGAATTCTCAAAAGAACAGGTTTTCTGTTGTGGTTTCCAGTACTTCCCAATGCTGGCTGGATTGGATATTCCAAGAAAGCTGTGAGGTTTTTTTGTAGTATTTAAATATTTCTCCTTCTGGCAGAAAATAGGGCTTTTTTTTTTTTTAAAGACTCTTTTAGAAACTCCAGAAAAGGTTTTGTTTTGAGTTTTGTTCAAAGGGTTGAATCAGTTCTAATACTATCCAAATTGTCTTGCCCATTCCTATTCTTTTCTACATATTCACTGTATACTTTTATATATGGATGTGTGTTTACTCTTTTTGCCAGTAGGTACGCTCTAATGTGATTCTTTACAATTAATAAAGAAATGGGATATGTAATGCATAATTAGTGGCTGCCTACTGAGCAACATTAGATTAACAAGGAATTGAGGAACAATGTGTCTGGCTGATGCCAGATAAAATCAAAGGTGTTGACAGATTCACTTTACCTGTCACAAATAGAAAAGACCTTGAAGGTTGTTTATTTGATATGGGTACCATAAATCTACCAGATACATACAATCAAGCAGTAGTGCTGGATTTCATTGCTTGAAAAATATGATATGTAATAGAAGTCCATTATTACATGTCTTTGGTGCTTAAATATATTTAATTTTGTATAGCCAGGAAGTAGCTTGGCAAATATATATACACCAGATAATGTAGATTTACAGACTGTCTGCTAAAGGTATAAATTTATCCTTAATTTGCTTTGTGGGTCCTGCTCGGTCCTTCCTGAGAGCACTAAAATGGTTGTCTCACATTTTACAGCACATTTGAAAAGCAGTGTAATATGATTTGCACCTGAATTTATATTTCAGATGGGAATTCAAGTTATTACTATTTCCTCCTATTAAAAACATCAGGTCCTGAATATGTTCAACTAAAAAACAGGACTGGCTGATAGTCTTTACCCAAGACTTGTAAGGAATCAATATAGTTCCCATCAGTACAGTAAATTACTTACTGAACCACTTCCAGTAATCATGATGTACAATTTCTCATTAACCCCGTCCTTCGTTGCACAGAATTGTGTTATTGACTTAGAATGATGTTCTCTTGGAATCATCTATGGCTCTTAAGTCAAAGAGCAATTAATTCAAAATGTGATTAAAATAAGATACAGTACAGGTTTACAAGTGCCTTTTTGGAAAGCAGTCTCTTAGGTCAGCTCCTGGAAGAGGAATCACTGACTCTCCAGATTGAGGGTAGCAGCCGAAAAGCAGGACTGCCTACTTCTGGAGAAGAGTCTTTGCCACTAATGTCAATTTTGAAAGATAAGTAGGTATCTTCTCCATTTGTGAGCTACCTGGCAAGGAGATAATTTCTATTAGGGAAAAAATAATAATACATTCCTGCTTTTGAATCCTGATTATAAAATATTTTTTTTTAGTGATTCTGTAAAAGAAACATTATGAGGTCCGATTCTGTGTTCAGTAACTTTGGATAAAATTGATCCAGTTTTTTAAATTTTTTTTTCCCACTGGTACTTTTGCAAATTCTTTTTAGGATCTGTAAGTCAAGCTGTGTTCTTTCTGCCTCTTCAGTTATAACTAATTCGAAATTATTTTGCTTTCAGAATTTAGAGGGCTGTTTTGTTGGTATCTGGGTAGAATGGAATTTAGCTCAATAGGGTGTGTGTGACACTTCATGAGCAAACAGAGAGACAAGACAAGGTCCATGGCCACTTATAATCTAAGGGCCAGATTCTGATATAATTTGCACTGTGGAGTATCTTACTCCACAAGTAGTCAGTGGAATCATTTCTGGGATAATCTTACTCACACTGAGTAGCACTTTATCCCAATGTGACCAAAGGGTCCAATTTTTGAGGCAGGTAGCATCCTGAATTCCTACAGACTGAATGTGAGTCAAGGACATGCTAAACCTTGCAGGATTAGACCCTAAATAAGAACAAGAATAGAGAAAAATGACGGATCATTATATCTGGAACATATGAGGATTATGAGAGAGTCAACACTAACACAAGAGAGGAAAGGACTGTGGACTTGATAATTTTTGTTAATGAATTTGACAGGTTCATTATTGGTTACTTAGCAGAGCTGGTCAAAAACCTAGAAAAACAAATTCACAAAATTTTCATTTTCTTTCTGGGTTTTTAATTTTGAAAAACTTTGGCAAAAATTAAAAAATCAACTTGTTCTATGACTTAGTTTTCTTTTAATTCATGTTTATATTCTCTTTGGGTGCTGGAGGTGGTATTAGAAGGCCTAATAGAAAAACCTGTGATTTTAAGAAAAGGATTTTGGAGAAACTAGGTCATTCTTCCATAGCCATATTGGCAGTACTAACAAAACCTAAAACTTAGTCTTGTCAGGACATTAAGTAGACATGACTTGAAGACACAAGATCCAGATTAAGTAAGCAAATTCCCTTCTTTACATATAATTTATTGATTATAATTGCAAGTTAACCAGCAAGTAGGAGTCAGTGTAGTGCTGTGAAAAGTTTAACAAGGTGCTTGAACCCTCAGCCAAGTCCAACGCACATACTGTTAAAAGTCAAAACGTCATTCCCTCCCTGATGAGATTTTATGTAGCTATGTTATTTCTTGAATAATATGATATACAAGCCATTCCTTCTCCTCAAGCTTGCCTGATCCTACACTTTTCTCCAAAGAGCTACTCCCAATTGCTTGTATTCAAGGAGGAGTCCAATGAGCCACACCTGTCATTATGACCCCATCAGTAACTACCTTATACAACTCCTTGCAGGGGTACTATGACGGGGACAGTAGAAGCATCTTGTTGCACAGCTCTATCAAAACAATCTTCTCTCAATCAGACACATGGAACATTCCCTGGGTGTACTAGTCTCATCCCCAAAATCTATTAATTCTTTACTCTATCCCCCCTTCTTTGCCCTTCCCCCCAATTCATTTATCCATCATCTTCAACCACTGATCCATTAGAACCCTTTGCTTTCCCATCCCCAGCACTTCATGGAGTCTCATTTAGGTGGTTTCCTATCTGGAAACTGCTCCTCACATCAGCCGGTAGCGACAGGTGGTATCTTGCAGCTTCTGCTGGAAAGAGTGACTATCTATAGGGCATTGGGGTGGTTTGGTGAAGCAGGTCTCCACTGATTCACTGGTGATATTCCATAGCTCAAGTGCAGTTGCCATGGTCAATACTAAAGCAAGTGCAACTTGCAGCTTGCTAGCTGCCTGCACAAGCAGCAGTAGTTCACTCCCAGCCTCAGATAGGGCTGAAGCTATCAACAGTAGAGGCAGCATTAGTGTTTGGGGTAGGCCTATGAAACAATTTCCTCCTTCTTTCCCCATAAGTGACCAATTCCTGTCCACTGTCGTCATACCACTGAGTCCAGGCCAGGACCCAAGAACTGGGGAGAAGAATTAATAAAATGGTTCTTTTGATTGTGCCCCTAAGTTAACCGACTCACTTTACATAAAAAGCATGTTGGCTTTTTTTAATTCTCCTTTCTCAGCTTCCTGCTGCAGAAGTGGATTCGGAGGCTTATTCCTTACAATTTGTTTACCAGTCTTTACATCAGGTTGGAGGGCTGTTTTTAAGGCTATCTTGGCAAGGAAAACTAGGAACTTACCTTAAATGAAAGCTCATGCAGCCCGAAGGCTGCTCTATGATGTGAGCCACCTCCAAGTAATCCATGCTGGCACAAGAGGCTTGTTCTTACCTGCTGAGTTGGGAAAGAGCTAACGCTAGCCCACACGGGCAGAGTGAAAGGCTATGATTGGATTCTTTAAGTAGAACCAGATTTGCAAACATGTTTTTGAAACTAATGAGGTAAGTCTGGGCACAGTTTGTGTAACATTTGCTCTGCACAAAAACTAGGAAGCACATTACTATCAATTAAGCAGGAATATTCATCATATCATGTCAACAATCACTTTTCAAATTATGTGGTACAGTTTGTGAATTTAAACTAATTTGTCACCTGGATAATTTAGGCAGCTTAGTGTATCCTGTGCCACAGAGTTACTGAGCTGGAGGCAGTAGATCGTTCACACATCTCAGTCAGTGGGAATTCTGCCTGTATTAGGACTGCAGAATTGTACAAGGAGTTGCAACTGAGTATGTCCAGACAGCCTACTTAGGTCTTTTCCTTCTTATGAGTTAGCTGCTGTGCCCCCTCAATCCGTGTACTGAATATTAGGTACGGATCTACATATGTACATTGTGTATTGAATGCAGGAGATAAAATAATCTTCCCTGCCCAGAATTCAAATCATGTCACTCCCTTCCACCGGCTTCGTCTTACCTTATTCATAAAATCTGAGCTTTTCGTAGTCTTTATGAAGGCCTTACACAAATGTGCCCTGCCATTCATGTCTGCTCTCATTTCTTACCGCTTCCCTCTCAATTCTCTCCACTCAGCTGATAAATCACTCCTTATTTCTCTCTTTATTTCCTTTTCTAATTCACCTTCAGGCCTTCTTCCATGCTACCTTGTATATGCACCTAGAATAATCTCCCTTTGCCAAATTTCAAACTTCATATAGGTAAAAACCCAGAAAATTGGCAGGAGCAATAATATAAATAATAGACTAATAATACATCAAATACTTGCTTAGAAAAATAACTGTAAATTACCACCACAATAAAAAGAAGTTTTTAATAACATGCTGTCACCCAAATGGGAATTAGCTGCTCCTCCCCCGGTTGCAAAATCCAGCTTCACTCCTGGTTTCCTACCTTTGCCTCTTCCGGCTTGTGATGTTCCTTTGCTTCAGTGCTGTGACAACTGAACTCCTTTGCACTCGCGAACAACAGCTCCTCATCTGGCTCATTCTCCTAAATCATTTTAGGAAAAAATGCTGTCACTAATCCATTATTGAAATAGAAAATAAAGTAAAAGGAGGTGATCTAAATTAATTCTACCCTCTGGTCTCTAGGTCTGCTCTTTGTGAAGGATGTAAGCTCCTTAGGGAAGAGATCATTCCCTTTGTTTTGTTCATAGTACCAGCCCAAGTACACTGTTGGCTGAGGTAGGAAACATACTCAAATGACAGGGTGGATTTGATTTAAATCAAATTGATTTTAAATCATGATTTAAATCACTAGTCAGGACGACTCAGTTTAATCATGCATTTCTACATAAAAGTGCATTCTTGTCGGTTGTTATAACCTTAATACAGTGGTTCCCAAACTTGTTCCGCCGCTTGTGCAGGGAAAGTCCCTGGCGGGCCGGGCCGGTTTGTTTACCTGCCGCATACGGAGGTTCGGCTGATCGCGGCTCCGGGCCGAGCGATGTACTGGCCGCCGCTTCCAGCAGCTCCCATTGGCCTGGAGCAGCGAACCGCGGCCACTGGGAGCCACGATTGGCCGAACCTGCGGATGCAGCAGGTAAATAAACCAGTGCAGCCCACCAGGGGCTTTCCCTGCACAAGCAGTGGAACAAGTTGGGAAACCACTGCCTTAATACATATTCTTCGCAACTCAGAGATCGATGTAGGTTTCATTTTTAGAAGGTACACGCTATCCATTTTTAAAGTGATTTATTTTGAAAACTTTTCAGATTAGTTTTACAGCTAGATCAGAAAATGAATGACTGTGTGGTTATTTCATTTACCAAAGGTAATTGAAGCAAATATTTATGAAGTCAGTGGGAGGTGAACTATCTCCAGTTCAACAGGTTAATCATTAATATTTGGAGGATTTTCTTGCCATGCTGTATTAGGAGGAGAACATCACCAATAAATTGTTTTATTTAACTAAAACAACAACGTTCTGTATTCTGGATTTTTTTCTTCAACAGCAAACATATAGTATTTTAACAAAACAAACATATGAATTTTTGAATTTAGTTAAACATTCAAGTTTTTAAATATCAGGTTTGTTTTTGTTAAAATTGTTTTTAACTAAAATACTTAAATGAACTTTTTTTTAAAAAAAAAAATTAAATCGACTATGTCAGCCAGGTCAACAAGAAAAACTTAAAATATTGGCTTCTGCAGCTAACTCAGTCATCTTCACTTTCATTTTCCTGTTTGTTCATAATCTGGAAAAGAAAAAGAAGCTTTCCTGCTTTTTCAGTCCCAAACGATTTCTCAATTTGGAATGAATTAGTCCACAGGAAGAAAATATTCTTTCTACACCGGCAGAAGAAGCTACTGCTGTTAAAAGTGAGATTATCACTTCAACAGTCTCTGAATCCAAGTACTTAAGTGACTTCCACCAGTTCACTGGTGTGACTTTTTCTTTAAAACATCATCAGCAAACATATATTTCTCGAATGGTTCACCCTTAGCTCTGAAGTTTATTATAGTTGGCATTATGGAGGGATGATTGCTGGTTGTCATGTCATAGCCAACTCCTCTTCTTCAGCAGTTAAGGTTTGACCCTGGTACTGAGTATTGAGAATATTTGCAAGAAAATGATCTGGAGAAAGTGCTTGTCCCATTCATTTTTTTTTAATGCTTGTAATTTAACTCTGTCATTGCATATTTCTCTTTTTAAGATCTTACTCAGTTCCTTCCAAATTTCAACAGCGTCAGCAATAAACAGCTATTTCCCTGCATTTTGTTCAAGGCTACGGAAATAGGCTTCAGGGTACTCAGCATGTGTTCAGCATTTCTCTTAAGCCCAACACTGAGAACTTTGGCTGTGACAGTGCCATCTATTTTTTCACTATTTTGTTCACAAACTGTCATCAGATTAGGCCAGTTCTTGATACAGTGCTCAAAACAGTCCACTACTGAGTTCCATCGCATGTCTTGTGGGAGAGTTAGCTTGGTTCCTCCCACTTTTTTCAGAGCAGCTCCTGCAAAGTGGTTGTTACAGAAGTATTTTGCAATTTCAACAACATTAGCCTTTATTTCTGGAACACTGAATTCTTTGGCTAGGAGGTGCATCAAATGAGCACTGCAACCGTATGTTGTTAGATTGGGACTTTCTTCACGCTCTTCTAAATATGTAACTTCTTCTCATCTTGGATACATTTGCAGCATTGTCTGTGGCCAAGCTGCGTACTAGACATTTGAATTTTTTTTCACAGTTTGTTATAGCTTTTACTGCTACTTCTTGTAAGTATTCTGCTGTGTGTGCATTTCCTGATGTATCAATTGTTTCTGTAAGGAAGACATTCCCTTCTTCTGTTGTCACACAAACACATACAACAGGATCATTGTGGACATTGCTCCACCCATCAAGGCTCAGGTTAACAATCTCACCCTCTAGACCTTTTGTACACTGCTCAATTTCTCTTTCATACACTTTATCCAGCAATTTGCCTGTGACATCTGCTCTGTTCGGTGGACTGTATCCTGGTCTTAATGAAGTGTGGGTTCTCAATCATACAGAAAGGAGAGTTTGTTACATACACAAACCGGGCAATTTTTAAATCAATTACCTCTTTTTGTAATCTGCTGGTTCTTATCACAAATTTATCTTCGTTTTTTTCCTGGATGATGGAGATATTTTTTTCTTTTACTATAGGTGATATTCTGTGGCTATGTGACTGAAACACGATCATTGGCAGATAACTCTGAAACTATATAAAATGATGGTGATCTTGAAGGTGGATAGTATTCAAAGTCCTGTATGTTGAGGATGGATTCTCCTAAACAAAATAAGTCAATGCAGTTATTTAATTATTATTACCATACTGCTCATTTAGTATTACTCACTGCATTCACTGACACCCGGTACTACTTTAAAGGTGAAATTGTAAAGGGAAGATCTGCCTATTTCAGCTATTTATTTTTTATCAGAACTGCATCTAAAATGATAGTACCATAGAGTAACAACTATATTTTTTGCTCAAACATGAGAATTCAAAAACAGTCCAGAAGGAAGACAGGCAGTCCTTAAGAAAGAAGTATGAAATAAAAATGTTTACCAACCTGAAGATCCTGCATGTTCAGACATGTTCCTTTCATCATCTTCAGCGCAGCTTCCTCCTGAGAAGGAACACTTCTCATGATGTTGTTTCATTCGGGCAACCAGGCCTTGCATTTCTTTGTTGCACTGTTTGCATTTTGCATGCATGCCTGTCTTACCCACAGGTAGAAGAACATCATTAAAATATTCCCAAACTGAGTCTCATTTACGGCCTGCTGCCATTATAGGTTTTCCCTTCTACTGAGAGAATGGTCTGGTAGATCTCAAATCAGTGAAGGCTACACTTGGAAAGACCTCAAGACTTCTGGAATATGCTGCTCAAACAGTTTCACTTTTGTTTCTACTGCCCGTCCCTCCCTTCTTACATTTATCTCCAGACTTCTTCTCCTTGTCCAGATCTATTCTGCCCCCAACAATCTTCTATTCATTGAGCTTTTTGAAACTTTGCACTTCTAGAGAGAGGTAAGAGGTTGACTCTGTGTACACAAATTTGCAGAGGGACAATAGGGTTCAGATCTGTTGTTTCTCACTTCTATTTATTTTATTTTATTTTATTTATTTAAAAACATTTTTGCTGTTAGCAAGCAATTTGTCTCTGGAGACACAAATCCACAGTCTGAGAACTGCAAAACTAAGCATCTCTGATGGTGTCTTCTAGACTGAGCACTGAGTCCGATTGTGTAGATAGAAAGATTAACCTAAATAATCTACACAGAAGCCCCTGGAACCCCATAAAATTGGTTCCTAATCCATGAACTATTGGAGCTCATTTACAAAACTTTTCTTAAACATTACATAAATATATTTCTTCATACTATAGAATTAGAATTTATAATCCCTATTCCATGAAGAGATATCTTTGAGCTATAATGTATCTTAATTAAAACTATCTTTTAATAGGTTTTTTCCTCAAAAAGCATTTTATCAAAAAAAATCAGATTTAAATTTTAAAAATCTGACTTTATTTTTTTTAAAAAATCATTGATTTGTATCCACCCTATCAAATGAGAAATAAATAAATGTCCAGAAGAAAGATATTAAAAGCTATAACTGTTAGCCAGATAGGTGGTCAGAGCTGGAGGAGCCACATGGCCTCCTTATGTCCTGACACATTATTATGTACTGTAACTCTCTGCCCAAAGGAGACAGGGATGCTTGCACTTTTTTCATTGAGGACTTTAATTTTTGCTTGCTTTCAATTGCTAGATTGGCATTGCAGACTGCATTCTTAGACTGTTGTACATCCTTTGTAAATTGCTTTGAGATGTCTTGGTATGATAATGTGCTATAACAATTGAAGTCCTTATTACTGTCTCTTTCACTAGGGGAATCTGAAGGCTGGCATTGATCTATAAGACACTAATTTCCATATTTTGGTATTACATTAACCAATAGACTTCCTCTGGTTTATGATTTCACAGAAAGGCTTGCTGGACAAGGGGTTATCATCCTTAGTGCTAAGGAGTGCCACCACAAAACTGGGACAAAATGCATGAATTATTGTCATTCTTTACCTGAGAAAGATATATATATTCCTCTGTCGATGATGCTTATACTGATATATGACAAGTGGAACCCAAAGATGCAGATTTAATAATTAAAAGACAAACTAGTAAGCAAATGAAGCTGAATGTAGAGAGAAGCAAAGGGCTGAGTTTGCTTTGAACAAAAATCATGTGCCAGATTTTGAGGCAATGTAAATCAGTCTAGCCCCAGCGTGACTACTAGCATTGGACTGGAGCGGCAAGGACCCCTTTGGAAAGGAGAGAAGATGGGCTTCAGTGGGCTGTGGGGCTCATGGCTGGGCCTAACCACCAGCACTAATACTTCAGGGGCTAAAAGAATCGGGAAAGTTTTTCCTCCCCTAAGATAAAGGGGTTGGAAGTATCGCTGTCGTTGCTTCATGCTGTGATTCTCTGGTGGACCTGGGTGCCTTAGTGCTTGTCCTACCACCATGTTCTGCCGTCCTGCTATTTGCTGTCTCTTAATTTAACATTTATATTACAGTGGAGTCCAAAAGACCAGATCAGAATCCCATTGTGCTAGGCACTGTAATTGCACCAGACGATTCAGTCCCTATCTGGAAGTGCTAACAGTCTTATGTGTATGAATTTAGCATGCTCTGCATTATGGGCTATCTCAGACCATGATGTCATAATACACTGGCATGCTAAATGCCAATGTGAAGCATCCTGCCAGCCCAGGATTCAGATCCATAATTCAGTTACATCTGTATACAGTCTGTTGCTGTTCAAAGGGATCTTGGGAGGGCAGGGGATGGTGAGGCTGTTCAGAAGTATCCAGGGAAATTTTGCTGTCATCCTATAGGCCAGTCTGAGCCTGCTACAAACTATGTTACCTCAACATGTATAAGACCAATAGAACTTGCCAAACTCATTTTCACTGATGTAAAGCTAAGATTCTGAACCTGGATCTCTGGAGTGGAAAGTAATTAACTCACCAAGTCAGGTATCCCTTTTGCAGTTTAGGTCTATATTATGAATCAGATTGTTTTACAGCTGAGGATTTTAATGCAGCAGAATGAGGTTTATTTGCTAGAATGAGGTTATTACATCAATGGAAATCCTTGGGTGACTTTCTCCTTTTTACTTTTGGATCCAGGCCGTGCATTGCTGAGGCTTACTGACAAGAAGCTTGAACGAATGGGGATTGCCCAGGAGAGCCTACGACAGCACATTTTGCAGCAGGTGCTTCAGCTGAAAGTGAGAGAAGAAGTCCGAAATCTACAATTACTTACACAAGGTAGGAAATAATTTCAGTGTGGGCCTATAAAAAGTGAAGGTAAAGGTCAAACAAAGACATAAAAGGTGATTTGACTTTCCCCTGTAAGAAATGATGCATGAAGATCTTATCCACTCCAAATACTTTCCTAGTGGTGAACAAAAGGGAAAACAATGCATAAATAAAAAAGGTATGTTAAGCTGACTGTTGGCATGAAGAGAGTAGTTTGATCTACAGCTTGATGGCATTCTCACTTAAATGCCTACTTACTAAAACAAAAATAACTTGACTGTATAAAAAGAGCAATAATATAAAACTGTCTTTGCAGACATTGAACATTTGCATTAATTGTTTACTCTCACCATTGGATAAAAGAGTAATCTCAGTAATCTCTTATGGTTAAGAGCTGTCAATGAGAATTACCTGAGAGGCATCTGAAAAATGTAAAGATCTTGATTCTACTTTCCCATTGGGGTAACTCCATTGATTTTACTAGAATCGTTCCTAATTTATACCAGTGGAAGTCAAAGCAGAATCAGATTTAGTCTGATGATCTTGTGTGTGTGTATGTGTATCTGGGGGGAGGTCATTTAACAACAACAAAAGCCTGTACATCTTTTCCAAATAAGGCTAAAACATTTCATAATGGCTTGCATTATTAGTTCTATTGAGGCATTTGTAGCTGCTGTAATAATATGGAACAGAGAAGACATTGTACTCACAATGTAAAGCAATGGTTTGGCATCTTTTAATATAGCTCTGTAGTTATCCATCCTTGTATAATGAGGTTTGATAATCCAGCCAGATAATTTCCATGATGTTTTGGTTTAATGCCCATTTTGTGTCAATGTATATGAAAAGAAATATGTTAAAATATACTGTGTGCACTGAGGAGCACTATGTATTCCGTATGCAGCATTATGTAGCTGACTAAACTGTTTACACTGTACTGGGAAGAAACTCATTGGTTAGTCCAGTTACTGCCCTTCAACAGGAAGAGCCTCTGGCTCCAAATGAACTGTTCCTCTGGCAGGTTTTGATGTGGTTTCTAATGCTGATGGGCCATAGTTCTAAGGTTCTTCCTGTCATAAGCATGCCTCTCCAGCACCCCCACGGACGTGTTGTGGCATTGCTGGTGTGTTGCACTTGGCACCCCAAACAATTACCCACACCAGATTAGTTCAACCCCTCTCTGCAATATCTTGTTTATTCACTTATTCTACAGAGGGTAACTCACTTGTTTCGCTGCTCACCCTGGGTCCATGTAAGTGTCCTGCTTAGTTTCCTCTCCTGTTCCAGAGGTCTGTACTTTGGGCAATTCCTCTCCTTAAGACAGGAGCCTCCTAGCTCTCCCCCTTGGAGCTGGTGTGCTTTAGGCCAGTTGTAGAGCCTCAGGCAGCTTCTCCTCCTGCTGGCCCATTTACTGATCAATCCTTCCACCCTCAGCCTGGGAGAGTTCAGCAGGCAGAACTTCCCCTGTGCTGTCCTCCTCTTGTTAATTCATGGCCCTGCAGGAGCCTTTCTACAGGCATCTGCCCTGCTACGAAGGAAGGAGGCAGAATTTATGTTGATCCCTTCTTCCAGCTCATTCTTTATTGCCTGGGTGAGAGGAGAGCCTTGCCCCATCTTCTCTGTAAGGCTCCAGGTCCTAGACCCTTAAAGACATAGCAAAAGGATTCCTTCTAAATGTTGCTTCTTTCCAGGACCCCTTTCCTCTGTCTCCATATTTCCTCACCTCTTAAAGGGCCATGCTGTGTGACAGGGAGGACTGTGCAGTACGCAATACTAACCTTAAGGAACAGACTACCCTGTCACTCTACCACCTGCAAATATCACCTTACTTTGTCCGAGCTGCTTAAAGCTAGTGTGTGTAGCTGTGATATGAACAATAAACTGGTCTTCAAAATGCCTTACTAAGCCTTGGTCTACACTAGGAGTTGAGGTCAAATTTAGCAGTGTTAAATCGATTTAACCCTGCACCCATCCACACGACGAAGCCCTTTTTTTTTTTACTTAAAGGGTTCTTAAAATCAGTTTCCTTACTCCACCCCCGACAAGGGGATTAGCGCTGAAATCGGCCTTGCCGGGTCAAATTTGGGGTACTGTGGACACAATTAGATGGTATTGGCCTCCGTGAGCTATCCCAGAGTGCTCCATTGTGACCGCTCTGGACAGCACTCTCAACTCAGATGCACTGGCCAGATAGATAGGAAAAGGACCGCGAACTTTTGAATTTCAATTTCCTGTTTGACCAGCGTGACAGGCTGCAGGTGACCATGCAGAACTCCTCAGCAGAGGTGACCATGCAGAGCTCCTCAGCAGAGGTGATCATGATGGAGTCCCAGAATCGCAAAGGAGCTCCAGCATGGACCGAACTGACCAGTAGCTGTTTGGCGTTGCAAGCTTCCACAGGGCTATTGCCACTCGCTTCTCAAATGTGAGGGCTGCTCTCATCTTGGTATTCTTGCGCCTCAGGCCAGGGGAAAGCAAGTCACAAAGTTCTATGAAAGTGCCCATACGCATGCGAAAGTTTCGCAGCCACTGGGAATCATCCCAGACCTGCAACACTATGCGGTCCCACCAGTCTGTGCTTGTTTCCCGAGCCCAGAATCTGCGTTCCGCCTCATGAACCTGCCCCATTAGCACCATGATGCCCACATTGCCAGGGCCTGTGCTTTGAGAGAAGTCTGTGTCCATGTCCTCATCACTCTCGCCACCGCGCTGACGTCGCCTACTCACCCAGTATCGCTTTGCCAGGTTCTGGTGCTGCATATACTGCTGGATAATGCATGTGGTGTTTAATGTGCTCCTAATTGCCAAAGTGATCTGAGCGGGCTCCATGGTATGGCGTCTGCACAGAAAAAAGGCACAGAACGATTGTCTGCCGTTGCTCTGACGGAGGGAGGGGCAACTGACGACATGGCTTACAGGGTTGGCTTACAGGGAATTAAAATCAACAAAGGGGGTGGCTTTGCGAGAAACAGAATGGCCCCCTCAAGGATAGAACTCAAAACCTCAAGGATAGAACTCAAAACTGGGTTTAGCAGGCCATTGATTTCACAGAGGGAGGGAGGAGAAAATGAATACAAAACAAATCTGGTCTATTTCTTGTTTTGATCCACTTCATCTATCTTTATACATCTTGCTGGCAGCAGACTGCAGTACGACCGCTAGCCATCGTCATCTCCTGGGTGCTCAGCAGAAGATGGTGCAGTATGACTGCTGGCCATCATCTTCTGCTGGCTGCAATTTAAAAGACAGTGCACTGCTGGTAGAACTGAATCACCATGAGACGAAACTTAAAAGGGAAATGACCTGGCTGAGTCACTCCCATGTTTGCCGAGGTGCCCCTGACCTCATCGAGGTCGGTTAAAAGAGCACGCAGGACTACGTCGATGACAGCTACCAGTTATACTGCTCTGTCTGCTACCAAAAGGCAATAAACTGCTGCTGTGTAGCAATGCAGTACCGCGTCTGCCAGCACCCAGGAGACATACGGTGACGGTTAGCTGAGCGGGCTCCATGCTTGCTGTAGTATGGTGTCTGCACAGGTAACTCTCAAGAAAAAAGGCGCAAAATGATTGTCTGCCCTTGCTTTCGTGGAAGGAGGGAGGGAAGGGGGGCCTGACGATATGTACCCAGAACCACCTGCGACAGTGTTTTAGCCCCATCAGGCATTGGGATTTCTACCTAGAATTCAAATGGTCGGCGGAGACTGCGGGAAGTGTGGGATAGCTACCCACAGTGCACCGCTCCGGAAGTCGATGGTTGCCTTGGTACTGTGGACACACTCCGCTGACTACATGCACTTAGAGCATTTGTGTGGGGACACACAATCGACTGTATAAATACGCTTTCTACAAAACCGACTTCTATAAATTCGATCTAATTTCGTAGTGTAGACATACCCTAAGGAGATGGTGCCCAAGGTCCTCAAATGTTTAGTGGTCCATCTCTTCCTCAAAAAGTCATCTCTTCACACCATTGCTTGCCAATTTCCACCCCATCTCAACCTGTCCCATTAGAGGGAATGTGATTTGAGAGGTGGTTGGATTTTAAGTTCCAGTTTTAACTCAATACCAAACACGCTGGAAGTTTCCCCCACATGTTTAGGCCCATTGATGGAAGATGAGACTATGCTTGTAAGGACCATTAATGATCCACTGGCTTTCAATTTTGACTCAGTTAGTTATTATAATCCTGCTGACCTCTCAGTAACTCTTGATTGGCCATGGGGCATAGCTTTAGGGTATAGCTACACTTCAACTTGGGGGTGCAATTCCCAGCTTGAGGAGACATACTTGTGCTAGCTCTCATCCAGCTCATGCACTGAAAGAGCGTAGCCGTGGCAGTATCAGGGGCAGGGGCAGGCTAGCTTCCCCAAGTACATGCCCATCCAAGACCCCAGACTAGCCCATCCCGTTGCTCACACTGCCATGGCTACCCTCATTTTCAGCATGCTAACTGGATGAGAGTTCGCGTGGGTTTGTCTCCTCAAGCTGGGAATCGCGCTCCCAGCTCAGAGTATAGCCATACCCATAGTGACTAATGGGTGTTGCAGTCTTGTCTGAGACTACTCTCTAGTAGCTCCACTGGGAGCTTGACAGGGCAACTGGTGGTATCAGTCATCAAGGATCAATCAGTAATGATTGACATTTCAAGTGATTTCATGTGGCATCCTCCAAGGTTTTAGCCTGTTGCCCATGCTGTTGCGGAAACACATGTGGCCTTTGGTAAAATCCCATATAAACACAGATAGAATATCATGAATCTGCTGCTGATAGATAGATAGTGCAAGTCTCTTGTCCTGGACAGACATCTGAGTAATCTGGTCTCTGCCTTGGGAGCTTAGGTAGACAAAGTATCCCTCTGGATGCCCCCTTATTCTCAACCTAGAAGAGAGTCTTACAGGTGGGTAAGAATAATCGTTATGAAGAGGTTCCCCCCATTTGTTTTGTGAAAGGAACGTGTTTGGAAGTGGTCAGATTAAGAATCGTGATGTGATTTTTTAGTACACATTTTCCATAGAAAGCCATGTGTCTGTTGGATATTCAGCGAAATTGGTTCACTTTCCCTCCCCCAGCTGCCCAGTTTTCTCAGGCTGTGTCTAAATTTATCCTGCAATAGCTTAGCAACAGCAGTAGATACCTTCATAACCACAAGCCCTTATTAAAGTAATGTCCTCTTAGTACTCGTCTACCAGAGATTCTTGTTTGTAGCTGTTCGGGAATTCAGGGCACACCTTCATCCTGATGAGTATTGCATCTATGCTCAGACATCTTCTGCCTTTTAGGGATTTCACCTCCATACCTTAGGTCAGAAGGTGACCATGATTACCCTGTGGTGGCCTCTAAAGTTTGAAGTTATTCTAGGTAATTGGTATGAGAGAAAAAGGTTTCCCTCATTGCACAATTTTGATGCTATTTAAAGGAAGGAAGCAGGACATATAGTTAACAAACCCCTGCCTGAAGTTATTCAGTGCATAGGCTGGCCTCTAAGTAGTCTGATCCTAATCCAAAACAGTTCAGTGAAATCAGTGGAAACGCTCCCATTGACTTCAGTGGACTTTCGATCAGATCCTGACTGAGGTTAGGATCCAGTCAAAGAACAGCGAAGATTAAAAAGATGCATTACATAATATTTATATATAATGTAATTTATTTTAATAAGTGTTTTTCATCTACCTTTCATACAGAAAGTTCATATGTAAATTTTGCTTGACAGATAGCAATTGCACTGTGTACGACCTTCTTCCACACTTCTGTTGTAGTAACTTACTTACAAACCCATTTCACACTCCGTCATTCAATGCACACTGTCCAGGCTGTGCTGGAGATCTGACAGCAGCAGTATTATGTGATTGTGTAATTGAATGCTATCAGGGTTCCTTCCCCACTCTGAACTCTAGGGTACAGATGTGGGGACCCGCATGAAAGACCCCCTAAACTTATTTTTACCAGCTTAGTTTAAAAACTTTCCCAAGGCACAAACTTCGCCTTGTCCTTGAACAGTATGCTGCCACCACCAAGTGATTTAGACAAAGAACAGGGAAAGGACCACTTGGAGTTCCTATTTCCCCAAAATATCTCCCCAAGCCCTTACACCCCCTTTCCTGGGGAGGCTTGAGAAAAAACAAGATGAGCACAGACCAGCCTTGGATTTTTAACACCCAAAAAAACCCAGTCAGATTTTTAAAAAATAGAACTTTATTAGAAGAACAAAAAAAGATAAGAGAACAACTCTGTAAGATCAGAATGTAAGATAATCTTACAGGCAGTCAGATTTAAAACATAGAGAATCCCTCTAGGCAAAATCTTAAATTACAAAAAGACACAAAAACAGGAATACACATTTCCTCTAGCACAGCGAATTTCACAAGCCAAAACAAAGGAAACCTAATGCATTTTCTAGCTAGATTACTTACTAACTTTACAGGAGTTGGAGGGCTTGCATCCTTGATCTGTTCCCGGCAAAGGTATCACACAGACAGACAAAAGCCTTTTTCCCCCTCCTCCAGATTTGAAAGTATCTTGTCCCTTCATTGGACATTTTGGGTCAGGTGCCAGCCAGGTTACCCAAGCTTCTTAACCCTTTACAGGTAAAAGGATTTTGCCTTTGGCCAGGAGGGATTTTATAGCACTGTATACAGAAAGGTGGTTACCCTTCCCTTTATATCTATGACAAAGGCTGTATCTTGAATTTCAGTGGGACTATTCTTGTGAGTATGGGCTGCCTGATTGGGCCAATTATCAGCAGAAATATTATCCCGGCCTCCACTGAGCTAGAAGGGCTTCCTCGCCTGACCGAGCTTTTCTGCAAGAAACCCAGCAAGGTCACGGAACTCATTTGGCAAAATATCTGCAGATGTCTCATGGGGAGAGGCTGGAATCATCATTATTGTATTGTTTCTTCCTAATCCTGATTCATAAGAGCCAAAAAACCATGTCTTACATAACTACACAGTGATGGTGTGAAGCTAATTTTGGATTTTCAATGCTAGTCCAGCTCCTAGCTAGCATAGAGAGAAGATGTCCCATTAGCATTGGCATATCAGACCTATGTGGAATACTGTGATTTTGAACAAAATGTTTTTAGACAGGGATCTGCTAATGGTGCTTGGATTTAGGTTCTGTGTCATATCTGCACTCTGCATATTTTTAAGGTGACATTATGCCCATTTATAAGTTGCTCTGAGAGTTTCAAACTGGGCTAAGTGCTACTTGAAGTTAACCAGCTGATCACAGAAATTGATGCTAATTCTGTAGGAAGATTTCCCCTGGTAACAAAATACATTAGATTAAGGCCATATGCCTCATTATAAGGGATTGCTACTGTTGATGCTTGTTGGCATTATACCACCAGTGAATGCCTCATCCTGTGCTGGTGCTCAGCTTTTGAAGAGGGTATATGCACATTGTTAACCATGGTAAATTACTCACAGCTACAAATAAACATTATCCCCCGCCCTTGCTAAGGAGTAGTCCAGTTCCAAATCTACTGAGGTATCCTAGTAATGCGTCTGCCTTAGATTAATTTAAGTGACCCTAAAGGTCCATCTTATCTTTTTGAGGGATGTAGGAAAACTGCTGCCCAATGATGGTGTGACGTTGCACCCCATAATGCTTTATAGAAATATGCTTATGAGTGTAAATATGATGTATCTGGAATAGGTTTTATGCTAGATATGCCATGTAACATATCTTTGCAAAGGTTATGATTGACTGAATATATTCATCCTATTTGTATGCATGTATCATTTTTATATCTGAAGGTATGAGCGTTGGCTCTATGCTTGTATTTAAAGTGTTTGCTGTCGATAGCACATAAGGCAGATTTGGTCAACATAGTGTGAAGGGATAATTCAAGTAATTGGGAGTGCTTAACTAACAGCAGACTTTGTGAGACATCAATCCACATCTGAGCTTTCCTGGGAACATTCAAACTAACATGTAAACAATGACGTCAGCCTCCAAAAAACTGAATCATTCATAGACATGTGACTTTCCCAGGTGGCTAGAGACCCCATCTTGTGGCTCTGATGTTGCACAAGAGAAAGACTATATAAGGCCGTGCACACCCCTCCATTTTGTCTTCATCTGGCTCAAAAGATAGCCTCTCCACCTCAAAGAGATGCCTGAAAGAAACTGGAACAAAGGACAGTAACTATGGAGGTGTGAGTGATTGCTGGACCCAGACTAGGAAGGAGTCTAGTCTGTCAAAGAAGTTTATTGGAACATCTCTGAGGGTGAGATTTACCTGCATTTAGTTTCCTACTGTATTAGGCTTAGACTTGCGTGTTTTATTTTATTTCACTTGGTAACTTACTTTGTTCTGTCTCTTATTACTTGGAACCATTTAAATCCTACTTTTTATATTTAATAAAATCACTTTTTACTTATTAATTAACCCAGAGCAAGTAATTAATACCTGGGGGAGCAAACAGCTGTGCATATCTCTATTAGTGTTATAGAGGGTGGACAATTTATGAGTTTACCCTTTGTAAGCTTTGTACAGAGTAAAACGAATTTATTTGGGGTTTGGACCCCATTGGGAACTGGGTATCTGGGGGTTGGAGACTGGAGCACTTCTTAAGCTGTTTTCAGTTAAGCCTGCAGCTTCTGGGGGATGTGGTTCAGACCTGGGTCTGTGTTTGTAGCAGGCTAGCATGTCTGGCTCAGCAAGACAGGGTACTGAAGTCCCAAGCTGCCAGGGAAAACGGGCTTAGAGGTAGTTCCAGTACATCAGGTGGCAGTCCCAAGGGGATCTCTGTGACCCAACCCATCACAGATGGGTTTATCTTCACCAAATAACTTTTAAGAAACCCTATCAGAATTTTTCCTTCTGTATTAGACAAAAATCCCTGTTTTAAGAGCTTTGCAACATTGTGAGCCTTTGGATAGCAGGGTAAAGGGAGCAATGATGAAACCTCAGAAAGTTCAGCAGTTTGTTTTCATTTGAATGCCAAAATATTTGAGGAGCTCTTTTACTGCTTTCCCCTACTCTTTGCTACCTTCCTTGCTGGTGGGGAAAGCCTCCTAGGATGTGGAGACTCTGAACACTGATCCGTAATTACCAGTCTCCTCTTTGATGAAACCCCACTCAACTTCCTTTCCTTTCTCCTCCTCTTCCTCTGAACCTCCAGCACAGTTTAGGCACTTACATGAATTCAGGACTCGTCTCCCTCTTACTCCCCAATTTACTTGCATCACCCTACTGTGGGAAGTTCCACAGTCTTTATCCCCTTTCTCCAGAAGCAGGAGGCATTGGTACTAGACTCACTGTTGTCCCTTTCTGAATTACGTACATGAAGGCTTCCCTGCTTGTGATGCCTCAGCGTGCACAGCATGTGTCATAAATATAAGGGGAAGGGTAAACCCCTTTGAAATTCCTCCTGGCCAGGGGAAAGCTCCTCTCACCTGTAAAGGGTTAAGAAGCTAAAGGTAACCTCGCTGGCACCTGACCAAAATGACCAATGAGGAGACAAGATAGTTTCAAAAGCTGGGAGGAGGGAGAGAAACAAAGGGTCTGTGTCTGTCTGTATGCTGCTTTGGCCAGGGACAGAACAGGAATGGAGTCTTAGAACTTTTAGTAAGTAATCTAGCTAGGTATGTGTTAGATTATGATTTCTTTAAATGGCTGAGAAAAGAATTGTGCTGAATAGAATAACTATTTCTGTCTGTGTATCTTTTTTGTAACTTAAGGTTTTGCCTAGAGGGGTTCTCTATGTTTTTGAATCTAATTACCCTGTAAGATATCTACCATCCTGATTTTATAGAGGTGATTTCTATTTACTTCTATTTCTATTAAAAGTCTTCTTGTAAGAAAACTGAATGCTTTTTCATTGTTCTCAGATCCAAGGGTTTGGGTCTGAGGTCACCTATGCAAATTGGTGAGGCTTTTTATCCAACATTTCCCAGGAAAGGGGGGGTGCAAGTGTTGGGAGGATTGTTCATTGTTCTTAAGATCCAAGGGTCTGGGTCTGTAGTCACCTAGGCAAATTGGTGAGGCTTTTTACCAAACCTTGTCCAGGAAGTGGGGTGCAGGGTTTTGGGAAGTATTTTGGGGGGAAAGACGCGTCCAAACAGCTCTTCCCCAGTAACCAGTATTAGTTTGGTGGTGGTAGCGGCCATTCCAAGGACCACGGGTGGAATACTTTGTACCTTGGGGAAGTTTTGACCTAAGCTGGTAAAGATAAGCTTAGGAGGTTTTTCATGCAGGTCCCCACATCTGTACCCTAGAGTTCAGAGTGGGGGAGGAACCTTGACAGCATGCTTGGAGCTGCTCACCCTAGGGTATCACTCTCATGGACGATTCAAAGTGTAACAGAAGCAGGCCATGTCTTGCCATCAGAAGGTTAGAGGACAATGGAGAAAAGTTAACTGATTTAGCCCACCCCATTGCATCCCCAGTGCTTACTTGGAAAGGGACTCTGGGGTGCGGGAAAAATCCTACAAAAGGAGTCTGAGACTAAAGGGAGATAGATGAGGAAGAACACCTTGATGAAAAGGGGAAGACTGTATATGTGGCAGTTCATTCAAATATTTCTTTCTTTCTCTGTGCCATGTAGACAATGTAGGTGTAGGACAATTAGTTCCTTGACTGCCTTGATCAACTTGTACTGCCAGAGGTGGGAGCATTATGCTGTCTTCCATGACCAGAAGGCAAGTCACTGAGACTAGGGATTAAAGATCCCCAGTGTTACACTTGAAGGGTCTCTCATATTATTTCTCCAAAAGGCCAGTCTATTATTTTCTTCCCCAGCAAGAGTCTGGGCACTAGATTTTAGCACCTGGGGAATCCTGGATTCCTTTCACCTGAGATACTTGTTTTTCTTCCTCTTAGGGTACAGCGGATGTTGCTATTGTCACAACTTTGAGTTGGGAATTTACTAGCCTTTCTGGACTGTGACCCGTAAAAAGAAAGCACATAACACTTTTGGAATCTTGTTTTCATGTCTGTGTTTCGTTGTCCCTGGCATTGCATTATTTGAATTGCATGACAATCCTTTTTACTCAGTTACTGTGTGTCTCCCTCTTTTGTTATCATTATCCTGTCCTGACCGTATTCTTTTCCACCACTCGAAACAAACAGTTTCTAACACAATCAGGAAGGGCCTTCTTTCTGTTCCTTATAGCAAAATAACTATGCAAATGTTTCCTGTGTATGCTGCATGCATGGCATCTATCCAAAACAAAAAACCTTGATGTTTCAGAAAAGCTGACACAAACCTAATTCCCCAGAGATTTCCTTTTCCCTATGCCTCTTTGTTGTCGGCAATCTCTGAGAGATCTCGTAGAATGGACCCTGAGGAACGGAATGGAATGGCTACGTCCCGTGCCACAGGATCAGAAGTGTATTCCATAGTGGTTTTTATTTTGAGGTAGTGCTCAGGATATTAGGGCTTGTCTACATGGTGCATTAGTCCATACCACAGGGGGTGTAAAGTCTATTGCGCACTAGGATGTTGGGCACCATTTGGCCCATGCAGACCCTGATGGCACGCACTTAAAGTTTTGTAACGCATGTTACCATAAGGCTGATTTGAAGCAGGACTGCATTAACACCCACTAGGGAACTTTTAGTGTACGCCAACAGGGTCCAAACAGGCCCAGTTAGCATGTGACACACTAGCAGTCACTGGAAATTTTCACCCCTCTAGTGTGGGCTAATGTGCTGTGTAGACAAGCCCTAAGCCTGCCTGTATATTAGTACCAGGGCTTTTACCCTCCTCTTCAGATAGGTGTTTTTCACCATATATCTGTATCCCTATATGTCCCTTCCACTACATGTCCCTATCAATTGGCCTTTTCCTGTATCAAAGCAGGAGCCTAACAACTCATCCTGTACGGCCATCTCCTTTGTCTGTGATGTCACTTAATAATCCTACATCAGAGTACAGAACTGCAGTCCACATTACACCCTCTCCACTCACTGGTTGAGACCATATGAAGCACTCTTAGATGAGCTAGGGCAGGGAGCAAGAGGCATTGATCACTCTTGCAAAGCCTCTGAAACTTCAGGCCACTTATGACCTGATTTCACTGAGAATCAGTTTTCCCAGATCATTTCATTGCTTATGTGTGCGCACGCATGTGCATATTATGTACACAACGTGCACCAGTGGGGATAAAATGTAAAGTTTTCCAACTGAACCATTCAACTATGGATGACTTAGAGCATCCAACTTTCAGATTTCTAGCTGGGAGAAGCATGTACTTTGCAATGCAACAGATCTGTCCAATCTCTGTTAAATTGTTGAATTAATTTATTGTGCTTCCCATAGTTACGCCATTGAGTCTTTTAATATTTAAAATATGTGTAGAGTCAGACGTATGCAACTGTGGTGAAAACCATACGTGTACAATTAACATTATTCATATTCTGTATTCACATTTTTTATAGGATTCCATCAGTGGTGGAAGTCCGAAATGTAGTGGAAACTTAGTAACGTGCATGTACAAAACAGATTTTCATCATCTTTTTATTTTGTTTTCCAAATTGCCCAGGAGATTAGTCCTACCTGTGGACTAGCCATCTGGAAAGTTTGGCCCTCCTGAGTTGTACCTTCCCAAAACGGTCTTAAACTTTTTATATGCAGTGTTGTTGCAGCCATGCTGGTCCCAGGAGATTAGAGACACAAGGTGAGTGAGATTTTTTTTTATTGGACCAACTTCTGTTAGTGAGAGAGAGAAGTTTTCAAGCTTACACAGAATTCTTCTTCAGGTCTGGGAAACTTGCTCAGAATGTCACAACTAAATACATCTTGTTTAAAGATCTTGTATTTAGCTGTGGCACTCTGAGTAAGTTTAAATTTTTTATGGCAGAAAAATATATATTTCTTCTTTCATCCATGTATAACTTTGAAGGGGAAGAAATTACTTGCTCAAACTTTCCAAAAAGATTCACTTTTATGCTGAGACCAAGCATGAGACAGCTTCAAACCACCCTTCCTTTATGATTGATCAGAAAGTGGAACTTATGGCAGTCTGAACTATGCCTATTTGTGATCATCAGACCCCTCCACAGAAATGTGGGGGCCCAGTCCATCATGTTCGATGGAGCCCCACTCCCTTCCATTTCATTTTATTCGCACAGATGTGTGAGCTCAGGGCCCCTGGTACAATTGTTCTGCCTTTTTCCCCTTCTTGTCAGTTGTGGTGATCAGTGCCAGAGCAATAACATATTTTTTACCTGAGTAAAAAGAACTGCATGGCGCATGGGCTTTTGGTAAGTGGTACAGAATTTATTCACAGGGAATTTAAATAAATTATGCCTATATTGTGGGATAAGGGTAGGGACATGATATGTCGTGCTCTGATTGGATTTTTTTAGATCAGAGATGGAGTCAATTTGGGTTGGGCTGCTCTGCTCAATTTAAAAAAGGCTTGGGGAGAAGCTAATAAAATCCATAATTCCTTGTCATGAAATTCTCCTTATCCTTAGGAAATATATAGAGAGTTTTTCTACTTCTATCTGAAACTTCTGGGATTCTGGTTCAAATCCTTATCATAGCAGTAGTGATTAACAGTCATAACTATTAGTAGCCTGTGTGAAATGAGTTGGAAGGCTCACTCTAGTTTCAAATAAACAAATGGTCACATAATTAAAAAAAAAAAAAACAAAAACCCAACCCTAAACACTAACTGGCACCCTTGCTGGCAGCCTCAGGGGAGCACAAAATGCTAACACCAAAACTTTCAGATTTGTGTGTTTAAGGCCAGGCATGTATGGTTGATTTTTCAGAGATGCCGAGCAATCCCAACTCCTAGTGACTTCAGTAAGAGCTGGGAGCATTCAGCACTTCTGAAAATCACGTCACTTACCCAGGTGCCTCATTATGGAGTTTGGTGCCTAAATGTAGACCCAAAGTTTCAAAGTTTTGGCCTTGGTGGCAGGGAGAATTAATTACCCTCTCTGCCCGAGAGGTGGTCCCTCCAGATTAGAACTATGGCAAAGCTTGCAGGTTGACTTTGAGTGGCTTGTACTGTCACTTCCTGTGATAAGCATGTACTGTCAGCAGAGGAATTCAATTTCCATCGTTGCTAGTCTGGCATCTTTAACAAATACAACGTTCACTTAATTTACTTAACATACTTTAAAAATCTTTTTGAATATCATTTCTTCAAATCATCTGTGAATGCTGCTATCGGGTATAAAGATGTTTTGTTCCTATTGTAAAGCCTGTGCAATAAAGGATTACAATTGCTTAACAGATACAGAAATCCCTTGGGTTTTGTTTTGTTGGGGGGGGGGGGTTGGCCTTTGTAAAGATACTGTACAAAATTCTCTAAAAAGAACCATTTTTATTTAAAAGCTTCTTTCCTTTTTTCCTTCACGTTCTGTAGAAGTCTTTCCATAATGTATTTTTAAAAATTAATGTTGCTGTAGTCAAATAAAAGTTTATTCCTAATGGCGTTTAGTTTTTATTCATCATACGATAGAGCAGCCTTCATTTGCTCACTTATATACTGAAAGTCAGCAGTGTTATGAAATTATTTTTTTATTGCTTAGCAGTATGCAGATCCAGGGTGTCGTACACAAAAAAGAGTTGGGGGTTTTGTAATCCCTTAATTTGACATAATTATAAAGCAGCCTAGTGTTTTATGGTATGTCCAAGTAAAATTAATCATTTTAACCAGATTGGATCCCCCTTAAGAACAATAACATGGAATTTTTCCAGTCACCATTTGAATTGCTTTTAATTTAAATTGTTTCACTATAAATTAATATATTTAAATTACCTCCAGGGTAAGGGATGATTGTAGAGTTTCAGGTTAGATGGTTTAGGATTATACAGAGACCTCTAAACAGTTAGACATTATTCTGTAATTATGTCTAAATTCTTCTGTCTAACTAAAGTATGCTATTGATAAAGAACCTGTTACACTGGGATCTAAGCACTAATGCCAGTGAACGATAATAGATAGATATCACAGCGCCGTGATTCACGCACGTAAATGTGTCCATCATCATGTTCATTCCTGATTATTATATTTTTGTTTGGTGTTCAACTATGGCTTCATGTTATATAATATTTAGATATGTTCAGGAACAAACTGTTGTATTTCAAATTACACAAGTACTTTATAAAAGGGAATTTAGCGTTGGTGAAAAGTACCTGTTTAGTCTCTCGGGCTATCAGAAGTCATTTGTTCACAGAAAGGATGTAATGTGCGTTGTGGCTGTGCTGCCTTCCAGTCCCGTTTTGGAATGATCACCTCTAGAAATATTAGGTACTCCACTGTATTCATTCAATTCTCAGTCCTTCTTTACCAATAAAAATGCAAATGTTCATGTGTTAGGGTTGTGGAGACTGGTCCACTAAGAGCTGGATGGAGACCTTCCTAAACATTTCATCTAGGCCACCAAAGAGCGATCAGATCAGATCATCTTACAGCTGCTGGCAACCTGAGGTAGATTTGAAGCAACTCCAATACATTAGCCTTGAAACCAGATTCTTTTCAATACTCTTTGCATTCATTACTGAGACTTGTTACCCAGCTTTATATCAATAAGAGTACATTGACAGCAAACATAGTTTTGTGCTCATTCAGTTGTGACAGGATGAGTTTTCATTAATAATGTAGAGCTTCCTTCTTCCTTTTTGTCCCCTAGACTCTTGGGAAGAACTCAAGACACCTTCCCTGGGAGGGAATTTGCATAGCAAAAAATTAAGGTCCTTGCTATTACTTATTTCTTTGTGTAGGAAGGATTGAATGAGGTCTCCTGATAGGAGACCTTTTTCTCTCCCCTCTAAAACATCCTTCAGAAGTAACTGAATTTTATAATCTTTCTCTCCCTGGGCTTGAGAAACCTTTCTAACGTATGCCTGCATGTGGTACAAATGGAGGGTGATTGGAACTATTTTCTTTTACTCCTCTTGTCTCTGAAGTGTTTCAACATTCTGTCTTTCCAACCTCTCCCTGAAAGGGAAAGCAAACCCCCTTTTACCTAATTTTAAAGAATATTTTAAACTAACCACATTTATTTTCCAGAGGAAAAAGATAAGGCAGAGAAAGGATGCAGTAGTCCTGCCTTAAAAACTCCACTGACACATTAGCTGGCACTAGGACTTGCCTAAATGTGTCTTTCTCTAGCTCAATTACTTCTTCATGTCTCTTTAGATAATCTATTTTAGCAACACGCTTCCTTTTCTGCCATCCATTATATTGCACCTTTGTTAAATATGACTCTAATTACCTGACTTTCACTGACCACATGGTGTTTTCAGTGTAAAATATATGCGCAGAATTGCAATCTCTTACATTCATTTCATTCTCCAATATTTTCGCTTTCTCTCTGTGAGAGGTCGAGTGAGTAGCGTCCAAATGAGGGACAAATTACTGAGGGTTTGGAGCCACGGGTGCTGGAACAATGTGTATAGTGGGGGTGCTGAGAGCCATTGAACCAAACTGTCAACCCTGTATCTGATGGAAACCACTTCAAACCAAGGGATGTGGCAGCACCCTTTCAGCTCTAGTCCCAGCACCTATGTTTGGAGCGGACATAATGGAGATGGGGTTCTTGCAGCCAGTGCTGATTAAGAAAATTCAGAGCACCATAGCTAGAGTCCCTGTCTGCTTCTTAGAAATGCTCCTTTTGCATTGCCTCTGGAGAGAGGCTCTAGGGAAGACTCCAGCTGAGCCAAGCACAGATCCACTCTACTCATGGCTGAGTTCTGTGGCAATTCCGAGCACGGGGGGCAAACAGTAATGGCAGTTACTCTGCTCAAGAAGCTTGTCAGCTCACCCATGCAGCCACTTAAGGGATCTGTGTACTCCTGTCAATCTGCCTTTGAAGATTTTCGGCCTGATTTTGTTTGCACATATACTTGGGTAAATCAAGAGTAATGCTCCATTAAGTCAATGGAAAAACTCCCATTGACTTCAGTGGGCTTTGGATAAAACCCAGGAACCTTAGTAACTTCTCTAAAACTACAAGTATAAAAACATACTCATTCTGTCCTTTAATCCAGCACTCTTATAAGTAGAAAAGTACAGTCGTCCTGCACCAGGCACTTACATTTCTGACTATTTATATTCTTTAGAACAGTTGATTTAAACAGACAGAGCCTGATTTTCACTGGGTCTCAGCATATACTGTCTTCTGATTTTGCATATGAAAATAACTGAGTACATAATTATTTGTGTCCTCTGAGATTAGTGGCCAAATCAAGACCAAAATATGTTGTCTTCCCCTTCCCTATTCCTTATATTTATTTCCCTTACTATATTGTTTCTTCCATTTGTATATGTGTACACTTGTGAACATGCAAAATTTGGCTTAACAATTCCCTAGAAAAATTACATACTGTATTTTGCTACAAGTTCTAGTTGCATCTGTTGAATTCCCTTCTTCAAGCTGCTTCTGTGTTGAAGTGTTCCTGTATGCCAAACACCACTCATCTGGAAACTATATCAAAGGGAAAATGCAGCTATGTTATAAATTCTTTTTTTTTTTTTACGCTCACCCGCCAATCACACCCACTTGTATACTAGATGCTCTTTTGGTCTCAAACAAAGAGGTACTCATTTTATGCACATTATCTCTGTATATGGTTATAGCATTTACCGTGTTTAGGTGGATGTTTCTTAAATACAACTGCTTTATTTTAACTGTAGCTATAAAGGTCCCAGTCCTGAGAGTTTGCTCCCTTCAGTCTGAGAGTAGTGAGGATACCAATTTCACATTGATTGTAATTTCATTGACTTTAGTGGAGTTACTCCTGATTTTACTCTGTTGTAAGTGAGGTCTATGGTGTTGTAAGGCCTACAGGATTGTTCTGAATGCTGGTTGGTTACTGGACTCACTAATAGTTAGGCAGTTCAGTACAATGATTTTCCTTTCAAATGGTTGGTATAGACTAAGACAAAAAGGGTGTGTCTGAAAGAAGTTGTATAGCTTCAATGAATTGTAGAAGCTGGTAGAGCTCATCAAGAAATGAGTGAAAATAATAGAACAAACTAATTACCAAAAGAGAAAAAGTGTTCCCCAGTGTAGTTCTTTAGGTCCCATTTCATCCCCTGTAGTCTGTTAGTTTTATCTGAGGCTTTATCATCTGCCAAAAGATTTTATTTTGGGGTTTCCTTTTCTGTGGGCGGGTGGCTTCCTCCTTCCCTTAGAGCTGGTTCCATCTCTATCTTTAGGAACAGCAGAGCCTACTGTAGACCTTCCTGTCTCCTTTTTATTACATACCCTCATCCTTCCTTGCTACAAGTTTCTGGCCCCAGGAGCAACACACAAAATGAGAGTTGCAGCTATACTTTCTACTGCCTGGTTGATCCAGGAGGCTCTTGTTTTAAATATCAAAGTACAAATATTTAAAATGCAGGACTGAGCATGCTCAGTAGAAAATTCTGTTATCTGATCATTTTCAGAAGTGACATACATGCTCCTGCAACTATTTGGTTGTCAAGGATTTGACAAGCTCAGCTACTGAAAAAGGAAGAGATTGTTAACTGATGAGGCTTAGTATTTTAAGAGCAAGAGATTGTGGGCGTTAATCTGTCCCTCTACATTGGTGTGAGTTTCATTAATCCAGTCCATCCAGACGTTGTTGTTTAAAAAAAAAAAAAAAATCTCCTGCAATGGCCATTTTTAGGAAGTCTCACCTCACATATGTATTTTTTAACTTTAACTTTTGTGTTATAATGTGCTCTGGAGAAAAAAAAAAAGTCTTACATTTTTAGCATCACTGAATCCTATGATCTTTGTGAAGGTAAAATAATTAAGGTGCTAGCTCTTAGGGTGTTACCTATGAGGGGTTCCTTTTTGCAGGGAGGTTTTTATCACTGCATATTGCAGCAAGTGGTGGGTAGTGTAAGAGTGCCAATGTAGTGATTTCTTAGTTTTTGATAAACGGACCTCTTGCGCTCTGAGATCTTCTGTTTTTATTTCCATTGCTCTTTCTCTCTCTGTCACCACCCAGCTGTGTGTCAAGGTCTATCTTTTTCTAGGTTGTTTGCACTCTCCGTAATTGATAACTTCATTGGCAGGCCCTGTGAAAAAGATTTGATGTCTAACCATAAATGATCCACCTTTTAATTTCATTTGCTAGTTTTTATGTCAACAGGAATATGTTGATAATATGACACAAATAAATGCACATCTCTCAACTATTGGTAAAACATTGGACTGGGACAGCGATGTGGGTGGTGCTCATTTTGACAATATAATGGTGGCACATAACACGGTAGGTGGAGATGGCTTTCTCTTTAAAAATAAGAAGACTGAATGAGAATTCCAAGTGAAAAGGTGACAAGCTCCTCCCTAACTAGAGACGAAGTTTTGTAAGTCTCTAACAATCTGATGATATGTCAGTCTCCCCAGGATTGTTAAGGGGTCAGATCAGTTTTTGCCAAGACTGCATCATCCAGTCATTGTACTCCATAGTAAACCCAATCTCTCCATTTCTCTCTCTCTCTCTCTCTCTCTAATTGGATAAACTTGTAAACAGTAAATATAAAAATTAAACCGCTTCTGCTGAAGCCATCAATAATAAGTGCTTATTAGCTTATATATAACTGTGCTGGCACGATAGCATCAAATTGGCTGCTGAAACTGATGTGCCATGAACAAGGCAAGCTTTCCAAAGGGATAATATGTGGGTTTCAGTAATCGTACCCTCAGCTTTAATTGCCATTTTGGTGCCTTTAAATTTTTACCAGTTTTTGAAGCAACATGCTTGACTTCCTTAATGGTAGTGGGTGAAGTGGGCTAACTTCTTCACCACTGGTGCCCAACGGTACAGGAAGTCAATGGTGCAATTCCCAAATGGCAGCAGGCCCCAGTCAGAATCCAATATAACACCTGACTCCCAAGTTCTAGAATTCCATTTGTGTCACTGAGTAGATAAAAGGACTAATATTTTAAGATTGATATTGGCAGGACGTTAAAGGAAAAAGCAACTCAGTAGACCACAGACAAGCCTAACGGGCCTCAAAAAAGGTGATGTTTACCATCCGGTGAGGTTTTTTTTCAATGTTGTTCTACTGTCTGTTTGGATTGCAAATACCTTTTGGGTGAATTGTGAGAGTCCCTCATTCACTGACCATGGAACAGTGGAAAGGTGTTTTCACCCTGCTCATTTCCCCACCCCACAATCACCTTGAATGACCAAAACCAACTACTGCTCAGCCAAGAAATAAGTTCATTGGTAGCTGTTGAATGTCCTGCTTGTTATCTGGGTTCCCAGTGCCTATGTCAGGCTAGCAACTAGCTCCCCACCCCCTTTTTATTTCTCTCGTATCAGTTAGGAGCTAGAGGAGGAGAAGGAGTATTGTTTTACTGAATTGAGGGCTTAACATTAATGTTCTGTTGTGCCATGTGAGAAACCTGGGCTCAAGTTCTTCGTAGGTGTTAAGAGGGAGTTCATCAGGCTGTTTGAAAGTATCTCCTTGACATGATTGGCTGCTGTTGGCTGGCTGTGAAATGAGCTAGATTCAGTCTTCATAGGCTGATAGAAGTTCCACATTGCAGCGTCCTAAATTGGAAAGATGAATCAGCAGAGACAGGAACTGCAAACAATTGTCACCAAATCCAGACTATTTAACCCAGACCCTTGACAGGATGTCAATCTCCTTGAGCATATCTGGAGGAGTTCACCAGGCATCTTCGCTCAAACATATGGCTGGGAGACAATGCCCCTGCGGAAATACCGAAGCCCTCTCTCCACTAGGGACGTATAGGTAGCCCTGGAGTGTACACCTTCTGCCAGCATTCTAAGCACAGTGTTTGCTAGACCCCCGCCTTAGCAGGGTTAAGTAGCATGATGCTTAAAACAGTGTCCTCTGCCATAAGGCTGTCTACACTAGGATTTCCAACTTTGCTGAGACTGATGGAACTGATGTTAGCAACAGTGGGAAATATCCCCCCTGTAGATAGGGCCAAGAGGAGCAGGTCCCTTTCTCTTCTATTTCCTAAAGAGCAGACTGGATCTTAAATATCTATTGCCTTATACTCGGTGAAGAGTTTTTTCTGTAGTCATATCACAACTTCCTGATGCTTGAAAGATTTGCCGAAAAACAAAACAAACCTCTTGTTGTGCCCAATTGTATTGTCTCTAGTTCCTTTCTAGAACCGTTCTGTTTATTATAAATGGCCCACGTTTACCTGGCATAAAAATGATGAGATGTTTTGGGTTCTTAAGTTGAAGAGAAGACACACACACACACACGAATATACTGTCGCAATTGAAAACTGATCTGGTAAGCTTCAAAAGCAGAGCTTGAGCAGAGCATCAACCTTTTGACTGGAGATATGGCTGAAGCAGAAATAATGTCAAATTTAGTGCCAAGAAGTAAGGTTGAATTCATAGCAGTAGCAGTGTAGCGAGCTATGTACATGCTGCAGCTGATAAAAGGTTAGTGGGAATAAACTTTTTAAAGACTACTTTAAGATTGCAAAAGCATGAAATAGAAGCTTTGTAAAATGAATAAAATATTTGTTTCAAAGTAATCTCATGGTACTTCTGAGCATGTAAGGCTGGTTTTTCCTGGATTTTCCTGGTGGGTTGTTTTTTGTTTTTTGTTTTTTTGTTATTTTTTGGTGGCAAGGTTCCACGCATGTTTTCTTCTGATATTTCTGCCACCTGATCTATTTAAACAAGACATAATGTAGACAGTTGCGTTTTTAACAGCCTAAAAGACTGTAGTGTTACTATCTGTAAGCCGTGGTGTTCTCCTGTAGTGTTTCCTTTTTCATAAGCAAAAACAACAAGGAGCCCTTGTGGCACCTTCGGACTCCTCATTGTTTTTGCTGATACAGACTAACATGGCTACCACTCTGAAACCTTGTTTATAAGGAATCAGTGGTTGCTCCATGTCTTGGAATAGGAGTTTCATGACTAATGATGATGATGTTGGGATGTTCTGAAAATTATTTTGGGGTTTTTGCTATAATATTTAACATTTAATTTTTTCAGTTACTTGATTAAAGCCCAAGAGCTTCGCTTCTCTGGAATCAATAACTTTGGAATGAATGTAAATTGTTTTTAATGTGTAACACATGCATTAAGAAATGTCTCATGTCTTAAAACGAACCACTCCTAAAATAAATCCTGCATCTGTGCAGGACCCTTGACAGTCTTATTAATATCACAATGCAGTAGTGTACACAATTCAGCAAGGTGACCAAAATGGGCACTCTTTAGTTATTTTTCATGTTTGATTTGCTTCTCTGTGAATTTAATGTAAAGGTGGTTATGTTAAGCTAATTGTACTTCGGCTTTTTTATATTCTGCTGCTGAATGGAATCATGTAGAAGGTCTTTTTTTTTTTCTTTCTCCGAAGAATGGAACATTTGACCACAATTACCATTTTTTACTTTAGATAAAGAACCTTGCTGTCTATTACAAAAAGTGATTTATTAGTACATGGTGCACACTCTTTGAGATACAGTGTCTGACTAGCCAATGAGACATGGGTAATCACAAATTGTGATGCCTGCAGAATCAAATTATATTTGACATTTAATATAAACCCAAACACCTAAATGCAAAATATGACCTCAATAAAAAAAAAAAGCACATGATTTCTAGGATGAATTTTCTCCTTATCATAAATCTACACTGTGCAAAATGACTGATCCTTATGGATCAGAGTTCTCATTGCTTTTCTGAGATGTCCTACATGTTGCACTGTCTCCAGATATCCTGCTTGCTCTTCCTGTCTCTCTGCACATATGTGCCACCCGCCTGCAGAGGCAAGTAAACAAAGCTGATCCCAGGGCCACACTTCGATCCCTGAAGTGGATTCTGACCAGGAAGATGTCTTTTGTATAAAAATAGATTACACACCCACTCAACTTTTGCTGCAGAATGTATGTCACTTCTGAGATCCGATGCTGTACAGTTGGTACCTTTAGTATTGTAATTCACTGGTAACCTCTTAACCATGTATTGATGTCCAGTACATACCCTCTGAGGAAAACAATTCTGAGCTGTCGTTTCTGTGTCGAACTCTGACTCATATAGCATATCAGTGATGGTGGTGAAGTAGTTAATTCATTTTCCATCCATAATTTTTACTTTGTAAAACCAATTTGACACAGTCTAGCAGGGTGCTGTTATTGAAAAATTGAAGCACCAGGTGTGATTAAATAAGATCATACATTTCATTCCCTCTTTAATTTCACATCACTCTTCCGCAGCTGTATCTTTCTGCTTCCTTATAGTTGGAGAATGCATTGCATTCATAGTAGGCATCTCACCGCGGTGGTAGCATGCGCCGTCAGGCTGTTGCGAATTGAATCTGTTTGTGCACACAAATTATTTATTGTTTGATGGACCGGGTTTATTAATCTGGTGGTTTCTCTAAAGAATGAAATGCTTTATTGTAATATGGACAAACCTGGCCTATCTCTCAGCAGCTGTGGAAGATCATGCATACAGCAGATTATAGGTGCCATTCCACTGCATCGGGAAGAAGAATTCTGAAGCCTGCAAAAGAGTTTGGATCCCCTTATATGCACTGTGAAATGCTTCTCTGCAGGGGGCTCTCACATACACTCTCTTCACTGGGATTCCATTGCTCTCCACAGGCACAAGAACAGCAGGAGCTATAGTAGTCTCAGGGCTGCCCTAACTGTTACAAACTGCTGTGGTGGAAGGGATTCTCCCTTTAACCCTTGCTCCTCTGCCTGAGTGGGGGCAGAGGTGGTATTTGGCCCACATTTACCATATATTTAGTTATAACATGATGGCAGGTACTAAAAAGAATGATGAGTGATATTTATTAGAAGACTAATTGGATTCTAAGTAAACCTCTGGTAGTTATCCCCAGATACCTGCTGCGTTTCCAAAACCCCGGCTGGCCTTACTCCACTATAGCCAAAAGCACCAAATGAACAACAAGATGGTTAAAATCACCAGAGGAGAGTGGGTTCTCAGCAGTGTACTAAAGTTGTTCCCTCCTGCGTATTGATAAGAAGTGAGTGTGCATGTGGCACTGACAGGGTCTGAGCTGATCTGGTACAGCTGTGCCAAACTGAACCCGAACAATGAGCGTCTGTGTTCAAGTTGCCAGCGTTGTGACATGGTTTGCGTTGTACATTATCACACTGTCATGTCAGCACAGAAGAGCCCAATTCTTGGTGACTCATCCCTGGAATATGCATGACAGAAAAGGGCTGTTGTAAGCCTTTCCCTTGTTTCACCCTGACTATACGCTATCTACGGGGCTGCCGTTACACCCAATGATTATATCACATATCCTCCAAAAGAGTAAGCTAAACTGAATGAATGCCACTTTTTACTTCTGAATGAGAGCGTCCCCAGAGGTTTAATGCTCTTCAACTAATGTGCGTTTACTTCACAACTGTAGTTAACTCATCTTAACTTTCCTGAGTGTCCTTGTGTAGACATGCTTTTAGAGCTGAGAGGGGGAAAAAAGCCATTCCACCTGGGGAGCTCAATCCCCAAGCAAGAGAAGCAGGGGACCCGGCTTGGTCCATGGAACAGGTTTGAGGGGTCTAAGAGATGTCATGTGTCCGATCTTAAAGAGGGACCTGCCATTGAGCATAAGTGCTCGTGGGATGTCTGACTCCTCTTAAATTGGATTCAGGGAGCAGGATGAAGATCAGCTTCTCACTTCTCCCAGAGTAGACCGGGCTCCCCAGGTCTAACCCCAGTCAGATCAAAGTGACTTGCATATAGTGCAAGACTTCCTCCCCCCGCCCCCAACACTTACACCTACCTTTCTTACTTCATGCATGAAGACATACTCTTTGGTCTGAGAGAGGAAAAACACTGCATTCTAAAGGAAAGTGTAACCAGGTGCTTGAAGGGCTGGAGGGCTAGTAGTGTTTGGCATGCCTGATCCTCTGCGCCCTTGTTTCCCTGGTTGAGGTGCCTCAGTTTTTGAGGCAGTGGGGTAGGGAGACTTGGGCCCTCCCTCTCCACTGATTCCCATCCCAGGCTCTTGTATGAGTCGACCCCTGAACAGGGGACCCTCCCAGCAGGGAGTCTAAACCCAGTGGCCTGAGCTACTTCCTACTGCTGTCCCTTCAGTTTAGGGCATGACCCTTATAGTCCAATTCGCTGGAGTGGCTGGGCCTCCAGTAAGGCCCCTCGTAGGTCTTGGGCGGCACCCTGCTGCAGCGCCGGGCTCCAGCCATAAGTTTGGTGAGGCCGATCCCCACTGTGTCTCTGGGCTTCAGTCACCCAGTTATTTCAGTTGCCAGAGGCTCCTAGGGCTCCTCCGCAGTCTCCCTTGTCTGGGGAGACAGTCCTTCCTCCCTGGTGGCTGCCTAGGCTGGCAGGCTAGTGACCCTTCCCCTCAGGTAGGGAGGCAGCTCACCCACCAGTCAGCCCACAACTCAGCCCGGTTGTCTCCTTTTCTCCCCCTGCAGGCCAGGCATTGGCTGCAGATATAACAGGGCGGGGCTGTCTGGCCCGAAGGCTCTCTTTAACCCCTGCTGTGCTGGCAGGCAGTTTCTCTGCTTCATCACAGAAAGTTTTCCTTTACATGAAAAGAAAATTAGTGAAACGATTTTCTTGGGGAATGGAGGAAACAGTTCTGACCTTTCTTTCCCTGTGTGATACAGATTAAGCACTACAGATTCATCAGAAGTGAAGCCAATAATCAAATCAGTGATTGGAACTGGCTGTAACTTTGTGTGACTTTCTACATAATAATTACCATATGCAATGGGACTCATGTCCAGTAAATTCTGACATGGTGACACTGTCAGCTGAGAGATGTTATTGCTGATATAGACAGGACTATTACTTGTATGTGCTTGCTTTATTTTTCTCAGGCATTCCCTTATAGAAAATGAAAAAAATGTGTGTTTTATGGTGAGTGAGGTGTTAAGAAGGGAGATTTTTCTTTTGTGCTGCTTCACTTTCCTGTCCCCATGCAAGGCATTCAGTTGTTCAAAAATCATGAGTCAGACCTCCCAAAATTATGAATCTGTCTTAAAATTTTAAGATTTAAAAAGAAACCCAAATTTTATTATTTTTTATTTGTCTTGTGGTTTTTTGAGCCTCTTGGATGTGCTTGAGGCTTGGTTTTAAGCTTTTCTCCCCAACCATGAGAGCTAAAAACTTGTTTGTTTGTTTTTGTTTTAATGAAAGTAGAGATTATGACATCATCACAGATTCCAGCGGCTGTTGCTTTAAGAAAAACACTAAATATCATGTTACTCATAATAATATCATTAAAGTTGGCAACACTGGGTGCCCTACCAAAGCAGCAGTTTTACTGCCCTGGCAGAGCATATTGGTTCCTCTTTTACCTGCTTCCCTGTTATTCCTTCCTTCCAACATGTGGCATAATGCTGCCCTTTCTCTCTCACTCACCTGCCAGCTGCTTTCACCACTCTTGCTCTCATGAAAATGCCCGTCTTCGGCTAACTACTTCTATGCTATGCTCTTCACTCACACCTGCCCTGGGATAAGATGCTTCACTTGAATATCTGCTTTACTTCCTGAACTGAGAGACAGCCACATTCCAAAGGAATTCTCCTTTCCTGTTTTGTTAACAAAAACAAAACAGATTTTTAAAGAGATTCAGTGTTTTGGAGGGAGGAAAAAGGTTGGAGTCTCAGACAGGAAAAAAACAACCATGGAAAAATAAATCCAATGTAATTGGAGCTATAATTAAAGACCTTTTTTTAAAAACAACAACAACAACAGATTGAATGAAAGAAAAATGTGTGCTTTTCAATGAAGTACCTTTCGGGAAGATGTGCTTGTGGCTAAAGCCGAAAACTGTGATTCAGGACATCTGGGTTCTATTCCTGGCACTGCCACTGACTTTGTGTGGGACACTGGATGAATATCTTAACCTTTCTTTGCCTCATTCGCCCTATCTGTAAAGCAAGGACAGATGACCCTTAGCTCATAGCGGTGCTAAGAGGTTTAATGTTCCTTAGTATTTGTAAGTGCAGTGAGGTGGAAGTTCTTTTGATAGAAGTTGCTACAGTATTGAAATCTTGTTAATGTATTACATGGCTTTTCAGAATTTACTGTATTAAGATTTATATCTTTGAGATAAAATATTTAAAAACTTTGTGAACCTATTCAATATATATATACCACACATATAAACCATATGTCTATTTGTTGTCAGTATAATGCATCCTATGGCATCTCATAAGAGCAGGAGCTGCTTCAGAGGGGAACTAAATGGATTGAGATCCCCTCTTAGCCTGGCTATTGGTGGCATTAGTGCACATTGTTGCACATTGCTTTTTTTAAAAAGTGGCATTAATGCTTGTGAAAGTTGCTAGATCAGTGGTTTTCAACCTGCGAGCCACTTGCATCCCAATCAGCACACTGTTGCGGCCCATGTGACATCCTCAGGGCCATACAGGTAGTGTATATATTGTGTGAATGCAGCTCACCTAACATAGAGAGCTGCATATGCGGCCCACGGTGATAAATAGGTTGAGAACCACTGTACTAGACTGTCAGTCCTGGAGATTGGACTTTATTTGTCTGTAACAGCAGTGCAAGTTTCCCCACTCTTTTCAGTCTTCGTGCTCAGTTATGATGGTAGTTTTGTGATAGTGGCAATTCATAGACATTCATAATGACAGTAATAGTCATTGGATCAGAGAGAGAGAGAGAATAACTCTATAGTTAGTGGTAAAGGCACTCACCTAGAATGTGCGAGAGCCAAGCTCAGGTTCTTGCACCAGTGACTATTCCTCACACAGTCAGAAATGGGGCTCAAGGTTTATGTACATTTCCCAGTGCTAACTGTTCACACTCTTATGTGAGTGGTTTACTGTACCAAAGAACCAGACTCCTAGCACCACTGGGGCCAGTGAAACTACTGCATAAGCAGGAAAGAGCTGTTCAAGAAAAACACTTAAATAACTGAATATTGAAGAGAGGAAAAATCAGAGCTTAACATTGGTTGAGTTTCAGTAGAAGTAATGAAGTGTGAAATGTGCTATTCCCAACCAGTACACCATGCTGCTTTAAATTACAGAATATATAATTATATAGCATTAAAATTCCAGTGCCTCAGTCTTTGACAAAATATGAAATGAAAACAGACAAATGCATGAATCTATTTATGAGACAATTATTGTAATAGGAATGGGTAAGAGTGTAAACCCTAACCATTCTCATTATTTTAAGACTGTGCCCTTAGGATCCTTTGATTCTGTGCCCTGGTAAATATTCACTTACTGTTGCGAACCAATTTGGTGAAGGCCAACAACCGACACACTACATACTAGCTCATCTAAACTAGGATATGCATATAAGCCCTAGAGCTGCTTACACACATACACATGGTGTTGCAATGTTTGTGAACACATGGGAGATTGCAAGGATGCACATAGGATTGGTTATTCCCAACCAAATCATTGGTCCATCTGGACCAGTATTGTGCATCTGGCAGTGACCGGCATCTGAATTCACATTAATCCATTTAACCAAATGTTTATTTAATGCAACAATGCTCCATGTCCACCACTCCTGGCTCTTGTTTTAATCACAAAATCCTTAGAAATTGGTGGTACCATGATACATTTGCAAATAGATGGAAAATGCAGAGTTTGCCTACATGGCAATAAAACACCCATGACTGGGCCATATCAGCAGACTCGGGCTCATAGGGCTCAGGGGTTGTGGGCTATAAAATAGCAGTGTAGAGGTCTAGATTTGGGCTGGATCCTGGGCTCTAGGACCCTCTCCTGGTGGTGTCCCAGAGCATGAGCTCCAGCTCAAGCCTAAACGTCTACACTGCAATTTTATAGCCCCACAACCCAAGCCCTGTGAGTGTGAATCAGTTGACACAGGTCAGCCGTGGGCATTTTACTGCAGTGTAGTTATACCCATAGAGTTTTTATAGTGCCCACTGTACAACTGGGGGGAAGAAGAAGAGAGAATTTCTTCCCATTCTCTTTAGGAGAACCTCCACTCTGAAACACCATTAAGTAGTTTATACCCCAAATCTGTCCTCCTGCACCTGTAAATCTAGTGGAACTAATCCTCTGGAGTCTAAGTATCTCCTATTTAAACTTTTTAAAGAGGGACTGGATTCCTTAGGAGGCTGTTAATGGTATATATAGTCTAGATCAGCAACTTTCAACCTTTTTTCAAACTTGGGGATCCCTAAAAAATTTTGCATAGAGGTACAGACCCCTTTGGAAATCTTAGATATAGTCTGCGGACGCCCAGGGGTCCACAGTCCACACGTTGAAAACCACTAGATAACTAGCTCAAATGTAGCCCAGGCCAAGAGTGACCAAAAGTTGTTTGGTGACGCATTTGAAACTAATTAGCGTTCTCACTAGTTCTCTCATGAGTAGGCAAGTATCCACATTGCAAAGCCATAGCTAAGGACAGAATGGCCCAAAGACTGAACCACCATCTCATTTCTAGACTAGGATCACATTGGTGGAGTGGTCACATTGGTGCAGTTGTGAGGCTTTTTTCCTGTAGCCTATCTTTTTCTTGTCCAGCTGAACAGTGAACTTAAATCCGCAGATTTTCTGACATGTTTCATAAGCACTTAATTAACTGAAGCAAATAAAAGACCAACTTTCTTCCTTCCTAGTTCTTGGTAATAAACTGAGTCCCTAGACATCCAATGGGATAAAAAGTGCACACATAATATGTATTCTAGGTAGAACAAAACAAGAGCTCACAAAGTTCAAGAAGGAAACAGCGTTGTTTAGTCTCTGGAATGCTTATGAGGCTGTGCTCAGAGGCAGGTTGATTTTGGTATGGTGACAGAAGAAAAAAAGGAAATAAACTTGGAGCTTAATGACCTTTACAGGAAAACAAAAATTTCAGAGGGAAAACATAAAAGATGACAGGTGCTAGCAGAACACAAAAAGACTGTGAGCTGAGGAGTGAACACGAGGGGGAAACCCACATGGAATATATGATATTGTTAATTAAAAAGTAACACATTTGATAGAGCAGTTAATGTGACATAATCACCCGTATTAAAACAGACCGGGATCTCACTGTTTCTGACCCCTCAACTAATAATAAAGAAATTTGTACATTTTCGGCAGAAATTTTATACATCCATCAACCCTCTCTGTAAGCGGGAGGAAATTGTGGAACATCTGGGATACTGAGGAAAAGATAAATATGGCTATATTACATCAGGAGGAAGGGGCTGCATTATTCTTAAGGACTGGAGGAGTGAGTGACTCTCTTGTGATTGAGATGATTGATTGGACCTGAATGTTTGTTCTGGCCCTAGTATTTTAAGTCTGGGAATAAGGAGGAGGCTTCTTTTGAAAAATGTGTTTTAATGTACATTTTTTAACGTGGAATGCACACAAAACGAATTATCAGGAATGAGGCTCCATTTCCCAGCAATGGACCAGTGATGGCAGAGCCAGTCTCTAATAGTCTTGCTCTTGCCCTGAACAAAGAGAGTTTCCTAGGAAAAAATACTCGGTGTTGGAGAACAGTCTCCCACTTGCCTCTTCTGAGTTGAAGTGTGTTCAGTACATTTGGCATTTTGTGGATGCTAACCCCTATCAGTGAAAGACAAGTAGAATCATAGAATCATAGAATATCAGGGTTGGAAGGGACCCCTGAAGGTCATCTAGTCCAACCCCCTGCTCGAAGCAGGACCAATTCCCAGTTAAATCATCCCAGCCAGGGCTTTGTCAAGCCTGACCTTAAAAACCTCTAAGGAAGGAGATTCTACCACCTCCCTAGGTAACGCATTCCAGTGTTTCACCACCCTCTTAGTGAAAAAGTTTTTCCTAATATCCAATCTAAACCTCCCCCACTGCAACTTGAGACCATTACTCCTCGTTCTGTCATCTGCTACCATTGAGAACAGTCTAGAGCCATCCTCTTTGGAACCCCCTTTCAGGTAGTTGAAAGCAGCTATCAAATCCCCCCTCATTCTTCTCTTCTGCAGGCTAAACAATCCCAGCTCCCTCAGCCTCTCCTCATAAGTCATGTGTTCTAGACCCCTAATCATTTTTGTTGCCCTTCACTGGACTCTCTCCAATTTATCCACATCCTTCTTGTAGTGTGGGGCCCAAAACTGGACACAGTACTCCAGATGAGGCCTCACCAATGTCGAATAGAGGGGGATGATCACGTCCCTCGATCTGCTCGCTATGCCCCTACTTATACATCCCAAAATGCCATTGGCCTTCTTGGCAACAAGGGCACACTGCTGACTCATATCCAGCTTCTCGTCCACTGTCACCCCTAGGTCCTTTTCCGCAGAACTGCTGCCTAGCCATTCGGTCCCTAGTCTGTAGCGGTGCATTGGATTCTTCCATCCTAAGTGCAGGACCCTGCACTTATCCTTATTGAACCTCATCAGATTTCTTTTGGCCCAATCCTCCAATTTGTCTAGGTCCTTCTGTATCCTATCCCTCCCCTCCAGCGTATCTACCACTCCTCCCAGTTTAGTATCATCCGCAAATTTGCTGAGAGTGCAATCCACACCATCCTCCAGATCATTTATGAAGATATTGAACAAAACCGGCCCCAACACCGACCCTTGGGGCACTCCACTTGATACCGGCTGCCAACTAGACATGGAGCCATTGATCACTACCCGTTGAGCCCGACAATCTAGCCAGCTTTCTACCCACCTTATAGTGCATTCATCCAGCCCATACTTCCTTAACTTGCTGACAAGAATACTGTGGGAGACCGTGTCAAAAGCTTTGCTAAAGTCAAGAAACAATACATCCACTGCTTTCCCTTCATCCACAGAACCAGTAATCTCATCATAAAAGGCGATTAGATTAGTCAGGCATGACCTTCCCTTGGTGAATCCATGCTGGCTGTTCCTGATCACTTTCCTCTCATGCAAGTGCATCAGGATTGATTCTTTGAGGACCTGCTCCATGATTTTTCCAAGGACTGAGGTGAGGCTGACTGGCCTGTAGTTCCCAGGATCCTCCTTCTTCCCTTTTTTAAAGATTGGCACTACATTAGCCTTTTTCCAGTCATCCGGGACTTCCCCGGTTCGCCACGAGTTTTCAAAGATAATGGCCAATGGCTCTGCAATCACAGCCGCCAATTCCTTCAGCACTCTCGGATGCAACTCGTCCGGCCCCATGGACTTGTGCACGTCCAGCTTTTCTAAATAGTCCCTAACCACCTCTATCTCCACAGAGGGCTGGCCATCTCTTCCCCATTTTGTGATGCCCAGCGCAGCAGTCTGGGAGCTGACCTTGTCAGTGAAAACAGAGGCAAAAAAAGCATTGAGTACATTAGCTTTTTCCACATCCTCTGTCACTAGGTTGCCTCCCTCATTCAGTAAGGGGCCCACACTTTCCTTGGCTTTCTTCTTGTTGCCAACATACCTGAAAAAACCCTTCTTGTTACTCTTGACATCTCTCGCTAGCTGCAGCTCCAGGTGCGATTTGGCCTTCCTGATTTCATTCCTACATGCCCGAGTAATATTTTTATACTCTTCCCTGGTCATATGTCCAACCTTCCACTTCTTGTAAGCTTCTTTTTTATGTTTAAGATCCGCTAGGATTTCACCATTAAGCCAAGCTGGTCGCCTGCCATATTTACTATTCTTTTGACTCATTGGGATGGTTTGTCCCTGTAACCTCAACAGGGATTCCTTGAAATACAGCCAGCTCTCCTGGACTCCTTTCCCCTTCAAGTTAGTCCCCCAGGGGATCCTGGCCATCCGTTCCCTGAGGGAGTCGAAGTCTGCTTTCCTGAAGTCCAGGGTCCGTATCCTGCTGCTTACCTTTCTTCCCTGCGTCAGGATCCTGAACTCAACCAACTCATGGTCACTGCCTCCCAGATTCCCATCCACTTTTGCTTCCCCCACTAATTCTACCCGGTTTGTGAGCAGCAGGTCAAGAAAAGCGCCCCCCCTAGTTGGCTCCTCTAGCACTTGTGCCAGGAAATTGTCCCCTACGCTTTCCAAAAACTTCCTGGATTGTCTATGCACCGCAGTATTGCTCTCCCAGCAGATATCAGGAAAATTAAAGTCACCCATGAGAATCAGGGCATGCGATCTAGTAGCTTCCGTGAGCTGCCGGAAGAAAGCCTCATCTACCTCATCCCCCTGGTCCGGTGGTCTATAGCAGACTCCCACCACTGCATCACTCTTGTTGCACACACTTCTAAACTTAATCCAGAGACACTCAGGTTTTTCTACAGTTTCGTACCGGAGCTCTGAGCAGTCATACTGCTCCCTTACATACAGTGCTACTCCCCCACCTTTTCTGCCCTGCCTGTCCTTCCTGAACAGTTTATAACCATCCATGACAGTACTCCAGTCATGTGAGTTATCCCACCAAGTCTCTGTGATTCCAATCACATCATAGTTCCTTGACATCACCAGGACCTCCAGTTCTCCCTGCTTGTTTCCAAGGCTTTGTGCATTCATATATAAGCACTTGAGATAACCTGTTGATCGCCCCTCATTCCCAGTATGAGGCAGGAGCCCTCCCCTCACAGACATTCCTGCCTGTGCTTCCTCCCGGTATCCCGCTTTCCCACTTATCTCAGGGCTTTGGTCTCCTTCCCCCGGTGAACCTAGTTTAAAGCCCTCCTCACTAGGTTAGCCAGCCTGCTGGCAAAGATGCTCTTCCCTCTCTTCGTAAGATGGAGCCCGTGTCTGCCCAGCACTCCTCCTTCATGGAACCCCATCCCATGGTCAAAGAATCCAAAGCCTTCTCTCCGACACCACCTGCGTAGCCATTCGTTGACTTCCACGATTCGACGGTCCCTACCCAGGCCTTTTCCTTCCACGGGGAGGATGGACGAGAACACCACTTGCGCCTCCAACTCCTTTATCCTTCTTCCCAGAGCCACGTAGTCCGCAGTGATCCGCTCAAGGTCATTCTTGGCAGTATCATTGGTGCCCACGTGGAGAAGCAGGAAGGGGTAGCGATCCGAGGGCTTGATGAGTCTCGGCAGTCTCTCCGTCACATCGCGAATCTTAGCCCCCGGCAAGCAGCAGACTTCTCTGTTTTCCCGGTCAGGGCGGCAGATAGATGACTCAGTCCCCCGGAGGAGAGAGTCCCCGACCACCACCACCCGCCTTCTCCTCTTGGGAGTGGTGGTCGTGGAACCCCCAACCTCAGGACATCGCATCTCATGCCTTCCAACCAAAGGAGTCTCCTTCTGCTTTCTCGTCTCAGACATATCATCTGGTCCACTCTCCGCAACGGTACCTGCGGAGAGAACATGAAAGCGGTTAGTTACCTGTGTCTGTGTTACTGGAACCCGGACATTCCGCTTACCTCTTCTGGAGTACCAGGATTCTGTTGTCATTTGGACATTGCTTCATACCACTCACCGTAACCATCCTTTGGTCTAAAACTCTACATCTAACCAAGTTTGTGTGCTTAAGCAATGGGCAATCTAAAATATATAAAAATGTTGTTTGGAATTTATGTAATGACTGTCTCACCCAAGGGATTGGTATTTTGAGGTCTTTGCAGTGGTTGGCACTAAAAAGTCAACATTTGCTAAGTAATATACAGCTATCTGGGAAATCCATTGTGGGGGTTTTTTCCCTCCCCTAGTCTTAACACCAGTGATACCTTGTTAACTGTGTGATAGCATTTGGCAAATGCTGACCTTTTAATGGCTTTATTATAATACTTAATAAAGCATAGTGCATGGTAGTGACCCAGTTATTGGAGCACATTATAATGGGAATAAGAATTCAAATGTATTGGCTTCTGCCAAAAGGATGTACCTTATTCCCAATTTCTTGGGTCATTGTGAGGAGAAAGTAGCATATGTTTATGGTATTTTGGTATGATGTTAGTTCTAAAAGGTACTGAAGTAAAGGTTGGTTTTTTGATACTTAGGATATGATTCACCTCTGGAACAGGAGGTGGGGTGGTGTTTGTACCACTGCTAACCAGGTATTCTGATGTTGGAAACTGTCTTTAAGTTGCAATCAGGGATCCATAAGAACCTTACCAGAGAACTATCTGGAGGATGAATTGGTTCAGTGTTTCTCTCTCTAGCCAACAATACTTGCCTTTGGGACAGTGCTGGCTCTTAGTGGAAGCTTCAGGCACTTTGGGTTGACATAACCACCCTTTCTGCTTCCTGGGATATATTAGCCAAAGGAATTCAACCTATCCCTGAGCTAGAGCAAGTTCTTCGTGGTCAGTTTTTAAAAATGACGAAAAATTGCCCAAGTCATTTATATATATCCTTTCTAGGACCTGGGTAAAAAACCCAACAACTATATTTTATGCTCTTAAGCTTTGTCTGCTGGTTTTACAGAGACAGTAAACAAACCCTATTCCGAGTGCTCTGCTGACAATACTGATGATGGTGGTGCACAAATTAGGAGGTAAACAAAAAGCCATGTTCATTTCAAGCTCCATTAGAAACACAGGCAGAAAACAATCAATGTCTCCCAAACACAAAAGGTCAAAATTGGTAGGCAAAGAAACTTTGGTTTTCAAGGTAGCTAAGAAAGGACTGCATACAATAGACTCACTCTCCCCTTCTTTTTAATTGGCAAGCAAGAAAAACCTGCTGGACAGTGTAATGAAGAATATATGAAAAATAAACAATTATCAATAATCATTTTTGAAGAGAAATACACTGCAAGTGTCTGATAGTGATTAAATTTTTGCATTTAAAGGCTGCCTTTCTATTTTAAATCTTGCCTGTAGGATTTTATGGACATTCAGTAACATCTATAGTCTTGGCCTGACACATATGAAGGATCATTCTTTTGAAGAGCATAATCATAAGATTTCACTCTGACATTCTATTGGTGTAGTCTTGTATAAGAGTCCTTGGGGGCCTTTTAATCGAGTTTTAAACTTTGTTGTAAATACAGGATTAAGTCTAGAGAATTCATGTGTGTCATTTTGTTAGCCAGTTACGCAGCAGAAGATGACCAGAAAAACAAATATGATTTTATGTGGTGGTGTTGTAGCTATGTTGGGCCCAGGATATTACAGAGACATGGTAGGTGAGGTAATATCTTTTTTTGGACCAACTTCTGTTGGTGGAAGAGACAAGCTTTCAAGCTTACCCAGAAGTTGGTCCAATATAATATAATACTGTTTTTTTAATACATTTTCATTTTACGGTAACATGCATTCTTCATCTCTGACAACAATACATGTTCATCTGTAAATCTGAGATTTAGTTAGCATCCTAAACCAAATTCCACATGGCCTCTTCGAGTTATATATTACAATACAATTCTGAATTAGTGTGAGTGCCAAATTCTTCAAATATTAACACTTACCTAATTTTATTAATGTGAACAGTCCCATTGAAGTAAATGGAGTTCCTTATTAAAGTAAAGTTATTCGTGTGCTTACATGTTTATAGGATCAGTACCTTACATTGTGTGCCAATGGATGTACTGAAAACTTATGCCTGTATTACTGTGCCATGATACCACTGTGACCAGTTGGGTCACAGAAACCCCCTTGGGACTGCCACCTGTTGTGCGGGGCCTACCTCTGAGCCCGTTTTCCTCAGCAGCTTGGGACTTCAGTACCTTGCCTGGTTGTGCCAGACACACTAGCGTGCTACAAACACAGACCCAGGTCTGAACCACATCCCCCAAGAGCTGCAGGTTTAACTGAAAACAGCTTAAGAAATACTCCTGTCTCCAACACCCAGATACCCAGTTCCCAAGGGGATCCAAACCCCAAATAAATCTGTTTTACTTTATATAAAGCTTATAAAGGGTAAACTCATAAATTGTTCACTCTCTGTAACACTGATAGAGAGATATGCACAGCTGTTTGCTCCCCCAGGAATTAATATTTGCTCTGGGTTAATTAATAAGTAAAAGTGATTTTATTAAATATAAAAAGTAGGATTTAAGTAGTTCCAAGTAATGACGGACAGAATAAAGTAAGTTACCAAGCAAAATAAAATAACACACCCCAGTCTAAGGCTAATACAGTAAGAAACTAAATGCAGGTAAATCTCACCCTCAGAGATGTTCCAATAAGCTTCTTTTACAGACTAGACTTCATCCTAGTCTGGGTCCAGCAATCACTCACACCCCTGTAGTTACTGTCCTTTGTTCCAGTTTCTTTCAGGCATCTCTTTCGGTAGAGCCAGCTGAAGACCAAATGGGGGGGTTTCCAGGGCCTTATATAGGCTCTCTCTCTCTCTTGTGGGTGGAAACCCCTCTCTCCCCCTGTGTAGAATCACAGCTACAAGATGGAGTTTTGGAGTCACATGGGCAAGTCACCTGTCCATGCATGACTCAGTTCTTTACAGGCCGACGCCATTGCCCACATGTTAGCCTGAACGTTCCCAGGAAAGCGCAGATGTGGATTGGCATCTATCAAGGTCCATTGTTAGACAAGTACTCCCAATTATTTGAATAACACCTTCACTCTATGTTAACCGAATCTGGCCTTAGGTGCTTTCTACAGCGAACATTTAAATACAAGCATAGAGCCAACGCTCATAACTTCAGATATAAAAATGATATATGAATATGAATAGGATGAATACATTCAGTAAAACATAACCTTTTGTAAAGATGTGTTACATGGCATATCTAGCATAAAACATATTCCAGTTATGTCATATTTACATTCATAAGCATATTGCTATAAAGCATTATGGGGTGCAACATCACAGCCACTGCTATGGTTAAAGATATGTCTGTACTCACTGTAAATCCTTCCAGCATAGAGTAGTATCTTAAATGCTGCTGATAATAAAACATCTCACTCCTATAACACCTTCCAGCCAGTGATCTCAAAGCACTTTAAAAAACATTAATGAATTAAGCCTCACAGCACCCCTGTGAGGGTGGGTATTAGTCCTGTTTTACAGATTAGGAAACTAAGGCACAGAGAGAGGAAAGAGTCACATTTTCATAGGTGATAGTGCCTTTACAACTGTGTATATGATGTTGAGACTGGCTAAAAATCAGCTCCAACAAAATCATGGTCAAGATCTGTGCAAGAACAGAATTTGGGAGTGTGGACAGCGTAGGTAATTGTAAAAGGCGCTTCAGAGCACTACTCAGCTTTACGCCTTCTTCCAAAACAGCTACATCTCACTGTCACTTCTTTGAGATGTAGCTTGCACTTTTTGTCATTATTTTCAATGGACATTAACATTTTTGTTTAATTTGCCTGTGAACCCCAGAACACCTGTGCCCTTCTGCCCATGTAATTTGTCTGTCCTCCGGTTCTTGTCCTAAACTTCCAAATATCGCAGTTGTTCGTTCCTCATCTCTTTCTTTTATTGATTATTTTAAGTTGCATTTTATATGCAGAGAAAGTTAATTCTGAAAAGGTAGGGGTCCATAGTATCCTTTCATAATGATTCCTTTATCTAGTCTGCTCAATTTTCAAGTTACAAGATGACTTTTTTTCCTAAAAATCCCCTGCAAACTCTATCTGATTCTGCTTTCTCACTCTAGCATAATCACCAGTCGTATAGATTCTGTAATCAGGACTTACTGTAGCTGACAATATCGTAACTGATGTGTAAGGTCGAATATAGACATCCGATCACTCTTCCATATTTGCACTGGCTGTATATTACCAACAGTACTAAAATCTTGTTTTGGTCAGTACAATATGCAGCTATTATTCAAAGACACGTAGAAAGCTGATATATTGAATTCTATTTTTTACAAAATTACTATGATCTCTCTCATTGCATGTTAAAGTTTGTCTCTTTGCCTTCATAATTGGCAATGCTGAGACTGTGACATTTTTATTTAGTGCTTTCTGTCCCCCTGTTGTACGTATTTATTTGCTTTGTCAAAGTTCTGATTGCACCCTCCCTTTCAATCAGTTCTACAAATCGGAGGTCAAATCCTGTTTATCTTAATCATGATAAATTAACTTCAGTATGACTCAGCATTTGGCCTGCTGATTTTTGTGTTTGCCTGCTAATAAATTATGAATGTCCTATTGCAAAAGTCTGCCTTCTAAAACCAGCATTCATGACATGTAAGTAGTAATGTTTTCAGTGAAGCTTGAGGGCATATAGTGCTCTCACTGCGTGCTAATATAGTAAATTATTTCACAAAGCTTTTACTCTTTTGCAGCACAATTAATTTTACATTTCGTTTACTGACACTGGAATGCACTTGGGTTTATAATATTAGGTAGAATGAGTTTATGATGTCACCCCTATTTTTAGCATGCTGGAGGTGGGGGGAGAATTGCAGCGTACTCTTGTACAGCTGAAGGCTTTTGGTGGAACTTGGAGACTCTCCCACACAGGACTGAGGAAGTGACATCCCTGGTTCAGTCAGCCTAGAGGGAATGGCTTTTCTCTTTAACATTTCATTGTAATCTCTCTGATGATACCTCCAAATGTCAGTTCACACCTCACAGCTGAAGTTGAATTCTTCCCAAAATAACTTCTGATGTACATAAGTTTTAAAAATTAAAACTCAGCCACATAAGCTGAATGCACATCCCCATCTGAAAAACCTGATGAAATTCTGTTATACTCTTAGTTGTACTGCAGTCTTTTGGTTTCTAATTATCTCCTGTTCGTTAAATGTTAGCACCAACATTGGTGGCTATGAAATGCAACAGAACGATTAATACCATTGTATTAATAATAATAATAATACCAAAATGCTTTATTATATAATAATTATCACTATGAGTCTTTACTGTTCAGATGTCCCCATCCAGAGAAGTCTGAGGCTTGGCTTACAATTAACAGTTAGGTCAACTCAGCTCTGTATGTCAGGGGTGTGAAAAAAAGCCATCCCACTACCCAGCATAGTTATGCCAACCTAACCCCCAGTGTGGACAAAGCTATGTCAAGAGAAGAATGTTTCCATCAACAGAGCTCACTTTGTTCAAGGAGGTGGCGTTCCTACATCAACAGAGAAACCCCTTCCTTTGGTGTAGGCTGTGTCTACCCTATGGAATTATGCCAGGATGGCTATGCCGGTAGAGTGTCCCTAATGGAGACATAGCCTTAATCGTTTCGGTTTCAGAAAGGAAAGGAGTTAGGATTCTATTTTTGTCCTGGTGGTGGTTTAATACCAAAATGAACCTCTCTTGATTTAAAAGAGCTTTGGTAGCTTTTCTAGAAATAACTGAATGTTCTAGCAGCTCAATCAGGCACCCATTGAAGTCAATATTTGGACTCCCATGGACTTCTATGGGTACTTAATTGGACCCTGTGGTAAGGTGGAGGAAGGAAATAGTCATAAATCTTTCCCATCATGAGTAAGGTCCCATCACAAGTTAGTCGGAGGCAAAATGTTCTGAGACATCTGCATGTGTGTGGAATCTTGCCTGACTTGCGTTCAGGGAAAATAATATATTTAGACCATAATGGGAATTTGCTCTTTTGTCCTCAAGGGAAACTATTCTATTGGGAAACAATAAGTAAGTCAATTCCATGTTCCTCATTTTCTACTTCCTGTTTTTTTTTTCCCTAGGTGATACAGCAACTGCTTGTGAAAGGTTGGAATTAGCACTGCAATGATATATAAGTGCACAAGACAAGGGTGACAAATAATAAGAGTTTCTCCAGCTGCTTGTGCCCATCCCCCTAATATTTACCTTATAACAATCTCCCCTTTCCTATGTTGAAAAAGTAAATTATTTGTCACAGTGTCCTCCTGAACCCTCCCTATGTAACTTAATTTTCTCTGCTGGCTTGTTTCTAAAAGCTATCTCTTTTGATTGCTGTCCCCATCTGAGATATTTCAGGCTAATGAAACAGTGTGGTTGTTTTTACCTTCGAAGTGATATTTCTTTTCTATTGAAGAATTTCACACAATTGAATGAAAATAGAAATCTGAGCAGATATCTCTGCTAAGCTGCTTTTAAAAACAGAATTAGTATAGTAAAGAACTTGTAAGTATATGCTGTGCATTTTGTGAGCATAGCCTGATAGTGACGTTTTATTAAAATGTTCTGTCTCTACGTATTTTCAAAAATAGCAACTTAAGGAATCACAGAGCTGTTGGGCTTTTCACAACAGAAATTGTTACAAGACTGAATGTAGCAATTCCCCCTCCCCTGCTCTAAATACACTAGTAAATGATCACAGACATAGGGCCCCATCCTGCAAACACTAATTAATGCGTGCAATACTTACTGTGGTGAGTGGCTCCATTAAAGGCATAGGCTCTGTCGCCATAGTAAGCACTACACCTAGTAGTAAATGCTTGCAGGATTGACTTCCGTGGATGGTTATGAATGAAAATGCAGTACAGTTTTTCTACTGTAATAGCTGTACTATGGGGCATCCAAACAAGAGTTGTGCTGGCCATTTTCTAAGAGCCAGAGGGCCATGTTTAATTGCATAAAATACATCATGCTTAAGTGCCTCATCTTTAATATGAGATACACCCTCCTGTACAGAGTCTATGGGTCTACTCAGATCAGGATGGAACACTACATGCTAAGTCCTGGCAGTACAGGCTGTATTATGGAACTCCGTGTTTGGACGCTGGATTATACTTTGCCAACTCCTGATTAACTAAAACTATATTGAACTGCTTACAAATTTTAGGAATAATAAATAATTTTTTCTGGCATATCTGAAGACAGCTACCCGCTGAGGAAGAAATAAATAAATTGGCAGTCTGCTAGGAGAGAAAAATATGTAAGTCTTCCATAATGGTAAATTTTGATTTTAAGCAAGAAGATTCCTGTGTTATGTAATTTATCTTTTTGTGTGCCCATCTCTGTGGCATCTGCGCACATGATCTATGATAACATCAACATGTTAAAGTATGTTACCAACAACAGATTCAATGGCAATGCCTACTGTAAGTGCCCTGTAAGCATTTTAGTTTTTCAATATCTTAACTAAACAGACGACATTTTAGGTTGATCTCATAATTAAACTTACAGTATAGCATTTTAATGTCTAAGTATATGGAAAGGTTTTTATTGATAGGTCTACCACTTTAGAGAGCATTTCTACCTTAAAAATACAATTTAATCTTCGTGATACTGTTCAGATTGTACCTGGAAAATGCTTAACTCTCCGGCAATTTTGATAAGTTTATTAGCTATTAGTTTGGGGGGGAAAATAAATTTGGAGGAAGGAAGTGGGAGACATTCTGAAGATGGTGACCAGCTTTATTAATCATTAATATGTATTACTGCAGCACTTAATGGCTCATCTGAGCACAGGGGAAATACATGCACATAGTAAAAGGTAATTGCCATGCCAAAGAGCTAATAGTCTAAAGACAAACAGGTGAAAGGAAGGAAGTATGACTGTAGAACCTCAGAGTTACGAACATCAGAGTTATAAACTGACTAGTCAACCACACACCTCATTTGGAACCGGAAATACACAATCAAGACGCAGCAGAGACCAAAAAAAAGAGAGAGAAAGAAAGCAAATACAGTAATGTGTTAAATATGAACTACTAAAAAAAATAAAAGAAAGGGAAAGCAGCATTTTTTTCTTCATAGTAAAGTTTCAAAGCGGTATTAAGTCAATATTCAGTTGTAAACTTTTGAAAGAACAGCCATAATGTTTTGTTCAGAGTTACAAACAACCTCCATTCTGGAGGTGTTCGTAACTCTGAGGTTCTACTGTATCTCCATGTTATCAGCTGAGGAATGAAGTGACATAGGAAGTCTGTGACAGATCCATGAGTTGAATCCTCAATCCAGTGCCTTAGCCATAAGACCATCCTTCCTCTCTGAGGAAAATTCCTTTCATTAATATTTTTCAGATTGGACTTGGTAATAGCTTAATTGCTCTGCATTGTTGAGATGTTCTCTAAGCATCTCTGTGGGCAAAATTCAAAGAAGTATTGAATAACCACATCCTCCTTTGAAGTCAGTACCTCTCAGGACCCCAGATGGGTGCTCTTTTCAAGAGCACTAAAAAGGCCTGTTAGTGTTTCTTTTTCAGTCTATCCGTTAGGTGAAGACGTGGAGTAGATGTGATTTATTAGCTAGCTCCAAAACAGATATCATCACAAATCTCATCCAGGCTCCAGCAGTTGCCAGGGCTTTGTCGTTTGCCACATGAAATCCACATAAATCTGACTCAATATTTCTGGTTAATTTTACTAAATGAAATTGCTGAAGTGACAGTCATGGAGTGATTAACAAAGTCTGTAAATCTGAAGCATAAAGGTTGCAGGGCTGGGGGAATGAATCAATGCTACTGTATTTGTGAAATAGAACAATATAAAACTTAAACTATGATATAGCCCAATCTAAAATAATTGCTTTTGGTCACCAGCATTGCCATATTGTATTGTGCTATAACAATGAGAGATCCATTTCATTTTTCTGATATGCCATGCCACTAGTTATCTCGTGAGTTCTCAGGAAGGATAGTAATGTGTGTGTGCGCATATGCATCTGGTATTTATAGAAGACTTTTTTAATGGTGCTAAAAACTGATTTGCTCAGCATTCCTCAAAGCTGCAGTGGTGTTTTTTGTTAGTAATCCTATAAGGAGGGTTGGCGGTTTCCAAAGTAATTAGAACCTTGGAGCAAATAAACACCAAATGAACCCTCTTCTTTTGAAGTCAGGTTTTTTTTTTTTAATAGCCCTGCTCTGCTATAATTATGTACCAGTCATTATAACATTAAAAATCATTTTAAGTGAATGAATGCTATTTTTTTTGTTTTTGTTCCTTGCTAATTATGAACTAATTATAGTTTAGGGTGGCTTTCTAAAAATTTCATCTCATTATAATAGCCATTGGCTCTGACTGCTTCAGCCTTGAGTCTGCAGGAAAAGAAGCAGTTCAAAGTTTTATCAATCTAGGCTGACTCGAAAATGGCTAATGGGTATTCTAGTGGCTTGTACTACACCCTTAGTTACAAAGAGTTAACAGACACTTTGGTTTAACTCATGTTCATTTAATGAGTGGGCAACAAGTTACATAATGTGCTGCATTATCGCATATCTGTGAACCCTAAAGGAGGACAGTGACAGAGACATCACCTGATAACGTAGGGAGGTAATTACTCTTCACTATGAACACTGCTGAAGAAATCAATCCTTTCACTCCCATTAATAATGTTAGCAGAATTAAATACGTATCAGTTACACCTGTGCAAGCAAATACAAATTAGGAACAAATTAGGTATAGGAATGAAAAAAACCAGCTTGCCTCTCAGATCCCAGCTTTCGTTTTCAAGGATGGCAGTTAGAAAAACCCATCGTTTTACTTATAAACTGAACACATACAATCAGGAGTACCTGAGATAAAATAAACATGGAAACCTGCAGTGACACTTATTTTCAGAATAGAATACGTGTAAATCTTTAGCCTTCAAACTCCTGCACCTATGTCATCTTCGTGCCAAATTCCCTCCTACCAAGAGCTATATGTAGCTGACAAGCACCGTGGGACTAACCTGATATTTTCACCAAATGGTACAGGCAGATTTTTATAGATACACTGTAACCTTATATGCTTCTAATATTTGTAAAATAAAATTCAAAACCTTTTCAATATATATTTTTATAGTGTTGCCTGTGGCGAGAATTTTTTTGTATTTTTTTAAAGAGAGACTTAGATCTAGCAAGGCAATTTTCTGGAACATCATTTACTGCTTCCCAACCAGTTGCCACATAGTGATTCTAGAAATGTTTTGAATATATTAGGCTCATCGTGTTCTATCCTAGAGTATGTTTCTCTGACTCAGGTTCGTAAATGGAACTTAGTGCTTCTCTACCCAGGGAGTTATTCCAGAATAGCTATGTGACAGACTGAGAATATCCTCCGATATCCTAGACCGGGGTTTCTCAAACTTCATTGCACCGCGACCCCCTTTTGACAACAAAAATTACTACAAGACCCCAGGAAGGCGTACCAAAGCCTGAGGCGCCTCCCCCACCCCCTTCCCCGCCCTGGGAGACACCGAAGCTTGAGGGCTTCAGTCCTGGTGGTGGGGCTTGGACTTTGGCTTCAGGCCCGGGGCCCAGCAAGTTTAACAACAGCCCTGGCAACCCCATTAAAATGGGGTTGTTACCCACTTTGGGGTCCCAACCTACAGTTTGAGAACCGCTGTCCTAGACACACCTTATTGAATAGAGATAAACTTTATTGAATTAAGTTAAACCTTATTGAATTGGGTTTGGTGCCTAAGAGGTCCATGGTACTGAAAATGCAATTGTTTATGTGTGATTGTAGGATTGTATGTAACTTTACTAGGGACGTGACTAATATAAATGTTAGGAACTTCAGAGGACTTTTTGGGACAATGCATGTAAAGTGGCTTTTCTAGAAAATGTCTGGTGGGTGAGGGGATGACCTACTTCAAATCCACTCTTGAAACTACACCCAGGGGAGGAAAGCCAATGTCTATTAATTACCTGCTCCTGGAAACTCCAGATCCAAGACCCCTGAACTGTATAAAGGGCAGGCTACACATGTTATGAAAGTGCTAATTCTGAGCTGAGTCTGGATGAACTTGTGACTACAAAGGAAACCCTGTGGTGGGGTGTTCAAAGACTGCTCCTACCAGAGCCCATGTTAGAGTTGGGGTAATGTCTAGTACACTTATTAGCATGTGTGTAGGTTCTTTTATTGTTTTCAATATGTTTTCTCTATAATGCTTTTTATCTTAAGAATAAAGTAGGCTTGTGTAGGAAGTGCTGTGTGGTGCCTTGTAACTATAGCAATTACGCCTGTTAACCATCTCTGAAGAGAAAGCAAGCAGGTGCCCTTGGGCAAGCTGTGTGTGCTTCAACGTGAAGGCAGGGAGCTGTGCTACCTGGAAATACCCCAGTCAGAAGGGGGAGAGATGTGAGTATCCTCCCAGAAAGGCGCTGGCTGGAGAGCCAGAAGCCTGAGGGTGGGTGCCCTTGCCAGACCACTGAGAGGAAACATAGGTAAAGTGCCCTGACCTGTGTCAAGGTATTCTCTCTGTGTGCGGGCGCTCTTATTCCAGAAGTCTGAATCCACTTCCAAAGCAGATTAAGTTAATTCAGAATAAGATGCTCTTATTCCAGAATAAGAGCATCCACTCATGGAGTAAATCAGGAATAGTGTATCCGCTTTAAATTCACATCCTACCTAATTGCAGATTAACTTCTATGTGTCGACAAGTCTTTAGATAATCCATGAGACCGTTTGCATCTTAGATATATATTTTTTGCAACGTTAAGGGCTTTAATCAAATCTTTTAGATTTGCACTCGTATTCATGGATTACAGTGTGTATTCTGTGTGTCACCTTCAGCATAAACTCTGTATTCTATTTTGTCTTTCTTACGTCTCAGATTCAAAATGGCATCTGCTATAGGAAAGGTTTGGGTATGTATCATGAAATAGAGTAGAAGGTATTCGGTAATAGCTTATTGAGTAATTTGTGCTTAATGCTGAGTCCTTTATTGATAAATTTGTGCTGGGTAAGAGTGAAAATAATTTAAAAAAAGGTTTCTTGAGAGGCTAGGTCAGGAATTTCTCTCTAAAACTCCTCTTGCTGCTGCAGAAAACTTGACATCCGCTTTTTTCATTATTGCTGAACTGAGAGTTTCTGAGCATGGGGCCTTGTTTACACTACAGGGGAAATTCAATCTAAGCTACGCAATTTCAGTTACATGAATAGCATAACTCAAATCGACGTAATTTAGATGTACCTAATGCGGGGTCCACGCTACGCAATGTCGATGGGAGACGCTCTCCCATCGACTCCCCATACACTTCTCAATCTGGTGGAGTACAGGAGAAGACCCGCTAAATTGACCTCTGATGCATTGATCACTGCTCGTCGATCCCCCAGTAAGTGTAGATAAGCCCTTAGAAAAAGACATGCTTCGAGGACATATATTGGTACCTGTGTACCGAAAAGAAAGGGGAAATGGATTTGGAGGAGAAAATTTGGCTTCCCAAAGGAATGGAACAGCTGGTGTGAAGGTGTAAAATAGTGCATTGGTCCTTCATGAAGCAAATCCCACGTATATGGTTGGAATGGGATCCCGGTTGTTGTTACCTCACTTGGCTACATGTAGGAGAGATGAAGTAAAGCAGAAGTAGTGAGATTCTCCAGACCCTTTTTTTTTTTTTTAATAAATATTGGGGCTATCAGCTAACTGCCTCAGAAATGCGCACATACATACCTGTAGAGAGTGGGCAAAACAAATCACTCAGATTCATGGCTGGCGTGCAGAGAATAAATAGTCCAAAGGAAAGCTGACGAGGACATTTTCTCCATCAAAAAAAAAAGGGGAAAATGTGAATTGCTCTGTTCTTGTTAACTTTATTTGCTCTCAATAACATATTAAAATTTGAACTCAGATGTGATTAACAACAAGGGGAATGAAAAAAAACTACAGATTTGTGTTTCATTGTGTCCCTTGGATTTATTTCTTAAGAATGTCAATTGTCCGTATTGATGAGAAATTCTAATTTGAATTTTTGTCCAGTGATGGGAATATACCAGTGTGCCACCCAGTTCTAGGCAGGGCTTAGACTAACAGAACACAATTATTTATATTGTTGCAGAAGTTTTAAAGCTAACATCACTGGATTATTAATCAGAGGTTCCAACAATGTCAGAACATAGATTCAGCAAAGACATCTGTTATCCTCTGCAGATCAATGGAAGAATAATAATTAAAAAGTTAGATGTTTATAAATATTTAACATTTTTTTCTCTCAAAGGAAGAAATTCACCCTTTGCAGAAGGGCAGTACATGGGATATACACCATTTAAACAGGGATGAATTTCAGTGATCATCCAGACTCTGAAGAGTACCCTTAACCCAATATGGTTTTGGGGAGAGGGGGTAATTTCCTGCAATCTCTATCATAAAAGAAAATCAGACAGTGAGATGCTGCCTACATTTTACTTAAGGGCTCCCACAAAGAAATGTGCCATAGGCAAGAAGTATGAGGAACATAATACACTTGAGAGTAAACAAATTATATGAACATGCAGTTTGCTGGAGATGTTTACAATTTTTTCCTGAACAGTACTTTCAGTTGGATAGTTTGAGCAGTATATTTAGGATGTGTGCTTGGAAGGGCAGGGGTGGTGGGGTTTGAAGACCAGAGATGATATCTTAGGAGAAATTATGAAAAGTACCTGCCATTCTTATGAGGTCTCATGCATTCCAAAGGATGTGCTCTTCAGAAGTATGCTTATCAGTCCTGGGTTAAGTCCTCTCTGGGGTGGCCTAGCAGTTTCCCAAGAGGACATAAAATAGAGGTGAGACAGTGAAATCACCTGAAAAGTCTCTTCAGTTGGGTGGCAGAACTTTAACAGGAATTCCCGCAAAGCTCCCTCTAACCTGTTACTGAATGAGCCCTAAACAAGTATAAACTTTGCCTTTTTTTCTTGAATATCCTGATCATTTGACACATTAATTCCATATGAAGCACCTAATTGTGCATGCCGTGCTCTGCACCTTGCAGGATTTTGACTTAATAGGCATTATTTCTGGTGTGCCATGCCTGACTGCTCACTTCACAGGGTGGACAGCAGGGCCCTTCCTGTTTTCCCATGGATCTATCTACATTCTCTGCAGTAGTCAGGAAGTGTGCTTTATGGAAAAGAGTGAAGAAACCCTTTATTGTGCATAAATAATAAGTTCAACACAGAGTATCATACAGTATTAGTTTATCTTACTCCCATAGGAAAGGTAGGATAGCGTGGAAAAGAAATAGAACCAATATAATTTAATTGGCTTTTTGTGCCTTGTTTTTTTAGGATCTTCTGTATAATGTGTTGCAAGCATTTTCTTTAATGATGGCGTGGCGCATCCTGTTAAATAGACTGGCTGCTCAGCTAAATGACCCTGAAGTGGGTCTACAATTAGTGAAGCCAGAGAAATTCATGTTGCACCTGACCAATAATACAACAGTATATCCAACCAGAAAATACACGTGGCATGATAGGTGTCAACTGAGGGCAAACCTTCCAAAAAGAACACACTTCAGCATAGCAAAACTGAACCAGCACTGTCGTCTCTGCACAGATTTCTTAAGTAAATCATTTAATCTTTTTGAGCCGAGTTTTGACAAATGATCATGTTATTTAGTTGTCGCACTGTTAGTGATATCTACCTACCTGCCTCACAGGGTGTTTTGAGGCTTTGGGTATGTCTTCACTGAAGAATTAACTTGAGTCAAAGGCACGAACTTTCATTTTTCTGTGTGGGTGCTCCACCCTGCTCCGCCCCAAGTCCCCGCCCTACTTCATCTCTTCCCCCAAGGTCACACCCTTCGCCCTGCCTCTTCCCACCTCCTTCCCCCAGCACCTGCTGTCGAACAGCTGATCAGTGGGTGGCTGGTGGGTACTGAGCACCCACTATTTTTTCCCCCCCAGCACACTCATGGAGTCCGGGCCTATTACTTGAGCTATGTATGCTCAAGTTACTCCTTTTGAGTTAGCCTACCTCAAGGGAGAGCAGCCACACTGCAAAATAATACTAAAGTTATTGTGTCCACATTAGTGCCGTACTCACTTGTGTGGCACCAAGACTTCTGAGGGCATATCCCATGATTCTTAGCATTGCACTATGCTGAGCTCCACTCACTGTTTCATAGTGCATTGTGGGAGAACTTGCCTAACCTTTCTGGGCACATGAGGCAGTTGTGGGAAGACATTGGAGGACTTGCAACCGGCAAATGGTGCTGGCCTGTATCTAACCTGAAAGGGGTCATGTTAGCAGGTGACAAGTTGTGCTCACTCACTCTTTAGCCTTTACCTTTCTGACACCAGCCAACTCTAGTTAAAAGCATTACCACGCTTGAGGTAAGGGGTTTTGTGTGTGGACAGAAGTCAAGGTAAAGGGTAATGCTTGAGTTAGCATTTGAGTCAACTTTGCAGTGAAGACAAGCGTTTTGTTTATGTTATTAAGGTACTCTGAAATCTCTAATGGAAGGGCTGCAAGGTATAAAAGTTATATAATTGCAGAAAGGTAATATTTTGGTAAAGTAGTTTAAGATCATAAGAGCACGTTCCACTAACTCCTTGATTCCATGTCCTCTTCTGCTCAGTCTTTTATCGGTTGCTTGAGTTGATCAGTCACACAGATAACTCTTTTTGTCTTCTCAAGGCCACTAGCATCTTTGATACTCTGGACTTCTGCCAGAGTTTTCAAAGGAAGGAGTTGGAGGGCATCTCCTCTATTATGCAGACATCTGAACCCCATCTTTCAAGTCCAAAAGTCCTTTTAGTTATAGATCTTGCCTTTTTTAATGAGCCTCATTATACCTAATTTGTTCAGCTTTGTGTGAGCTGCCATATGGCATCAATGGATACCTAGTGAAAATGTATTTATTATCTCATAAAATATATATAAAGATGTCAAATGCACATAATTAAAGGAATTCTTTTTGAGATATATTCTTACCAGTTAACCACCTGGAGTTTCCTGGCCAAATCTTAATCAGTTCGCTGATGGAGGACATCTTGAAGATGTATGCATCATGAGTCAAGCTGGGATATAGAGCAAATATACTGGTGGTGATATTTCAAGTATCACAGAGACAGGATCACAGAACCTATATGTTCTTATTGTGGAAAAGCTATCTATCTAATTCTGTGTCCTTGAGAAGTCTGCTGCTTGCCAGGAGCTAGGATTCGCGATGTGACGGAGAGTCTGCCGAGACTCATCAAGCCCTCGGGTCGCTACCCCTTCCTGCTTCTCCATGTGGGCACCAATGATACTGCCAAGAATGACCTTGAGCGGAGCACGGCAGACTAAGTGGCTCTGGGAAGAAGGATAAAGGAGTTTGAGGCGCAAGTGGTCTTCTCGTCCATCCTCCCCGTGGAAGGAAAAGCCCTGGGTAGAGACCGTCGAATCGTGGAAGTCAACAAATGGCTACGCAGGTGGTGTCGGAGAGAAGGCTTTGGATTCTTTGACCATGGGATGGTGTTCAAAGAAGGAGGAGTGCTAGGCAGAGACGGGCTCCACCTCACGAAGAGAGGGAAGACCATCTTTCCAAGCAGGCTGGCTAACCTAGTGAGGAGGGCTTTAAACTAGGTTCATCGGGGGAAGGAGACCAAAGCCCTGAGGTAAGTGGGGAAGTGGGATATCGGGAGGAAGCACGAGCAGGAGCACGTGAGAGGGGAGGGCTCCTGCCTCATACTGAGAAAGAGGGGCGATCAGCAAGTTATCTCAAGTGCCTATACACAAATGCACAAAGCCTGGGAAACAAGCAGGGAGAACTGGAAGTACTGGCACAGTCAAGGAATTTTGATGTGATTGGAATAACAGAGACTTGGAGGGATAACTCACATGACTGGAGTACTGTCATGGATGGATATAAGCTGTTCAGGAAGGACAGGCAGGGCAGAAAAGGTGGGGGAATTGCACTGTATGTAAGAGATCAGTATGACTGCTCAGAGCTCAAGTATGAAACTGCAGAAAAACCTGAGAGTCTCTGGATTAAGTTTAGAAGTGTGAGCAACAAGGGTGATGTCGTGGTGGGAGTCTACTATAGACCATTGGACCAGGGGGATGAGGTGAATGAGGCTTTCTTCCGGCAACTCACAGAAGTTACTAGATCGCAGGCCCTGGTTCTCATGGGAGACTTCAATCACCCTGATATCTGCTGGGAGAGCAATACAGCAGTGCACAGACCATCCAGGAAGTTTTTGGAAAATGTAGGGGACAATTTCCTGGTGCAAGTACTGGAGGAACCAACTAGGGGCAGAGCTCTTCTTGACCTGCTGCTCACAAACCGGGAAGAATTAGTAGGGGAAGCAAAAGTGGATGGGAACCTGGGAGGCAGTGACCATGAGATGGTTGAGTTCAGGATCCTGACACAAGGAAGAAAGGAAAGCAGCAGAATACGGACCCTGGACTTCAGAAAAGCAGACTTCGACTCCCTCAGGGAACTGATGGGCAAGATCCCCTGGGAGAATAACATGAGGGGGAAAGGAGTCCAGGAGAGCTGGCTGTATTTTAAAGAATCCTTATTGAGGTTACAAGGACAAACCATCCCGGTGCGTAGAAAGAAGAGTAAATATGGCAGGCGACCAGCTTGGCTTCACAGTGAAATCCTTGCTGATCTTAAATACAAAAAAGAAGCTTACAAGAAGTGGAAGATTGGACAAATGACCAGGGATGAGTATAAAAATATTGCTCGGGCATGCAGGAGTGAAATCAGGAAGGCCAAATCACACCTGGAGTTGCAGCTAGCAAGAGATGTTAAAAGTAACAAGGGTTTCTTCAGGTATGTTAGCAACAAGAAGAAAGTCAAGGAAAGTGTGGGCCCCTTACTGAATGAGGGAGGCAACCTAGTGACAGAGGATGTGGAAAAAGCTAATGTACTCAATGCTTTTTTTGCCTCTGTCTTCACGAACAAGGTCAGCTACCAGACAACTGCACTGGGCAGCACAGCATGGGGAGGAGGTGACCAGCCCTCTGTGGAGAAAGAAATGGTTCGGGACTATTTAGAAAAGCTGGACGTGCACAAGTCCATGGGGCCGGATGCGTTGCATCCGAGAGTGCTAAAGGAGTTGGCGGATGTGATTGCGGAGCCATTGGCCATTATCTTTGAAAACTCATGGCGATTGGGGGAAGTCCCAGACGACTGGAAAAAGGCTAATGTAGTGCCCATCTTTAAAAAAGGGAAGAAGGAGTATCCTGGGAACTACAGGCCAGTCAGTCTCACCTCAGTCCCTGGAAAAATCATGGAGCAGGTCCTCAAGGAATCAATTCTGAAGCACTTAGATGAAAGGAAAGTGATCAGGAACAGTCAGCATGGATTCACCAAGGGCAAGTCATGCCTGACTAATCTAATTGCCTTCTATGACGAGATAACTGGTTCTGTGGATGCAGGGAAAGCAGTGGATGTGTTGTTCCTTGACTTTAGCAAAGCTTTTGACACTGTCTCCCACAGTATTCTTGCCAGTAAGTTAAAGAAATATGGGCTGGATGAATGGACTATAAGGTGGATAGAAAGCTGGCTAGATTGTCGGGCTCAACGGATAGTGATCAATGGTTCCATGTCTAGTTGGCAGCCGGTATCAAGTGGAGTGCCCCAAGGGTCGGTTCTGGGGCCGGTTTTGTTCAATATCTTCATAAATGATCTGGAGGATGGTGTGGATTGCACCTTCAGCAAGTTTGCAGATGACACTAAACTGGGAGGAGAGGTAGATACGCTGAAGAGTAGGGATACAGAGGGACCTACACAAACTAGAGGATTGGGCCAAAAGAAATCTGATGAGGTTCAACAAGGACAAGTGCAGAGTCCTGCACTTAGCACGGAAGAATCCTGTGTACCACTACAGACTAGGGACCGAATGGCTCGGCAGCAGTTCTGCAGAAAAGGACCTAGGGGTTACAGTGGACGAGAAGCTGGATATAAGTCAACAGTGTGCCCTTGTTGCCAAGAAGGCCAATGGCATTTTGGGCTGTATAAGTAGGGGCATTGCCAGCAGATTGAGGGACGTGATCGTTCCCCTCTATTCGACATTGGTGAGGTCTCATCTCGAGTACTGTGTCCAGTTTTGGGCCCCACACTTCAAGAAGGATGTGGATAAATTGGAGAGAGTCCAGCGGAGGGCAACAAAAATGATTAGGGGACTGGTACACACGAGTTATGAGGAGAGGCTGAGGGAACTGGGGATGTTTAGTCTATGGAAGAGAAGAATGAGGGGGGATTTGATAGCTGCTTTCAACTACCTGAAAGGGGGTTCCAAAGAGGATGGCTCTAGACTGTTCTCGGTGGTAGAAGATGACAGAACAAGGAGTAATGGTCTCAAGTTGCAGTGGGGGAGATTTAGGTTGGATATTAGGAAAAACTTTTTCACTAGGAGGGTGGTGGAAACACTGGAATGCGTTACCTAGGGAGGTGGTGGAATCTCCTTCCTTAGAAGTTTTTAAGGTCAGGCTTGACAAAGCCCTGGCTGGGATGATTTAGTTGGGGATTGGTCCTGCTTTGAGCAGGGGGTTGGACTAGATGACCTCCTGAGGTCCCTTCCAACTCTGATATTCTATGATTCTAAATCACTGCCAGCACAATGGGGAATGTTAGCAACACAGAAATCTTCCTTCTCTCTCTGGTGGGGTTGATGATAGTGGAAACGTCAGATCTAAAGAGGGTGACCATATTTCCCAAAGGCAAAACTGGTCACCATCTGGGGCTAGTCTGAGCCCTACCCACTGTGGGGGACTAGCCAAACCCTCCCCCCCCCCGATGGGGATGGCCTGAGCCACTTGCCCGAGCCCGCCTCCCCACATGGGGCTGGCACTGTTGCTCGCCTAAGCCCTGCCTGCCCCCTGCATGAGGCTAGGGCTGGCGTTGCTGCTCACTTTAGGCCTGCCTGTCCCCCAGCCGAGCCCTGCCTTCTCCCCCTGCGTGCGGGGCTGGCTTCGCCACTCACCCCCTGCACATTCATCCACACCCCACTTTTTGACAAAAGTAGGCATTAGTCTTATTTGCTCCTGCCAACTGATCAAGCTGACAAGATCAAACGGGAGAAATGCCCACTTTTGCCAAAAAAAAAAAAGGCAACTGTCCCGGCCAAAACGGGACATATGGTGACCGTATCTAAATCTTGCTCCTGTTGAACCCAATGGCAAATCCCCCATAGACTTTAATCAGACGAGGATTTGGCTTTCAGTGACTAAGAAATTATTGTGAGGCACTAATCAAAGGAATCCCATCATTCCAGGTCTCACTTTGCTAATAGGATGATACATCCATTACCTTCCCCAAGATTCGGGGCAACTGGATTTCCAGTTCAACCCTTCTTCTGACATGCGTGCCTTTCCTTCATTCTCCACTAGCTTGCGGAAGAGGATCATAGATTCCTTCACATTTCTGCAAAAAGAAAAGGAGTACTTGTGGCACCTTAGAGACTAACACATTTATTTGAGCATAAGCTTTCGTAAGCTACAGCTCACTTCATCGAAATGAGCAGTAGCTCAAGAAAGCTTATGCTCAAATAAATGTGTTAGTTTCTAAGGTGCCACAAGTCCTCCTTTTCTTTTTGCGGATACAGACTAACACGGCTGCTACTCTGAAACTTCACATTTCTGCTCACCTTAAATTCTCCTGTGAAGTCAGTATATGCTACAGATCACAGTACAAGAATCCAAGCATGCATTTGCACATTTTAAGGCAGTTAAAGTCCCTTCCCAGCCTTCCATGAAGCACATGACCACTGGTGGACTGCAGTCTTTGATCTTCTGCTATAAAGGCAGAAATATTGTGGATGTTCTGCATGGAGACATCCATCATTCAAGTTTAAGCATCTTGATTCTGGAAATGTGAATCCCCTCCCCCCGCCAACCTATGCACTCGCTCGCTTACTTTCCATTTTGTGGTCTAAAATTTAAAACTTATTTCTAGGGCCTGATTTTTTTTCAGATCCTGTCATGTACTTGGGCCTATGTAACGTTGCATACAAAAAACACCCGAGTGGCCAGTTTCCAATGTCAATCTCTTATGCTCGGGTTTCCTGGACTTTGTGGAGAAATTTTGTTTCCTGTGCTGCAGCTGTTAGAATCTAGAATCTGCATGCCCAGGTGGGTGCTTCAGTGTAACAGTGTGTGCTTAAGTGGAAGCTGGGTTGGGGCCCCTCTGGAAAACTAGGTTTAAATGTACTGTGATGTACTGACACTGATTTGTGTCTGTACCACAATTCAGTGCTCTCTTGTGAAAAGGTTTGGTAAGAACTAGTCGCCATTCGAGAGTGCCTTTTCTCTTTGCCATTGTTACTTTTCGCACAGAGCCTCAAATTCAGCAAGTGCACCAAGGAATATGTGGGGTTGTTACCTAGTAACCGATAGCCTTGTGAACTGGAAAGTGATTTGGACTAGTTGAGTGTTAAGTTTTTGCAGGTAGAAGAACAGTCTGAGTTTGTGGGTGGCAGGGCTTGACATTTGAAGAGGCCTGTGACATAAGACGAGAGAACAATTCTGTGTTCCCTTTAGAACTACAAAAGAGATCAGGAGTGGTGGGATGTGTCCTCAAGTTCGTCACCGAAATAATGTGAAAATTATTATGTTTATTTAGTTAAAATGGGCTCTTATTTGCGTTTAGATGAGAGAATACTAACAAGGTCGCAGTATGAAGGTGCCTTACTTGTGGTAAATTATGTAAATATCACACATTATTGCTGGATTTACTATCAGTGCTTCTAATTTAGGTTCAAATTTTGATCTTAAATAACCAGGCTGTACATCGCTGCATATCTTGTAAAAATAGCTACAGCTCTTGTGTGCACATTCCCAGAGACAGGCTGATTTTATTTACAAGACTGCATGCCTGTGTATCAGAGAAGGATTAAGTCCTTAGGACTTCACTTGGAGAGTAAACTCTCTTTGACTTCAGTGAGCGTTTCTGGTGCTCAGCACCTCTATAAATCAAGCTGCTAGTTTCGAAACTGCACCTCTTCAGACCTTCATATTCTACCCCAATAATTGCATGCTTCCTCATTCTTGAACAGTTTTTAAATAATCTGGGTGCATGGAGTAAACAGAGATGGTTGGCCAGTTTATTCACCAGTTTAGTCTTTGGAGAGACTCTGGCCAATGTTTTTCAGAAATATATTTTTGAAACTAGGAACCTAAATCCATATTTAGACATATAAGTGAGTGACCTCATTTTCAGGGGTACGGAGTCCCTACAACTCTGATTGTCTACATACTATGTCTAAGGGTATGTCCACATGGCACCTGGGAAGGCAGACAGACGCATGCTAACTCTTCTTGAACTAGTGTGCTAAAAATAGCAGGATGGTTGCAGCAACCAGGGTTGTGGCTCAGGCTAGCTGCCTGAGTACTAGCCTGCCCAACCCTCTGGGTATGTATTCAAATGGCTAGTCCAAGCCGCCGCCCCTGCCACCATAGCTACCCTGCTATTTTTAGTGTGCTAGCACACGTCTGCCTTCCCGCACTGGGAAGCACACTCTCAGCTGCTGTGTGTAGGTCTGTCTTAACATGAGTAATTAGACATGGGTGAGGCCTCATTTCTTGGAAAACAGGATTCGGGAGGTAAATGGCTCAACAGGCTGGAAACAGAATGTCTGTACTAGCTATGATAAGGCGGGGTGGGGGGACACTCAGAGAACCATTTACAATGGGCAAAGTAGCAATGGATAAAATAAGGCTGGAATGTATGATAAGGTAAAGAGTAAGTCATGCATGCAGAGCATGCTGTCCAGGGATTGGCTCCTACAAAGTAATCGAGTCAATCCCAAAACGTGTTACTGGAATGTGATGTGTAAATGCATATAGAGGAAGAAAGTTTCTGTGTAATTTTGGATGAGTGGTATGCCTTACTCCCATCCCTTACACTTCAGTCTGATCACCTCAGCATAGCTTTGGTGTGTGGCAAATAAAGGAACCTGAATGACAAGACTGGAGTCGGACTGAATTCTTGAGGAACCGAGGGTCTTGGAGGAGTCCCAACATAGTGGTGCTGTGACTTGGATTCCCAACACTGTGCACACATAGTCTAAATGGGAGCAAGAGGGCATCAGCACCTCTGAAGATCAGGCCCCTTACTCAACTGCCTAAATATAGATTTTTAGGTTCCTAAATTTAAGCACCCAAGCAAAAAAACATTGGCACTGCACTGCATCGAGTGAGGGCAGAATACATTGAGTAGATCCCAAAGGAATGTGTTGTCCATCCATCATTGCCATTAAAGTATTTGAAATCTATAGACTCTCTCATCACAGTGGTGCTGGAACTGGGAGGCTGGGCTGCTGCCACACCCTCTGGCTTGAAGTAGTAATAACAAACACCAAATACATGGCACCCATGGTTTCCATCATTAGTACCCCCACTATAAAAATTGTTCCAGCACCCCTGTCTCATCAGCAAGTACAAAGTAGCTAAGATATAGCAGCATACAACTTAATTCATCTATGGTTCCAAATGAAGCAAAATATTATTATTTTTGCATATTAATTTTGTGGAAATATGTTTGTGCAATCTGTCTACAATGTACCTGATCCCTTTTCTGTGTGTTACACTAGTTTCCCCATTTCTTACTGATGGAGAGTAAACTCATTTTTCTGTTTTGAGCTAAAATCTGCATTTTCTGTATGCTATTAGTATTTATTATTTATCTGTATTACCATGCCTCAGAGGCCTAGTCATAAACCAGGATCCCACTGTGCTAGGTTCTGTACAAACACAGAACAAAAAGACAGTCCCTGCCCCAGACAGTATACAATCTAAGTGTAAGACAAGAGGCAACAAGTGAATACAACAAACAGGAGTACATGAGACATTAATGGTCAGCATGATAGGCAGTGGTCTCAGCATGCTGGCTACCTAACCCTTGTCAAGTTTTGACCCAAATTCATGAGTCGTTTTGGTCAACCCCAAGCTGCATTTTTCAGCAAATAAACTATTTTTCTGAAAAAACGTGCTTAATTCTAATAACAGCAAAGGAGAGTTTTAAGGAGGGATTTGAGGGAGGACAATTTGGAGATGATTATGGGGAGCTTCTCCCAAGGATAAAGGGCAAAGAAGAAAGTACAAAGGTGTTTGAAAATTTAGCAAGTGTCTGGTGAAGGCTGGCATCATTGGCAGAGCAGAGGCAGGAACTGGCATTTGATAGTGAATGAGAGATGATGAGTAGGGTGGAGAGTGCCTTGAAAGGGAAGACAAATAGCTTATGTTTAATTGAGAACGGGAGCCGGTGGAGGGATGCAAAGAGAGGAATAACAAAGTCAGAGTGTTGAGGTAGGAAAATGATCTTTGCAGTAGCATTTTGAAGAGATATGAGAGGGGCAAGGTGGGATTTCTCAAAGGCCAGCGAAGGTGATGTTGCAGTAAATGAGACATGAGTTGTGTGCCTGGACGAGTGTTTTAAGTCTGTGGATGGAGTGGAAATGCTGAACCAATATCGTTTGCAAAAGGAATCAGCAAGATGTAGAAATTTTGTAAATCCATGTTGGATTTCCCATGGCCTTGGTGGTGCTCCATTTACGTGGTTAGATTTTAAAGGGATTGGGTTGTTAGGCCTCAGATTTTATATACTCTGCTCTAGATTTTTGGCTCCCTCATTCCAGTCAAGCATCAGTAATGCCAGCAGATCCAGATAGCTCTGAATTCCCCATGCCTAGTTGAATCCTTCAGTGCTACAGAGTCTCTGTAATGACTTATGTGCCAGCACTGTCCTGGAGGTCCCCTCTTGTGCAGGGGGCATCTAAAGAAAAAGAAAAGGGGGGAGGGGGGAGCGTGGCCTGGTGATTGTATACCCCAGTGATCCACAGTGGCTGGAACAGCCCCTTAGGGCCAGAGGTCCCCAAATATAAGTTACATCTCTAATTTACCTAGAACTGGCTTATCCCTGGATCAGGGAGTGTCCAGATGGCTTAAAGCCACCGTCTTGTGCTGTGTGTATTGTACAAGGTTTAAGGGATCTTGGTTTTCATCTATGAAGATGAATGTTCTATTACCAGTTATCAGCCTGACTGTCAAGTACTTGTTTGCTTTTTTTATAGTAATAATCACTTTAGCATTAAATTAAAATAATTTAGTCCCCCCATTTACTTTAATCCCATCCACACAAAGCTGTGCATGGCTTGTGCTCTACAATCACAAACATGCGCAACCAGGCACAGATTGAACAGATCCATTTTCCTGCCTAACAACCTCATCTTGTGTCAAAATTTACAAATCTAATGGACAATCTCAACATTTATTGACTTTCCATGGTAGAGGTTGTTAGGCAACACCATGGCCCTAAACATGGGAGCAATTTAATACGTGGGTCCACAGTCAGAGAGCATAAGGTGTCCTCTCCTCTTTTGGGTAGGACCTACATGAAATAAGGTTTCTTATTTAAAAATATAATTAGTTAGACCTAGGCTTATAGATAATTAAGAGGAATATTACACAGGCTTAAACAAGGAATTTACTAAAACAGTATGCAAATTTCAAGATAATTAAAATTTGAGGCCTGCCTACTTGGCAGTATCTCTTTAATTGATGCTAAATGTGAGCAGATCAAATAAGTACACTTTCTAATGTGTGTTAGGTTTGTTTTCTCTCTACAAGATGGTAATTACTAATGGTCCCTTTGAATTATTTTTCTATCTGATCTGTTGGATTTCATCATTAAACTGCTTGTCTTCTGTGTTTGGTGCTTCCTGGTTGAGTTGGACACACTGAGTTAGTCTTGCATAATAAGACGGTGATGGGGCACTCATTAAAGAAAATAAGAAGTTATGGTATTTACTGGTGACAATGAAGAAGAAGAAAAACATATCCAAAAACATTGACTGCTCAATTTGCTAGTGAAAGGGAAAGATACCTGGAACTAATGACATGCAGAAAAAATCTTCAGGAGACTGTGGAATTGGTACTCATTAAGGAGTTGGACCAAATCCTAAGTGTTCAGGTCAGGCCCCAAATGCAATCAAAACTGGATTTTCTATAGGGTTTTGAGCTGACAGTGGAAATGGGGAGTCAGCAGAGAGCACATGATCCTACACCCATTCTGCTGAGATGAACTCTGGGTCTCTGCATGGGGCTGCACAAGGAGAGAAGGAGAGCGAATGTGAGGGTGTAGCCTGTTGGTCTGGGCAGAGCATGGATGTACAACGCCAAAATCCCTCACGAGGGGGAAGCATCTGCTACTTCTCCCATACCCTGCAGTAGTTGCTGTGACCCAGATGCACACCAGTGGCAGCTACTGTATGGAGGGAATGAAGATTCTGTGTTTGGTGCCTTTTTCAATGCATCCTGCTGAGAACTCAGCTGGCTTTCAGGGAAGGCCACTGAGAACAATCTGAATATTCACATAAATGCCAGCAGTCCCTCTTATTCTCATGCTGCCTGTGATGGGGTGGACTAGGGCCAGAGGCCCCCTGCTGGAGGCCTCAGGGTCCTGCCACACCCATCCCAGGAAAGGAGCAGTGGAGAGGTCCTCCAAGCAGGCTAGAGTGCAGGAAATGCAGCCGATCAGGGCCAGGGGGGCCCTATACAAAGGAGCTACAGAGACAGTTAGTTGCTGCTTGGCGCTGAAGAAGAAAGGACTGCATGTCTGGCTGGAAGAGCAACAGGAACAAAGACAGTCTGATGGCAGGGACCCAGGGAGCAAGAGGCTCCTGGCTGGCTTGGGGGACTGAGTAAGGGGCTGAGCCTGGGGAGGGTCACAGGAATATAGTGTCTTCAGGGAGGAAGCCCTGGGGATATGGCCCTCCCCCTCTCCTTCCCCCCTGCCCCGTTTCTCCCCCAAATGATCGTCATCTCTTTCAGATGTTGAAACATAGATTGTATGTCACAGATAAGGTTGAAATAATTGCAGCAATTAGAAACAAGCAGGCCTTCCAAGTGACCTGTAAAGCTCTGGAGACAGAACAGAATATAAGTGTAGATCTAAAAAGTACAAAAATATTTACATTTTCAAACAAAGCATGTGAAAAGTTTGGTTTCTCTTACTCACCTTTCAGGACCCAAGAGATCAAATTTAGTTCTTCCTGTTTTCAGTCCTGTGCTTTACACTAGTATTGAGTCCTTGAAAGGTCCAGTTCGATCAGCGTTTTATAAATCGAGCTGACTTTGGAGCTATGGTTTGTGTGTGGTTTCAAAGTGAAGAGAGAAGTATTTTTTGCATAATAAAATCACAAAGAGGAAAGTGTGCGATATTTAATTTATTTAAAATTCACTCGGCCAAAACTCTGGACACAGGTGCAGAAAATTAATACAAAGAAGTTACATACAGCATACAAGTTGAAAGCAAGGTCCAAAACTAAAAAGCCCTTTCAAAATGCCATCCTCCTTCAAACTCGGATTTCTCACCACAAACTTGTGTCCACTAACTCCCCCTCATCACTTCAGAAAAAGCTTGGGAGAACAGAGAGGAGCCTTGAGACATAAACTGAAGGTCACCAAATCTGGCAGACCAAGAAGGGTGGGGGAAATCGGCTCCAGTATTGTGGTGTTGATGATTTGCTAGCTGTAACACTCCATTTTGCTTAGTGCAGAACTCACTGAAAAACTTGGAGGCCAATTATATGAATAAATAGATGTGTGGTGGAGCAATAGCTGTCTGTTGAAGGAAGGACATTTTAAATGTATATCTTAAGGAATCCTTTCAAGTCTCTCTCGCCTGCAGAAGTAAATTTAGACCTGTGTGCTAAATGGTGTGTGTCTGCAGTTACTTAAGAGAAAATGGATGACAAAATGGTAGGTAGGATCTTGAGCTTTTAAAGATGCCTTTTTACTATTACAAGAATCTGTGACAAACAGATTTGCAACAAAGAAGCTCCATTTTTTATAGAGAATGTCTTGAGAAGAAAATATTACATCAGTGCAGTTTATGTAACTGGCTAAATGTGATATGTCCCCCTCTAGAGGTTGATCATCTTGGAGAATAAAAATCTATTCCTGCTACCAAGAAATAGACTTACCGTTTTACTTCAAGTGGTAAATAACTGTGTTTCAGAAGGCTCCATGGCAGAGGTTAGGGAGTATGAATAAGAAACTGTCAGTGTGCAAGAAGGATGGAGACCAGCATTAGGTATTAAACTATTTAATTTGAATGTATGACTTTAAAATATTAGCAAGGCTTTTTTAGTGGTTTTTTGTCTTACCCAAAGAGTGTCTCTCAATATCATACAGACAGCCTGGGGTACACATGGGGGTACAAGTATCTTCTTCTTTTGCTAGCATGTGATTCATTGATTTGATCCCTGCTGCCTGCATAAGGAAGACTGGTTACATTTGCACCGTTATGCACATAATGGTCTTTCAGGCTACACTGCAGAGAGTCCATTATTCAGGAACTTACAAAACACTGCCATCAAAATATGGTTGAAACTCCACATAGAGAGAGCGGCAAAGAGTCCTGTGGCACCTTATAGACTAATAAGGTGCCACAGGACTCTGCCGCTTTTACAGATCCAGACTAACACGCTACCCCTCTGACACTTGAAACAGAGAGAGAGACTATCCAGAAAAGTCTCCCCCACCAGCAACTTTGCCTTTTCCACTTTTTCTTCCATAGCCAAATAACAAAATATAGCAAGCATCACTTTTAGTATTTTTTGACAGGTTTCAGAGTAGCAGCCGTGTTAGTCTGTATTCGCAAAAAGAAAAGGAGTACTTGTGGCACCTTAGAGACTAACAAATTTATTTGAACATAAGCTTTCGTGAGCTACAGCTCACTTCATCGGATGCATTCAGTGGAAAATACAGTGGGGAGATTTTATATACACAGAGAACATGAAAGAATGGGTGTTACCATGCACACTGTAAGGAGAGTGATCAGGTAAGGTGAGCTATTACCAGCAGGAGAGTGGGGGGGCGGGGGGGATTTTTTGTAGTGATAATCAAAGTGGGCCATTTCCAGCAGTTGACAAGAATGGCTGAGGAACAGTGGGGGGGGAGGGGGGGAAATAAACATGGGGAAATAGTTTTACTTTGTGTAATGACACATCCACACCCAGTCTTTATTCAAGCCTAAGTTAATTGTATCCAGTTTGCAAATTAATTCCAATTCAGCAGTCTCTCCTTGGAGTCTGTTTTTGAAGTGTTTTTGTTGAAGAATTGCCACTTTTAGGTCTGTTATCGAGTGATCAAAGAGATTGAAATGTTCTCCGACTGGTTTATGAATGTTATAATTCTTGACATCTGATTTGTGTCCATTTATTCTTTTACGTAGAGACTGTCCAGTTTGACCAATGTACATGGCAGAAGGGCATTGCTGGCACATGATGGCATATATCACATTGGTAGATGTGCAGGTGAACGAGCCTCTGATAGTGTGGCTGAAGTGATTAGGCCCTATGATGGTGTCCCCTGAATAGATATGTGGACACATTTGGCAACGGGCTTTGTTGCAAGGATAGGTTCCTGGGTTAGTGTTTTTGTTGTGTGATGTGTGGTTGCTGGTGAGTATTTGCTTCAGGTTGGGGGGCTGTCTGTAAGCAAGGGCTGGCCTGTCTCCCAAGATCTGTGAGAGTGATGGGTTGTCCTTCAGGATAGGTTGTAGATCTTTGATGATGCGTTGGAGAGGTTTTAGTTGGGGGCTGAAGGTGATGGCTAGTGGCGTTCTGTAATTTTCTTTGTTGGGCCTGTCCTGTAGTAGGTAACTTCTGGGTACTCTTCTGGCTCTGTCAGTCTGTTTCTTCACTTCATCAGGTGGGTATTGTAGTTGTAAGAATGATTGATAGAGATCTTGTAGGTGTTTGTCTCTGTCTGAACAAATGCGATTGTATCGTAGAGCTTGGCTGTAGACAATGGATTGTGTGGTGTGGTGTGGATGAAAGCTGGAGGCATGTAGGTAAGTATAGTGGTCAGTAGGTTTCCGGTATAGGGTGGTGTTTATGTGACCATCTCTTATTAGCACCGTAGTGTCCAGGAAGTGGATCTCTTGTGTGGTCTGGTCCAGGCTGAGGTTGATGGTGGGATGGAAATTGTTGAAATCCTGGTGGAATTCCTCAAGGGCTTCTTTTCCATGGGTCCAGATGATGAAGATGTCATCAGTGTAGCGCAAGTAGAGTAGAGGCATTAGGGGATGAGAGCTGAGGAAGCGTTGTTCTAAGTCAGCCATAAAAACATTGGCATACTGTGGGGCTTTGTGGGTACCCATAGCAGTGCCACTGATTTGAAGGTATACATTGTCCCCAAATGTGAAATAGTTATGGGTGAGGACAAAGTCACAAAGTTCAGCCACCAGGTTTGCCGTGACATTATTGGGGATAGTGTTCCTGACGGCTTGTAGTCCATCTTTGTGTGGAATGTTGGTGTAGAGGGCTTCTGCATCCATAGTGGCCAGGATGGTGTTTTCAGGAAGATCACCGATGGATTGTAGTTTCCTTAGAAAGTCAGTGGTGTCTCGAAGATAGCTGGGAGTGCTGGTAGCATAGGGCCTGAGGAGGGAGTTTACATAGCCAGACAGTCCTGCTGTCAGGGTGCCAATGCCTGAGATGATGGGGTGTCCAGGATTTCCAGGTTTATGGATCTTGGGTAGCAGATAGAGTACCCCTGGTCGTGGTTCTAGGGGTGTGTCTGTGCGGATTTGTTCTTGTGCTTTTTCAGGGAATTTCTTGAGCAGATGGTGTAGTTTCTTTTGGTAACCCTCAGTGGGATCAGAGGGTAATGGCTTGTAGAAAGTGGTGTTGGAGAGCTGCCTAGCAGCCTCTTGTTCGTATTCTGACCTATTCATGATGACGACAGCACCTCCTTTGTCAGCCTTTTTGATTATGATGTCAGAGTTGTTTCTGAGGCTATGGATGGCATTGTGTTCGGCACGGCTGAGGTTATGGGGCAAGTGATGCTGCTTTTCCACAATTTCAGCCCATGCACGTCGACGGAAGCACTCTATGTAGAAGTCCAATCTGTTGTTTCGACCTTCAGGAGGAGTCCACCCGGAATCCTTCTTTTTGTAGCCTTGGTAGGAAGGTCTCTGTGGGTTAATATGTTGTTCAGAGGTGTGTTGAAAATAGTCCTTGAGTCAGAGACGTCGAAAATAGGATTCTAGGTCACCACATTGTTTGAGCTTCCAAGTTCCAGGCGGAGCCTTCTGGGAGATTTGGACAGTGCTGGAAGGTGATTGGATTTTTTTCTGCTGCTTTCCTTTCTCCATCATGCCCTTCCTGGCCTCCTCTGAACCTATTCGTTTTCCCCCTCCTTTTCCTCTGGTCCCTCCAATTCCCTTGACAATGTGCAAGTGCCACACATCTGCAAACTGCCAACCCACTCCTTTCACTTCCCAGTTCAATCAGCAGCAGTCCCAGCTCTCCCGTGACCAGGTCTTGACCATGTCAGGCCCCATTGTGCTAGGCACTATACAAACATAAGCTAAAGGACAGTCCCTGTTCCAAAGAGTTTACAGTCTGACAGGTGAAGGAGACAAACAAGAGGTAGGGAGTGTTTTAATACAGATGAGCTGTGTACATAATTCTTATGTACAGTAAGCCATTCAGTAGCAGCAATCAAAGAAATCACAGCTCACCAGCTACCTAGCCGTTGTCAGATGGCAGATTTCTGTAGGCACTCTGGCAGAGCTGATTTTAAGAAAGCATTTGAAGGTGGATAATATGGTGGCTTTCCAGATTTTGGCACAGAATTCTTTTTGTTTTTGCCTCCTGTATTTAGAGCAGATTGGGATAAAGCATGGAGATGCTTGGGTGTCGATTTGGGAATCTGTCTGTAAAAACTATGAATTGCATGTGAGATTATGAACTTTAGGTATCTTTACCAAGCTGCCGACTCCATTTTGAAGGTGTAGTCTTTTGCTTTCTGTATCGGGGTGCTGGAACAGGGGGCGCCAGGGGGCCATGGCCCTCCCACTTTTTATCAGCTGTAAAGGGTGAGCAGGGGGTAGAGAGGAGCAAACAGGGCAGGATCTTGGGAGGAAGAGGTGGTGCGGGATCAGAGCCTTGGGAGAAAAGGCAGGGAGAGGGTGGGGACTCAAGTAGAAGGGGAGACAGGGGCCGGGGGCTTGGAGAAAGGGGTGGCCTGGGAGTTCGGGGGGAAGGGGTGGCACGGGGCAGGGCCACAGTTTGGGCACCTGTGGTACCCCCACTTTTGCCTCTATTTGGGTTGACATCCCGCCACATAGAGATACAGGACTGACAGTAGAGGCTAGTTGACTTTAGAATTCCAACGATTGAATACTTAGTCACTCAAGACAACAGACTAGCCCCTACCCAGAGGAACTGGTTTGTCAGAGGAGAGAAAACCTTGGCAACAAAGTCACCTGGCAGGGGTTTGTACGCATGCGGAAAAGCTGGCAAGATATCACATGACAGAAGGGGCTAAAGAGTTTTAAAAGGACAGAAGCTATGCTGCTCAGAGGCCATTTTCTCCAGTCCATGAGGGAGAATCAATCCAGCATATAATGCCTCATGAAACAGGAGACTCCCTATCTGGACACTGATAGTCCCTAAGAACTCCCCAGAGAAGGGTGAGCTAGAAAGTGAGGAAACGGATGCAGGGCTGTGCATGTACTGCTTATTGCTTTGTCTGTATGGTTAAGTATAAAGGAGCATAAATGTGTTTAGACTCTGTGCAAAGTGTCTCTCTCCGTATGTTAACAGCTTCACAGCTACTACCTGCCCTGAGAGAGGTAAACCAGAAGCTTCACACCTTCCCAGTAGAGTTCTGGGGCAGGGTGTGTTTAAGTATGGAGATATCTGAAGGGTCATTGCTGTGCTCAGAGGGGTTAGATAGCTCTCAGAAGGGGTTGCCAGACAGAAGGCCTACATCCTGAGAGCATACTCACAGACCCTGAGATTGGGGCAGTAACTGGACTCTGTTCACGTTCCAGGGGCATGAAAATACCTTGGGGATCCAGAGACAGAGAGGTTCAGATTCCCTTCTCAGCAGTGGTGGGTGGCTAGAAGGGATCCGCAGCCAGCCCTGTGGCAGCATGTGAGACCGTTGAGGCTGGTATTGTTGATGGAGTTGACCACAATAAGATAAGAGGGGACATAGGTAGGGAAGGGCATGATTCTGCAGGATGTGGAAAGTGAGATGAAATGTCTGAGTTTCATGAGGTTGAGAAGGAGGGGCCTGTGGAGGGATTTCAAGGTGATGGGGAGAATAGTCAAAGTAGTGGAACCGGAGGATGACTTTGCAGCACTTTGAATGGAGTGGAAGGGGTAAGATGGCAGCAGTCAAGGTTGGGAAGGAGGAAGTGATAGTAGACAAGACACAAGATGATCAGAAGAGACAGGGGCAGAGTGGATTAACACACATACCCAGACCAGGAAACATAGCCATATTACTACTACTGCAGATTCCCCACTTCCTTTGTAGGGAATCCAGGAGTTAGAGCCAGAGTAGGGACACTGGGCTTCAGTGCAGATAGCAATGGACTTCCATATCACGCAATGTCTATCTGGTTTGTTCCCCACACGGTTCATACTGGGAACCTAATCCCACCCCAGTGACATAGTGTGAGATAATCTCTATGAGGAAATCTCTGTGAGGATTTCCCCCCCTCCCCACAGCAACTTTTTACAAGGAAAGGGACAAGCTAGTCCACTGTTAAATGGTATTCAGATAACATCTCTGCTGTTGAGAGGTTAGAGCTCAGAGAAGTATCCGAGTTATTTAGACTCTGAAACTTGGAGTAACAAGGACACCAAAGACCACATTCTATTCTGTTACACCTGAGTTGGTCCACAGCTGTTTCAGACGGGCTGGTGTAACTGATACCAAAATGCAGCTCTAGGCACCTTACCTGGTAAAAGCAGTCAGCAAACACAGCTGGAGCACATCATTTCATGAGTGTTTAATGCTTTGAAATTAAAATGAAGACTTTGAAATATGAGTAATACCATTTGTTGACAAAAAATACCCATTTTAAGGTAGGTTTGTTTTACAGTATTTCAGAAAATGTTTTAGCGTGTGATCCCGCACAAATATCTCTCTATTTTTTCTTATTTTAAAGAAAAATGTTAATGTTACCCATTTTGGAAGAGAGTTCTGGCACAAGCATGGATCAAATATATAATGTAGGCTTCTTGAGAAGATAGAAGAGGAGAATGTAAAAATCATAGAATCTCAGAGCTGGAAGGGACCTTAGGAGATCATCTAGTCCAGTCCCCTGCTCAAAACAGGCACAATTCCCAATTTTTTTTTTTTTTTTTGCCCCAGATCCATAAATGGCCCCCTCAAGGATTGAACTCACAACCCTGGGTTTAGCAGGCCAATGCTCAAACCACTGAGCTATATGGCTGCTTAGAAGTGAAGGTTATTTTCCTTGGGGGATTATATCATAACTTGATTTTTTTTTCTTTTTTTAATGAAAATTCAGTCATCTGAATATTTAGTTAGCCCAGGGAAGAGTTTCAGTTATCAGTTAAAGAGCGTGAGCGTCTGTGTGTTCATTCTGTTCATTGAAGATCCCATATCTTAAAATGAATCAGGATACCAGATAATTATCACTTTATTCTTTATTAAATTGCTGCTTTTCCTGCAGTGCTGACCATAGCAGCTGCTCTGCTATATTCAGGAACTTGTTACAGAAAAGAACTTTGATCTTCACCATACACTCTAGTATCAAGTGAGCAATAGGTTAATTTTTAAAAAGTTAAATTCTCAGTAGAACTTCCTTTTATTCTGGAACCACCAAGTGCTTAATGATTTTGATGTTTTGAATTTCCCTTCCTATAAAGAAAGACAATATTCAGAGATACAAGTCGAGTTTATGATTGGAATATTATGAAGAAGTTTGCGTTGCTGCTCTGTACCATTAGTAAAAGGGTGCATTTCTGAGCGTTCACATTCAAGACAACAAATTGGATATCCAGAAGATGAAAACAAGCAAATTAGCAAACCAGAAGATTTTCAAAGAGCCATTTATAAATGGGAAAATGTTCTCTCCTGAATATTAAAAGTGTAGGGTTCATAAAGTTATGCCATATGTTGCACTTTCAATCAGGAATTAGGCCAATCGTAGAATCCTAGGACTGGAAGGGACCCCAAGAGGTCATCTTGTCCTGTCCCCTGCACTCAAGTCAGGACTAAGTATTATACACCATCCCTGACAGGTGTTTGTCTAACTTGCTCTTAAAAATCTCCAATGACGGAGATTCCACAACCTCTCTAGGCATGGGAGGTGGGTGAACCCCCCATTCAGGAAGGCTAGCCTGCCGATCCCATCCCTTCCACCCAAGGCCCCGCCCCGCCGAGTCATCCCGGCCAGTCTGAGCCGCCCTGGCAGGCCTGACTCACACCGGCCTCCCCGGCTGGCCTGACCCCATCCGGACAACCCCTGAGCCACCCCAGGCCACAATGGCAGGCCCAACCCCAGCCAGCCACCCGAAGCCACTCCATCTAGCCTGAGCACCAGCCCAAGCTGCCCCTGGCTGCTCTAAACTCCTGGCCATAGCTGGCTCCCTCCCATGCCCCAACCCCCTGCCCCAGCCCTGATCCCCCTCCCACCCTCCAAACCCCTTGGTCCCAGCCTGGAGCACCCTCCTACACCCCAAACCCCTCATTTCTGGCCCCACCGCAGAACCCAGGAAGGGGTTAGGCCCAGGAAGTCTGTGGTAGAGATGGGAATTGAAGCAGCATCTTCCATGACCCAGACTAGTATCCTAACCTTCTTTTCAGACCATTAGGCTAGGCCAGGCCAGCAGAGCAAACTAAAGCAAGTTTTAACGTCAAGTTAAACACAGAAGGGAAAAGCATTTCCTGTGAACTCATCTACTATGTGCCTGCAGTTCTGGGGACTTACAGAGTATTGTTCATATCTGAGGTCTCTTTGAAAACAATATTAAACACCATCAAATCTATGGAGCAAAGACTTGATGCTAATTGCCTGTGCACTATAGATAGTGAAATTGAAGGACAAAATGGAAAAACTTGAAGGAAACTCTCCAACCGTATGTTCCCACTTTAAGAGTTAAATTAGACAGCATTAAGTATGTTTCTGCTTTAGCAGTAAAGGGTAACATTGCTTTACATAGGAAATTGAGGCCACAGAGAACAAGTACAAGAGTAGAAATCTAAAAATAATTGTCATTGCTGAAAGAAACAACGACATTGAAACAACTAATAATAAGACTTGCTAGAACTAAAGTTTGTTTCCCACTTCAAAGTGGGCAGAGCATGCACCATGTTCAGTAAGACTGGGGGAGCCCGTTGTGAGGTATAAATCCCACCAATTCATTACAGGATGGCTAGACCTTTCCATTCAATAGAGGTTGGGGGCCAAGATTTGCAAAAATAGGAGCCTAGAATAAGGCTCCTAAATTCAAATTTTGGCACTTAAATAAGTAGCCTAAGTTTCAAAAGTGCTGCAAACCCTACTCTTCCCATCAACCTAGATGGAAGTGGGTGAGTGGTCCACTTATGTAGGTGCCATAATATAGATTTAGGAGCCTAACTTTAGGCTACCACTTCTGAAGATCTTAGACTGAGTTCTTTTCAAAATGAAAATGAAAAATATATATGGTACATCCATGTATTTCCTCACTTTTCAGGGCAAACCCAGACACAGACTGCAGAAAAATGAATGTACAAATTTAGGTTTAGGTACATGTTGAAGTACACATTGCAGTCTTTTATTTCCACTAAGATGCAGCTTGTCGTATAGGCATCTAAAAGTAGCCTATTTCCTGGAAAAAGAGTGACTTTGTGTCCTTGGGAAATGGATTTAACAAAGAATTTTTAATAATCAGACTTTTGATATTTGCAACAATTTCACTGTTTTCTTCCCTTAATTGAATTTGTCTACCAGGACAAACTTTGGGAAACACATATTAGGATGTTTTTCTCTTTTCTAACATTGGATAAATGATTTGGACAATGCTTCCATTTTAATTTTAAATTTCCTCTTTTCAGATTTGTGGTTAGCAATTTAATCCTTGTTAAGGTTATAAACTAAAATGTGACTCCTTCCCCAAATGAGATTTAAAAATGTGAATCTTACAACAACTCTACAATGTATATTTGTGTTGGTCCCAGAATATGAGTGAGACAAGTTAGGTGACATAATCTCTTTTATTGGACCAACTTCTGATGGTGGAAGTTTTCAAGCTTCACAGAGTTCTTCTTCTGACACTCTGGTTACTCTCAAACCTTCACGGACTGTGAAGCTAGGAAACTTGTCCCTTCCATCAAGAGAAGTTGGCCCAATAAAAGATATCACCACACCTACCTTGTCTCTCTCAAACTTACACATGCCTTATTTCTTATTGTTTTATTTGTATTTTAATTTTTCATCATTTGCTTTGTATAAGATGTCACTTTTGAAAGTTTCAACAAAAAGAATCTACACCAGAATGTGATAACCCTGTCTCTCATAGTTGTGTGGTTCTACACCAAAATCGGCAGTACCGGGTAACATTAAGAGGATGTTCACTGGTCTTAGGAAAGTACTGGAATTTTTGATAAACTGGAATACCTTGCAAAATAATAGGATTAGCAAAATGATCCTGGATTGTTTGTAATTTACTGACGAATATGTTCCATTATTATTTTTATTCATGGCAAATTTCTATCTCATTAACAGAGAGAAACAGCAGTAGCATTTTGTGCACTCTTTATTCTCACAATTGCTGCACTTTGGACAGGTTAACTACCAACAGTCGTGTCCCTACTACTTTTCCTCAGGAGACAAGTCACCTTGAAGAATCTGCTCCTTAAGGTGAAAGACATCTACTCCTATCTGAAGATGTTTAATCCACCGAGCAACCATCTCAGTTCAAAGTGCCTCATTTACATGTTTCCCCTAAGGAACATCAATATCACTTTGAGGTGATATATTAGCTGGCAAGAACAAGTTTCAAACATAGCCAGTGCCTATCTTGAGCCAGATCCACCCATCCAGCCCCTCAGTTTTTAACTTTCATGCTATCTTTGGGTAAACCTCAGTCACGTCAGATGTGTGCTAATGACTGTAAATGAGGCTTTTGTGACTCCTCCCATTGCTAGTGTAGCAAGTTAGAAGATGTAGGCCACATATTTGCAGGCTGCACCCATCAGCAAGGGCTGTCTCATTCCCTCATGGACTTGTATAATGCATATACGCACACACACATATGTGTGTGTGTATATGCGATTGCATCTCATAGATGATTCAAGTCAAGTGTGTTAGTCTAAGAAACTTAGCCATCCAATACTGAAGGAAGGGCATATATATATACACCACAGAAACTTAGGAAAACGTGAAAAATTCAGGGAACTTAAATGGTCTGGAGAACGCAGGATATAGCTCAGGTGTTATTCCGAGGGTGGTATTTCAGAAATGTTTACTGTTGATTTAGCTCTTCTCCCACTGAAGTCAATGGTTTCCATTTCAAAATCATGCCTCAGTAGATGCAATTAGATAAATCATTTACTGGAATATCTTTTTACTTGCTTCGAATTTTGGTTGAAGCATGTAAATTCACAGGTAAATTCTAACTTCTGCAATTCATTTAGAAAAGTTTACAAAATATCCATGCTGTACTGGAGAGGTTTACTAAAATAGCCATGTTTGGTTCTTTTTTGTCTTCTAAAAAGTGGTTTCCCGGTTTTAAATGTTCTATATACGGCCCTACCAAATTCACCGCCATGAAAACGCATCACGGACTGTGAAATCTGGTCTCCCCCCGTGAAACCTGGCCTTTTGCTCTATACTATACACATTTCATGGGGGAGACCAGCATTTCCCAAACTGGGGGTTCTCACCCAAAAGGGAGTTGCAGGAGGGTTGCAAGGTTATTGTAAGGGGGTCACGGTATTGCCACCCTTACTTTTTTTGCTGCCTTCAGAGCTGGGCGGCCAGAGAGTGGCGGCTGCTGACTGAGGGTCCAGCTCTGCAGGCAGCAGCGCGGAAGCCAGGATGGCAATACCACACCATGCCATCCTTACCTGTGCGCTGCTGCTGGCGGTGGCTCTGCCTTCAGAGCTGGGTTCCTGGCCAGTAGCCACTGCTCTCCAGCCGCCCAGCTCTGAAGGCAGTGCCGCCTTCAGCAGCAGCACAGAAGTAGGGATAGCAGTACTGCAACCCCCCCTACAATAACCTTGCAACCCCCCCCCCCACAACTCCTTTTTGGGTCAAGACCCCTGCAATTACAACACCATGAAATTTCATATTTAAATATCTGAAATCATGACATTTATTATTTTTAAAATTCTATGACCATGAAATTGACCAAAATGGACCATGAATTTGGTGGGGCCCTAGTTATATATGCACCTTGCTTAAAAGTATAGCAACACAATCTGCAACCAAAGCAGTGGTATCAGCTCTCAAACCCTTAAAACAGTATTGCCAGCTCTTATGGTTTTATCATGACTCTTATAATATTTGGTATTTTGTACAGGCTCCAGCTTTTGAAGTCAGGTGATTACATGAGAATCTCAGGAACTTTCTAGCCCTCATTGTGGTAGAAAACAACGTGAAACCATGATTCTTAAAGGCTCAAGAACCAGAAGGCAAATTAAACCCCTCAAGTTTATTATTTTTTATAATCATGATTTTAAGTCAACCTAATTATTTTTTCAGGGCCTGACTTTTGATTTTTTGAGTGATCGTGACAAACAGCGGGAAAGGGAAGGAAGGAGAGCACGAGAGTTACAAAAACAGGATCACTTAAAGTTATGTGCCTTGGTGGTTCCTATAAATATATATGTATATTAACATATACACACACACCTGCATTGTGTGAACTGTAAATCTGGGTAGCAGACTCGTTTCAGAAAGTTTGGTACTGTATACATTACTTTATGCCTTTTTCATATTCATCACTGTATTTCATATGATACATCTAAACTTGACTCCTCCAGTCAGCAGAGAAAAGTACTGGACAAAGTTTTTATATAATTATAGATGCAATAAGCCACTTTTATATTTCATCAGGAGCAACTAACAGAGAACACCCGTCAACTCAGATCCAGCAATCTACTATTTTAAGATTGCCCAGAAGAAGTTAATTTTAGGTTGAGTGCTTTGTAATTTAACTAGAAAACTGCACCAGTTTAGGATTTACTTTTGCTGACCTTAAGAAGAGCTACGACTTTCAGTTCATTACTCTTTATAGTTGAAGTGTGTTTAATAATTTTCTGTGTGCACAAACCCTTCAGTGCAATCCCAGTTTAGCGAATGCTAGTTGACAGCAGTTTTGTTTTGATCTCCTGGGTTGCACAGACACTGTACTGTGATCTCATGTTAACCGTAATAAGACTTGTTCTGTGGGGTGTGGAAGAATATCGCCTCAAAAATGTCAATGTAGTAGGTGTATTTTAGGTTTTAAATGGGAGTCTACTTTCACTTCTTTCTTAAAGGGAGGATTTGGGCCACTGCAAGGAACAAGGAAACAGAAACTGCTTGTGGTGCGAATAATCCTAAAAAACGTACCGCAGTATTCTGCAATAATAGTCCAAACCACCAGCTTACAATAGCAGTGTTTCACAGCTGCAGCTTATTTCTTTAGCATGTTGTAGTGTTTTTATCAGGGCAGCTCCCAGTATGCAGGAGGAGCCTGTGGTGGAAAGCAAATCCTCCAGTCCCAACCATCTTCCTGCTCCAAGAATCCAACTGCAATCCAACTCCCTCCTCGACCCTGAGCTTCATCAGGGTGTAAAAACAGGGTCCCATTGAAACCCAAGGCATCTAAAAATTAACTGTTGAATTGTAGCTATTGAAACACAGACACATTGGGAGTTAACCCTTTAATGGCTTTTAAAGTTGGTAAAGGTGTGTGTCAAGTGTGAGCAACACTTGAATGAAGCTGAACTCCACCTAATAGGAACTCTTTAAAGCCAACTAGTTGTCAGCATTCTCTTGTCTGGTTTCAGAGTAACAGCCGTGTTAGTCTGTATTCGCAAAAAGAAAAGGAGTACTTGTGGCACCTTAGAGACTAACCAATTTATTTGAGCATGAGCTTTCGTTAGCTACAGCTCACTTCATCGGATGCATACCGTGGAAACTGCAGCAGACTTTATATATACACAGAGAATATGAAACAATACCTCCTCCCACCCCACTGTCCTGCTGGTAATAGCTTATCTAAAGTGATCATCAGGTTAGGCCATTTCCAGCACAAATCCAGGTTTTCTCACCCTCCACCCCCCCACACAAATTCACTCTCCTGCTGGTGATAGCCCATCCAAAGTGACAACTCTTTACACAATGTGCATAATAATCAAGTTGGGCCATTTCCTGCACAAATCCAGGTTCTCTCACTCCCTCACCCCCCTCCAAAAACCCACCCCCATACACACACAAACTCACTCTCCTGCTGGTAATAGCTCATCCAAACTGACCACTCTCCAAGTTTAAATCCAAGGTAAACCAGAACATCTGGGGGGGGGGTAGGAAAAAACAAGAGGAAATAGGCTACCTTGCATAATGACGTAGCCACTCCCAGTCTCTATTTAAGCCTAAATTAATAGTATCCAATTTGCAAATGAATTCCAATTCAGCAGTTTCTCGCTGGAGTCTGGATTTGAAGTTTTTTTGTTTTAAGATAGCGACCTTCATGTCTGTGATTGCGTGACCAGAGAGATTGAAGTGTTCTCCATCTGGTTTATGAATGTTATAATTCTTGACATCTGATTTGTGTCCATTTATTCTTTTACGTAGAGACTGTCCAGTTTGACCGATGTACATGGCAGAGGGGCATTGCTGGCACATGATGGCATATATCACATTGGTGGATGTGCAGGTGAACGAGCCTCTGATAGTGTGGCTGATGTTATTAGGCCCTGTGATGGTGTCCCCTGAATAGATATGTGGGCACAATTGGCAACGGGCTTTGTTGCAAGGATAAGTTCCTGGGTTAGTGGTTCTGTTGTGTGGTATGTGGTTGTTGGTGAGTATTTGCTTCAGGTTGCGGGGCTGTCTGTAGGCAAGGACTGGCCTGTCTCCCAAGATTTGTGAGAGTGTTGGGTCATCCTTTAGGATAGGTTGTAGATCCTTAATAATGCGTTGGAGGGGTTTTAGTTGGGGGCTGAAGGTGACGGCTAGTGGCGTTCTGTTATTTTCTTTGTTAGGCCTGTCCTGTAGTAGGTAACTTCTGGGAACTCTTCTGGCTCTGTCAATCTGTTTCTTTACTTCTGCAGGTGGGTATTGTAGTTGTAAGAAAGCTTGACAGAGATCTCGTAGGTGTTTGCTTCTGTCTGAGGGGTTGGAGCAAATGCGGTTGTATCGCAGAGCTTGGCTGTAGACGATGGATTGTGTGGTGTGGTCAGGGTGAAAGCTGGAGGCATGCAGGTAGGAATAGCGGTCAGTAGGTTTCCGGTATAGGGTGGTCTTTATGTGACCATTGTTTATTAGCACCATAGTGTCCAGGAAGTGGATCTCTTGTGTGGACTGGACCAGGCTGAGGTTGGTGGTGGGATGGAAATTGTTGAAATCATGGTGGAATTCCTCAAGGGCTTCTTTTCCATGGGTCCAGATGATGAAGATGTCATCAATATAGCGCAAGTAGAGTAGGGGCTTTAGGGGATGAGAGCTGAGGAAGCGTTGTTCTAAATCAGCCATAAAAATGTTGGCATACTGTGGGGCCATGCGGGTACCCATAGCAGTGCCGCTGATCTGAAAGTATACATTGTCCCCAAATGTGAAATAGTACGTAAAAGAATAAATGGACACAAATCAGATGTCAAGAATTATAACATTCATAAACCAGTCGGAGAACACTTCAATCTCTCTGGTCACGCAATCACAGACATGAAGGTCGCTATCTTAAAACAAAAAAACTTCAAATCCAGACTCCAGCGAGAAACTGCTGAATTGGAATTCATTTGCAAATTGGATACTATTAATTTAGGCTTAAATAGAGACTGGGAGTGGCTAAGTCATTATGCAAGGTAGCCTATTTCCTCTTGTTTTTTCCTACCCCCCCCCCCAGATGTTCTGGTTTACCTTGGATTTAAACTTGGAGAGTGGTCAGTTTGGATGAGCTATTACCAGCAGGAGAGTGAGTTTGTGTGTGTATGGGGGTGGGTTTTTGGAGGGGGGTGAGGGAGTGAGAGAACCTGGATTTATGCAGGAAATGGCCCAACTTGATTATTATGCACATTGTGTAAAGAGTTGTCACTTTGGATGGGCTATCACCAGCAGGAGAGTGAATTTGTGTGGGGGGGGTGGAGGGTGAGAAAACCTGGATTTGTGCTGGAAATGGCCTAACCTGATGATCACTTTAGATAAGCTATTACCAGCAGGACAGTGGGGTGGGAGGAGGTATTGTTTCATATTCTCTGTGTATATATAAAGTCTGCTGCAGTTTCCACGGTATGCATCCAATGAAGTGAGCTGTAGCTCACGAAAGCTCATGCTCAAATAAATTGGTTAGTCTCTAAGGTGCCACAAGTACTCTTTTTCTTTTATTCTCTTGTCTGTACTCCAGTGTTGGGAACATGGGCGGCAGGTGAAGCTTCCCCCGGGGAGGATAGCTCCCTGTCCCATCTTTTCTGCCCACACTCCGCCCTAGGCCCCACCCCGCTCTGCCCCAGACTCCCCCCTCCCCACTCAGTCCCCTCGCCACATCCCTCCTCTCCTCCCCTGCAAGGCCCCCACTGCTTGCCCTCTCCACATCCCTCCTCTCCTCCACCCCCCTCACCTGTGGGGGTGGGCATGTGAGGAGGGATGTGGCAGCAGTGGACAGGGAGGGTATTGCAGGGGAGTGGATGGAGGAGAGGAGGGACGTGGCACGCAGTGGGTGGGAGGCGTCTTGCGAGTGAGGGGAAGCGAGGAGGGAGACGGTGGCCAGCGGGGACTTCCAGAGAGTGGGTGGAGTGGAGAAGAGGAGGGACTCACCAGGCAGGGACGGAGCAGGTGTGGCCCCCATGGCCCAGGCATGGGGTGCCAGTGGCTGCACCAGGGAGGCTTAGCTTCCTCTGGCCTCCTATACCCACCGCCCATGACTGGCAACCCAAACTGTTCAATGCTTTTCCTCCAGCTCCCCTCCTTCATTACCCGAAGCCCTGTTTATCCATGCTGTAATGATCTGACTGCATCTCTGCCAGAGGGCTGCCGTGCAAATGAGTTGTTACATCTCAAAGGGGACTTTCTGGTTACATGTTATAAAATCCAAATGAGGGCATAAGTAAGTGGAAGGAGAAATTACCGGGAGGAAATCCTTAGTGTTTATATACCCCAAATTCAGACCCATCTTTGAGTACATCCTGTCACAAATAAGTGGAGGAAAGTTGATGCTATTTTGGAAAGAAGAGGAAAAACTGTGAGGAAACCTCATTCTGGGAAGTTTTAGCAGGAGTGGTGTAAGCAAGACTCAAGAAGTCATTCTTCCGCTCTACTCCGCACCTCAGTTCTGGGCACCACGTTTCAGGAAAGATGTTGACAAATTGGAGAAAGTCCAGAGAAGATCAACAAAGATGATTAAAGGTCCGGAAAACATGACCTTTGACAGAAGATTGAAAAAATTGGGTTTGTTTCGTTTGGAGTGGGGAAGACTGAGACAGGACACGATAACAGTTTTCAAGTACATAAAAGGTTGTTACAAGGAGGAGGGAGAAAAATTGTTCTTGTTAACCTCTGAGGTAGGACAATAAGCAATGGGCTTAAATTGCAGCATGGGCGGTTTAGGTTGGACATGAGGGTAGTTAAGCACTGGAATAAATTGCCCAGGGAGGTTGTGGAATCTCCATCACAGGAGATTTCTAAGAGCGGGTTAGATAAACACCTGTCGGGGATGGTCAAGACAATACTTGGTCCTGCCACGAGTGCGGGGGACTGGACTAGATGACCTCTCAAGGCCACTTCCAGTCCTATGATTCTGTGAAACAGGAACACAGCAAAAAATGAGTCAGCATACAGGAATTGAATTCCCACAATGGATGAGTACTGTCAGATTACAGGAAATCTTTTCTTTCCCCATAAATTGTGGTTGAATGACACTCTGCTGGAAAACTGAGTTGTCTGTTAAGTATGACGCTCTTCTATAGTTTCCTGGAGCCTAAAAATTCCAGCTACCCTGCAGGAAGGGAGTATCTCTTCTACAGAAACTCAGGGTTGCTCAATGCAATTCACCCTGCAGGGTAGGTGGAATGGCTCCAGGAGTGTGCTTGAGAAGATTCAGTTCTTGCTTTTCTAAACATTATATTGAAGGGAGAATCACTTTGATTTCTTGGACACAGTTTCAAAGAGCTCTTTTATAGTAGAGTCCGGAAGGGATTTTCATCCCTTTTGGTCACCAGTGTTAAAGTGAAAACATAAGAGAGTGAAGACCAGATTGTGAGTGACCCTGTATGGCTGTGCAATGGAGGGCAGAGGGCCTTCCAGCTCCTTTCTCCCAGCACAAGGACCAGTTACAACATGCCTTGCACAGGCACAGCTGCCAGCAATCCTAGCCCCCGCAAAAACCAGCCCTGGTAGTGACTTAAGGTCACAGATGGACTGTTCAGAAGGCTATCTGAAATGAAATGATGGTCTCATTCCAGATCCGATTCAACAAGTTTCCATATCGCAAAACACCACCATATCTAGCATTCTTAGCAGTGTAGGCAGCAGTCAAGAATTGAATAATCATAGAGACGGAGCTGAACAATCGCTGTTGGAAGTGGTTCCCTCACATTGCCTTTCGAGTTTCAGCTCAGTTTGAGAGGGAAGCTTGTACAGCTGCTGTCTGTGCTGAAGCTGTTCTGCAGATCATATTAAAATGTTATGCTACCAGTCTGTCAATCTGGCACCTCTATGAGTGCTAATATATTAAGTGGGGAAATGTTGGGGGGTTTTTTCTTTCAGAATTGTGATATACTTGATAAAACAGATAGAACTGCATGCACTGGCAAGTCTGTTACACTAATCCTCCTGGGATGCCCAACTGTCTCATTTGCTGAGTACATGGTGTTCATCCAGCGTAGGTTGTGTGTGATGCAACTTGGGCCAACACCCTTAGCCTGGAAATGACTCTGTTACCGGAATGACTAAATTCAAATTTGCTTTGTCTTTCTCTTTTTCCCCCTCTCCCATAGTACAGTGAGTTTTGCTCACATAAATTGCACTTGAGATTCAAGTATGAAAAGCAGAACTATGTTTAACTACGCTTAGGGAAGTGAAGGCTTGCTTCCCTCTTCTGCTTCTGTAGATGTACCTGCAATACAGTAAGGAGAAATAAAGTTTTTGTTTTTTAAAAGGAGGTGTGTTTCTTTTAAATCTTTACATATTTGATTCATAACTGTAGGTCTATGCAGGCAAAACTCCCACTGACTTCAAGATTTGGCCCTTTGAAGTAAATCGAATCTTGCTGATGCAAGTTGGCCAAGACTTTCAAAATGGGGCCCTTAAATTAGGCTACCCAAGACCATATTTAGGTACCTAAATAAGTGGCCTGATGTTCCCATTGAGGTTTTCATCTAGGTGTTTGAAGTTAATGGGAGCTGCTGGGTGCTCAGAAGTTTTGAAAATCAGCCTACTTATTTACACACCCAATTATAGACAAAGGAGTCAAACTTTAGGCTCCCACTTTTGAAAATCTTGGTCTCTGTAGTGACTTGTAGCCAATTCTGAGCAAAGAGGTAATAGCAGACGTCGTATTACTCTAATCTTACTAATGTCTATTTTTACAAAAGAGACTACAGTACATTTACTAGTACATGATGAAGTATTATAAATAATTGAAACCACAGTTGTCAAGATAAATGAGCAAAGTGCATTTTGTGATACATTACCCTTGCTTTTTTCATTGTGTTTCCCATTTACTTATTTGCAAAATTCAATAATTTGCAATGGATCTCGCAGTCATTAGTGTGAATTAGCAAGCTTCTACTCTATTAGCCATAAATTTGATCTTAACAAAAAAGGAATTATTTAGCAGTATTTTGGCAGAGATTCTTCAGTAATATTTGAGAGTCATGGTCCTATAATACAGCTTGTGTGTTCACCCTTCTCATTCAAAGGAATAGTAAATTTTGCATTGAAAGCTGATTTATTAAGAGTTAAATATGGGGGGACTTACATTAAAATGTTGTTGTTTTAGAGAGAAGTTGGAATAAATACAGGCTGCCTCATCCTCTCCTCTGGAATACAGAACTCTTGATGCTGTCAGTAGGATTTCTACATGCTTAAGGAGAACAAAATAGGACTTTATTTCTTAAAGAGCCACCATTAACATTAACACACACACAAAAATTTACATCTGTCTGATTTTTGTAACTGCTGTTTTTACAGGTAACACCTTAAGATATTGTAACAGAAAGAATGAGAAAAAGAGATTTTTCTTTCTATTGTCAGGTTTTTATGTCCAAAGTTTGAGTATAATGAACTTTCCCCCATATAGTCATTTACAGCCAAATTTTTTTTGTCAGTGCTAAGTGCTTGTAGTTCCCAGTGAAGTTAAAGGAAGCTGAGTGCTCAGTACCTCTGAAAATCAGGCAATTAGTCAGTTTCCCCTTTCAGTTGTATGAGTCTTTCCCATGGAAGAAAGGGGGAGAGAAATATTTTTTTAAATAGGAAAATGTGACTGAAAACCCACAAAAATCAGCAGGAAGATTCAGGGGCAGATGAAATACCTGAAGCCACTTTTTTTAACTCATTTGTTGTGACTGGACTAGATTTCAAGTTGACAGCACACATTTTAAATTAATAAAGACTTAGGAAGATTTGATTTCAGTCAGTTTGCATCAGTTTATGTCAATTTTACCCTCATCCCAAAAAGCTACCAGCAAATTTCCCATGAATGTTAGTTGAAATGTGAAGTGATAAAACTGTTTGTGAATTTGAAACATTAAAATAAAAACCTTCTGGGGTACGCCTATTATGCATAATCAAACATCAGAGATGGAATGGAGGAATATATAAAAATGTCCTCTGATGGAGTCACTGGTAGCTTGGCAGTACACAGAAGAAGGTGTCTGGTTTGTTCAGTCAGCAAGATATGTGGAGGTGAGAGGAAATTATTTATATTGATAAAAATTTTAAATTAAGACCTTGTCTGCACTGGGCATTTGCCCTGATTCCAACCAGTGATTGCCAGCCATCACTGTATCTACACTGGTTCAAGCTGCTCAAAACCTGGGTTAGTTTCACTGGTGCAGAAGATGTCTACACAAGAGGTTTGTATTTTGGTTCCCTAACACTTGTGGCTAGCCAGGGATGGCTGGAATCAGGACAAATTGCCAATGCAGACAAGGCCTAAGTCATTATAAATAAACCTCCCTTAACTAAAATAATGCAAATCTAATCCTGCTAGGTTATATCAATTGATTTTAGTAAATGACATTTGTTATGAAAAGGGTCAATTTATAGACTGATTAACAAAATGTATTATAGGGAAGCATGGGCGGTGGGTATCATAGGCTAGGGGAGGCTGTGCCTCCCCAAACAGCTTGGCGTTGCCCCACCCACACTGCGGCCCCAAGAGGTCCCCTCCTTCAGTTCCTGGTGCTCTGCCTTGGCCCAGGCTGGCTGGCACTGGGACCGTGCTGCCTGCCCAGTGCTCAGACCATGCCACGCGGCACTTTGGGGCTGGGGGCACTGCTGCCACTCCACGAGGTGCTCCACGGCTGGGGGCGCTGCTGCTGTGCTGCGCAGAACTGGTGTCGGGGGCCATGGTGAGGGTGCTCTGGACTCTTGCGGGATAGAGAGGGAACAAGGGGAGGGGAAGGGACAGGGACTCCGGCAGAAGGGGAGGAGCCAGGGGCTAGCCTCCCCCAGAGGCTGGGTCACCGGCCACTCATGTAGGGAAGTGATGACACAGGAGAGCAGACACAGGATCGGCTCTGGCCCAGCAGGGTACAGGAGTCTCACAAAGATGATACTTTCAGGCTCCCAATAGCAGCCTGAGAAGGGGTTGCGTACCCCTTACCACAAGGGTGAGTATAACTGCTATGAGGAGGGAGGCAACATTGTAGTGGAACAAAAGCTACATAGAATGAAAACATTCCCTTTGGGACTGGTCAAAATTTTCCTCCGCACTGCCTCTGGTCGTGAGATTTCCTTTGAGATTTCCTTTTGGATATTCTGTGCTCAAAGTTGCCTAAGGTGAGAAGAGGAATCCGTGCTTCCTGACTCTTTCCCCCAGGCAAGCAATAAACATTTGAAGGAATGTAGCCAGTGTGGGGCCTTCATGGAATTATTATAGAAAGGAAGAAGGTCCAAGAAAACCTACCAGGATGGGTCAGAGTGCATTTAAATACCCTTAAAAAATACCTCTAAGTGTGTGAAATTAGCATGGGGGGAAAAAATTTAGCAGAACAAGGACATACACTCCAGTCCTCAGTTCTTTGTCCTGTCTGTAGTAAAGTCTGCACTGAGTTAACACAACTTGTTGCCAGTGCTAGAAATATTATCTGCAGCAACTTGTTGAGCAAAGGATTTGAGCCATTACACAGCAAAGTCAGCAATTTTACAAGCAATGCAGAGCAATTAACACTTTGAACGGTCAGCAGGGACCAAGGGAGATTATTTCTCACCTTCCTTATGGTTACTGTGATGCATGATCTCCAAAAGGGGAAGTATCTGAGTTAATTTCGTCTCTAAAAATAGAATCCTATTGTGGAGTGGTAAATAATGAAAAGCAAAGTCAGGGTGCTCTGGATCACTTTGGTAAACTGGATGCAAGCAAACAATGTGTATTTTTATTATGGCTAAATGTAAATGTATACATATAGGAACAAAGAATGTAGGTCATATTTATAGGAAAGGAGACTATCCTGGAAAGCAGTGATGCTAAAAAAGAGTTGAGTGTTATGGAGGATAAGCAGCTGAACATGAGTTCCCAGTGCAATGTTGTGGCCAAAAGGGCTAATGGAATCCTTGGGTGCATAAACAGGGGAATTTCAAGTAGAGAGGCTCCTACCTATGTACTGAGCACTGATGTGACCACTACTGGAATACTGTGTCCAGTTCTGGTGTCCACAGTTGAAGAAGGATGTTAATAAACTGGTCTCAGAGAAGAGCCATGAGCATGAATAAAGGATCAGAAAGCATACCTTATAGTGATTAGACTCAAGGAGCTCAATCTATTTTAGCTTAACAAAGAGAAGGTTAAAGGGTGATTTGATTAGTTTATAAGAACCAACATAAGGGACAAATATTTGATAATGGGCTCTTCAGTCTAGCAGAGAAAGGTATAACATGATCCAATGGCTGGAAGTTGAAGCTAGACAAATTCAGACTGGAAATAAGGAGTACATTTTTAATGCTGAGGGTACTTAATCATTGGAACAGTTTACCAAAGGTGGTGATGAATTCTCCAACACTGGCAATTTTAAAATCAAGGTTGGTTTTTGTTTTTGTGTCTTTCTTTAAAGATATGCACTAGTTCAAAAGGAATTATTTTGGGGAATGCTATGGCCTGTGTTATACAGGAGGTCAGACCAGGTGATCACAGTGGTCCCATCTAGTGTTGAAATCTGAATCATATAAAACATTTTTAAATTGTGTTTTTACCTTAAGTGACTATGTAAAAATGGTACCCCCTTATTCAAACAGATGTGTTCTTTGTGTGTGTTCAGACACTAAATGGGTCAATTTTTAGTTAGGAATCTCTACAAAAAATGGAAGTGTTGCAAGGAGAAGTGCTGTTGATTGTCATTGGTCATTTATTTCTCAGTTTGTGCCAACTGATGCCTCAGTATGATGTTATGGATGAGGTGCTCCTGAAGGGTACTATCAGATGGGGAAAAAAAATACTCCTGGCTACCTGTGGTTATAAAAAATCCCATGGCACTTTTTATCCTAGAATTAGCCTAGTGTCCTGTACAAATTCAAACTTGTTAACTATCTACCCAAAATTCCCCCTTTTTATTTTGATTGGATACTGTAGTCTTCTCTTATGTTAAACAGCTATATGATACCACTGATTTGGTCCTGCCTCAATGCAGAGAGATGACCTCTGGAGGTCCCTTACAGCCAGACATTTCTATGATTGCCCAGTATTCTTACAAGAAATGCATGTCATGCCAGAGATGGCTGCAATTCAGCGGTGGGCAAAGCAATTCCTATATTTCTATACAATTGTGCAGTTGGTTTCTATTCTTCGGGACCCATTTGGAAGAATGGTGCTGTGTAAATGCAATATTGTCATCATTAATCCAAAATAGCTTTAAAGGGATAGTGCACATATAGGCTTTAATTACATTATCTTTTCCTTAAGCTCAAAAACTCTATTGTTAATGAGGTTGAATTGTTTTCTCTTAGCTGACATTGTGTATATAGAGTATCTTAATTTTAAAATAACTGCAATTACAGTGCATTATTTCCCCCAGAATTTCATTACAAATGGCATATGTCCCATTTGTCTACTCCCTTGTTATATGAACACAAAATAGCCTTGTTATATAAAAACAACTAAATTATATATTTGCGTAAGATACTAGCATGGTACTATGGAAGCCATTTCAGTCTTGTCAGTTCTTAATAGGGATATGATTTAAATGACTTGTTTTTTGTTTTACCAGGGACACTGCAGAGCTGTTCCAATCTCTTAGTTAAAAACAAAATTTGTTTCCCCCCGCCATCATTTTAGAGTAGCTAGATAACACTTGTTTTTCTATCTGCCATGAAAAAAAAATAAGTTAATACAAAAACTTAATATACATCAATAGTCCATACTGCCAATGGGGTTTTTCTTGCTCAGATTATTAGGCCTGGTCTACATTAGGAAATTAGGTCAGTATAACTATGTTGCTCCAGGGTATAAAAAGTCCACACCTCTGTGCGACACAGTTAAACCCCAGGTTTCAGAGTAGCAGCCGTGTTAGTCTGTATCCGCAAAAAGAAAAGGAGTACTTGTGGCACCTTAGAGACTAACAAATTTATTTGAGCATAAGCTTTCGTGAGCTACAGCTCACTTCATCGGATGCATTCAGTGGAAAATACAGTTGGGAGATTGTATGTACACACAGAGAACATGAAACAATGGGTGTTACCATACAGACTGTAACAAGACTGATCAGGTAAGGTGAGTTATTACCAGCAGGAGAGCGGGGGGGAGGGAGAATCTTTTGTAGGATTAATCAAAGTGGGCCATTTCCAGCAGTTGACAAGAACATATGAGGAACAGTGTGGGGGTGGGGAAATAAACATGGGGAAATAGTTTTACTTTGTGTAGTGACACATCCACTCCCAGTCTTTATTCAAGCCTAAGTTAATTGTATCCAATTTGCAAATGAATTCCAATTCAGCAGTCTCTCCTTGGAGTCTGTTTTTGAAGTGTTTTTGTTGAAGAATTGCCACTTTTAGGTCTGTAATCGAGTCACCAAAGAGATTGAAATGTTCTCCGACTGGTCTTTGAATGTTATAATTCTTGACGTCTGATTTGTGTCCATTTATTCTTTTACGTAGAGACTGTCCAGTTTGGCCAATATACATGGCAGAGGGGCATTGTTGGCACATGATGGCATATATCACATTGATAGATGTGGAGGTGAACGAGCCTCTGATAGTGTGACTGATGTGATTAGGCCCTATGATGGTGTCCACTGAATAGATATGTGGACAGAGTTGGCAACGGGCTTTGTTGCAAGGATAGGTTCCTGGGTTAGTGTTCTTGTTGTGTGGTTGCTGGTGGATAGCTCAGTTGTTTGAGCATTGGTCTGCTAAACCCAGGGTTGTGAGTTCAATCCCTGAGGGGACTATTTGGGATCTGGGGCAAAAATTGGGGATTGGTCCTGCTTTGAGCAGGCAGTTGGACTAGATGACCTCCAGAGGTCCCTTCCAACCCTGGTATTCTATGATTCTATGAAGCCCTCCCATCAGTGTTGGTAGCCTCTTCACTTAAAATGCTGCAGCTATGCTGCTGTAGTGCTTAGGTGTAGACAGGCCCTTAGATTGTAAACTCTTTGAGCAGAGACTGTGTTCTGTGTTTGTACAGGGCCTACCATGATAGGGACAACTCATGTGAATAAGGGTTTGCATGGTTGGGTTCTAAAGTAGAAAAGCCAGAAAATTCAGAATTTGTCCCAATGCTGTGGCTGTTATCAGTGTGCCTGCCATCCTTATTGTAATTTAAATAGAGCTGTTGTGCACCGCTCAGTTTACATACATTACTGACACTCTTTTCTCATTCCTCTAAACTAACTGCAAAACCCAGCTTTCCCAGGAGCAACATCGGTATAACGTAGCGGAACGTAGCAATGTTCCGTGTGCTGTCGAAGTATGGACTGACCTTATTTTCAAAGGTACTGAGCACGTCCCATTCTGTTTAGCAGGAGCAGTGGGTGCTCAGCACTTTTTGAAAATCAGGCCATGAATGTTCGTCCAGGCACACACATTTCACACCACCACAAAGAGCACAGCAGGCCTCTTAGGAAGGAAACCTTTTTGATCTGATTCTGAGGTTAGGCTATAAAATACCTCTTAAATCTTAACTCCATGACAGAGGTTAGTCCTGCTCTCGTATATGAAGCAAACAAGTGTTCGAGCATGGCGACAAAGCTGGATCATTGCTAGCCTTACATTAGGAAAGTCATAGTGTGCACTTACTCCTAAGTCAGATATCAGTGAAATAGTCTCAAACTATCGCAATTAACTGTAAAAATCAATATAGCCACAAATGTGGGATTCCATAAGATCATAGTATTCTATGTTAAGACTACCTCGCTCAACAGCAGATCAATGTCCCCTAAGCCATGGGAGTGCTGCTTTTAAATAATGACACCAGCATTGCTATCTTTTTACTAGAGGGATGGAAAGGTCTGTGGTTTGATCACTTCCTGCTAGAATTCTTTAGAAGTTTTTAATCCAAAATAATGCCTGTATGGTCAAAATGTACCAAGAAGCTTTTACTAATGATCTCTTCCCAGACAGAGTCCACACAGTTGGCAGAAATCTGAAGGGAAGAAGTTTCAACAACACGCAACTGATTTCATCCTAAAGAATTATTTTTAAATTTATACTCAAAGCGCTAGCTAGGAAACCAAAGCTGAAATCGGATTTTGTTCATGGCTGCTGTACGACAGTGAATTTTAAAATGCTGTTCCATCTCACTGGAAGGGCTAGATGTGAGTCAGAACTATGAATGATGAGCTTGCTCAGTGAAGAGGCCTTCAACTGCATCAAATGGGGTAACTTTTAGGAACACTGATCCAGTTGAGATTTTGGGGTTAACGTCCAATACTGGGTACCACTCTGGTTACGGAGACAAGGACAAAAGTTAAAGTAACTTCTTAGTGTCTGGAGCTGTTCCACTCTTCAGAGGAACTCCTCAGGGCTGCCAATTATTGCCCCTTCTGTTTAGTATTTCAATACAATCTTGGGCCCAGTTAATCAGAAATGATCCATTAAGTGGAGGACGTTGGAAGTGGAATGAGAGGCATATACTGTAATAGCTTATACCATATTACATCGAGAGCATTTTCTCTGTGATCACTAAAATGAGCTAAGAAGGCTAAGGAAGGACAATGCAATTCCTACTTTGATATTTAGCACCTAGTACTTTAAGTTTTGGAAGTTCACTCAAGGAAGTCTCCCTCTCGCCCACAAGCCCCATGTGCTGGATGGTCTTAGAGATAACCTTCTTCAACTGTGGGATGAGCTGAGTGTTATGTCCCTTAAAGTCTTATATTACAATTTAGCTCTTTGGTTTTCTGATAGGACCAGTACTACTTACATTTACTGTTCTCACTTATATAGATAATTTTCAGTTTAGACATTTTATCAGCATAATGACTGATCTCAACTCCCTCAAAGAGCCTGAATTCAGTCCATTAAAGTATCAGTCAATGGATATAGGGAGTCTATTAATGAAAGTCTAATCTATACCCCTTTCTATTGGACTGTAACTGGGTGGCTTGCCCCTAAGCCTAGACCCAGCCAACCCTGATTACTAAAGAACCAGGAGCGATCATATGATTTCCCATATGAAGATCTGCAGGAAGCTACAGTGGGAAGGAGTGGGTGGTGCTCAGAAATCAGAGACTGTTTGGGGTGAGCTGGTGCTATCAGACAGCCCTGGGAGTTAGAACTGAATGTTCAGCCAGAGAGGACCTGGGAGTGGCCTGCCAAAGCAGGAAAGGCCCCAGGCACGAAGGCCTGGGAGGATGAAGAAAACCCTTTGCTTTGTGTGCACATTTGGATAGGCTTTATTTTGGAACTTTGAGTTTTATTTGAAGTTTGTTTATATTAATAAACCCAGTCCCCAAGGAGGGGTATTCTTGATCACAAAAAGCCTGGGTGAAGTTTTATTTGAATAGTCCAAGATGGGAAACTGAGGCAGCTGCCTGATGTGAGACCCCAGGCCATGAGGAGAAACATGGGCAGTGACTAGCTCACTGACAAATGCATTGGTGGGGAAGTAATGTTAAAAGTCAGGTGGGGAATGAGACCTAAATTCAGAATCCGGGTGACCATACATCCCATTTTGGCTGGGACAGTCCCCTTTTTAAGCCCTGTCTCAGCCGTCCTGACTTTTTTTGGCAAAACTGGGCATTTGTCCAGTTTGCTCTTGCCAACTGATCATCAGTTGGCAAGAGCAAACTGAAGGCCCCTAGCGGGGTGCAGAGGAACGTGCCGGGAGGGAGGGTGAGCGGCAATGCCAGCCCCATGTGGGAGGGAGGGCTCAGAAGAGCGGCTTGGGCTGAGCCAGCCCTGCGCACAAGCAGGTGGCAACAAGCCCTGGGGCCAGCTGCGCAGGCAGGCAGTGGGGGTGGGGAGGCTCAGGCCGTCCCTGTGGACAGTGAGGAGAAGGGAGCCTCAGGTGGCCCCGCGGCCCGGGCAGGGTGGGGGGGGCGACACGGTGTGGGTGGAGGAGGGGGCGGAGGCCCCTTGGGAAAATATGGTCACGATGAGTGTAGTGTGAATATTCATTGAATGACTATTAATTAACAAAAGACCTGTCTGGTTCTGTTTTATTCTACCTAAAATGAATGCTAATTATGTTGCATAGACAAAATGTTAGATGGAAACACAGGACATAGGGAATGTGGAGCTGCCAGATACTTCAAATCTTTTGTAGGTGTGATTTAGAAGTGTCTGGAGAGGTTACTTCAATTTGCTGCAGCCACAGATTTATCTTTTGAATAATCTGTCCTCATTTGTATGGGATAAATGTTAGAAAAGATTCTTAAATCTCACCAGATAAAATTTTCAAAAGCACCTAAGTCCCATTGACTTTCAGTGGGACTTACGTCCCTTACTCACTTAAGACGTTTGAAAATCTTGTCCTTTCTCCTGATACTTTTCTTGGAACAATGATTTAATGGGTCTAATGCTTCCCTGGCTCTGAAATAAAAACAAAAGGCATTGTAATTTCTCCGCAGATTTTTGAAAACAGCTGAAGTGTGTATATGGATCCATTCAGATAAACTGGCCTGGCTTGCCTTGAGGTGGAACACTGAAATTTACCTCCAACCTTTTTGTGTATCATTGAGTAAACTGTGAACAGTCTCTAAAAGCAAACAAAATATGTTATTTTTGATTACTGACTTGCATTTTATATGCCTATGTCAATTGATTGGCTGTGGTGTTGATTTGTTTGTATACTGCAAGTATAAATTAAAAACAAAATACCAAATCCATAGCCAGTCAAAACATTAGGCAGCCTGGACACAATAAGTGATCCAAATGCACAGTTCTACCAATAGTGCTGAGTGAATAATTTATTTGACAGGTTTCACTACTTATTTTGTGTGTAGGAATTGCCTGATTATTTCAGCTTTTGAATTCATTGAATAATTTCTGTATTAAAAAAACCTCACCTGTATCTTGTTCAGGGCAGATTACTGCAGGTGGTACATGTTCAAAATTTGAGCTAGGTTAGCTACTTCTGCCTGGACACTTAGGTGACGTAGTATTATCGCTGTTCCCTGATTGGGAGGCAGTGTTGCCTAGTGGATAAAGCACTGGAATGGGACTTAGGGGATGTAGGTTCTATGCATGACTCAGCCACTGGCTTGTTGAAGGGACATTAGGCAAGTCATTTCACCTCTTTGTATCTCAGTTTCTCCATCTATACAATGAGGATAATGATACTGACCTCCTTTTGTGAAGTGCTTTGAAATCTACTGATTACAAGCACTGTTTACAATTTGTGTATTATTATATTAAGAAAAGGAGTACTTGTGGCACCTTAGAGACTAACCAATTTATTTGAGCATGAGCTTTCGTAAGCTACAGCTCACTTCATCGGATGCATACCGTGGAAACTGCAGTAGAATCTACTGCAGTTTCCACGGTATGCATCCGATGAAGTGAGCTGTAGCTCACGAAAGCTCATGCTCAAATAAATTGGTTAGTCTCTAAGGTGCCACAAGTACTCCTTTTCTTTTTGCAAAGACAGACTAACACGGCTGTTACTCTGAAACCTGTTATTATATTAAGGTTGCTCACTAGAATCATTCTAGGAAGTGGGCCTATAGGGGGCATGACCGCACTCAGAATTACAGGTTTCAGAATGAGTTTGTTTTAAAACCTGAACAAACATTGATGGAAAAAGAAAAGGAGTACTTGTGGCACCTTAGAGACTAACCAATTTATTTGAGCATAAGCTTTCGTGAGCTACAGCTCACTTCATCGGATGCATACTGTGGAAAGTATACAAGATCTTTTTATACACACAAAGCATGAAAAAATGGATGTTTACCACTACAAAAGGTTTTCTCTCCCCCCACCCCACTCTCCTGCTGGTAGTAGCTTATCTATTCAGGGGACAGGGCCTAATAACATCAGCCACACTATCAGAGGGTCGTTCACCGGCACATCCACCAATGTGATATATGCCATCATGTGCCAGCAATGCCCCTCTGCCATGTACATTGGTCAAACTGGACAGTCTCTACGTAAAAGAATAAATGGACACAAATCAGATGTCAAGAATTATAACATTCATAAACCAGTCGGAAAACACTTCAATCTCTCTGGTCACGCGATTACAGACATGAAAGTTGCTATATTACAACAAAAAAACTTCAAAACCAGACTCCAGCGAGAGACTGTTGAATTGGAATTCATTTGCAAATTGGATACAATTAACTTAGGCTTGAATAGAGACTGGGAGTGGCTAAGTCATTATGCAAGGTAACCTATTTCCCCTTGTTTTTTCCTACCCCCCCCCTTAGACGTTCTTGTTAAACCCTGGATTTGTGCTGGAAATGGCCCACCTTGATTATCATACACATTGTAAGGAGAGTGATCACTTTAGATAAGCTATTACAAGCAGGAGAGTGGGGTGGGGGACAGAAAACCTTTTGTAGTGGTAAACACCCATTTTTTCATGCTTTGTGTGTATAAAAAGATCTTGTATACTTTCCACAGTATGCATCCGATGAAGTGAGCTGTAGCTCACGAAAGCTTATCCTCAAATAAATTGGTTAGTCTCTAAGGTGCCACAAGTACTCCTTTTTTTTTTTTTTTTTTTTTTTTGCGAATACAGACTAACACGGCTGTTACTCTGAAACATTGATGGAAAACTGTTCACAATAGTCACATACTCAAACTTCCAGTACCATGCAGATCCTTTCAGAGGGTAAAAATCCTACTGATTGATAAGATTCTTCTTCCTGGGACATCATTTTCCCCTAAGGGCCTATTTGTATGGTCAGAATTCTGGATGAGTGTTCAGATGACTATCTGTTTAGCTCTTACAAGCCTATTTCTAGCCCGAATGTTAAATTATTTTTCTCCCGCCAGGTACCATTTGGTCCTATCCTGCCCTTCAGTGGTGCTTCAGTTCTATGGAGGTTAGCAGGTCGGAGTAGCATTTGGTTTGGACAACTGCAGCTAATCACCGCAATCCCTCCTGCTGTGTACAGACTAGTCATTATGGTCTCAAACAGTTATTATTACAGCTATACACTACTGTATTTACAGGAACATGTGCAACAAGACATTCATTAAAACAGGAAACAAACCAAAATACAAGGGCTTAACACCTTTGTCAGCCTTACAGACTAACATAATAAGAAATATGCAGATTAAAGTAATAAGAGCTAGAAGTCAAGCAGAGTTCCCAGCTGGTCAGGGCTCATACCTGGGTGCTTCAGTGGTGGAACCAGCAATTATTCCTAAAGAATAAGAACAATTAAAAATAAGAGAATCTCTAGAGCCTTCCAAGCACCATCAGAATTCCCCCAGATATTCCTTTTGCTTTTTAACACCTGCTATGTTCTCATGAATGACTTCCTTGGTCGGCCATTGTTAACGAAGATGCTCTGAGCCATAAGGGTTTAAGGACATTCTGAAATCATGCTTGTTGTAAAAATGTCAATCAACCTTTCCCACATTTAACTGGCAGTTCTTCCAGAAGCATTCACCACCGCTGCCCGTGCAACCTTAATCCACCCCCCTTCTGCATATTCATTCTGATACTGTCATCAAGTACATGATCACAAACTATTTTCCACCCCCCCACAGCACTCTTGCCTCATTCAGTGAATAGGCTGGACCTGCTCTGGGTGTGGAGCAGAGTTGTGTAGCAAAGGAAGCTGTTGTCAGTAGGACCTCTGCCTCATTTCTTGTAAATGAAACAGGGGACTGCAGGAAGAGAAAGGACAGTCTCATGGTTAAGGCTGTAGAATGCTGCCTTGGAGAATTGGATTCTATCCATAGGGTCTGGAACTGGGGGTGCTGCCACACGTCCTGGCTGGAAGGGGTCTCCATCATATATAGGGC